>NW_020799112.1:8439458-8445393 GCF_003259725.1 Athene cunicularia
ATAGCGCCTCCGGGGTGCTCGGTGGGGCGGGGTGAGCCCCCCACCCTGGTGCCTTCCCAGGGCATCCCTTTCCGGAGGAAAATGGGCTTTTTTTTTTTTGTTGCTGCAGAAGCCTTTATATTTTTTTTTTTCCCCTTCCAAAATTTGCCTCGTGGAACCCCAAGGTGGGCTCATTTGCGTGTTTAATCGGTTTAACAGGACCTAGCACCCCCTTTCCCAACGCGGGGGGAAGGGATTGGGATGCTCCCCGGGCTCCCAGCAGCGGTGCTGGACCCAGGGAGGGGTGGGGGGAATAAATCCACCCCCTCCAGTGAGAAGCTGGGTTTTTGGCCAGACTACGGGCTGTACCTGTTCTGCCAGGGCTGTGCAGACGCCTGTCACACAGCTCTGTGCCTCTTTGTTTTTCTAAGTAGCTTAGGAGGAGAAAACAGGAGTAAAAAGGAGTGTCCTCCTGTTAAATGCATGCCAGTTAAACCCTATAAACATCAGCCTTTTCTAAGGTATAATTTCCTTGGCTACCAGTGCTTTAAGCACAGTTTTGACCGGGATGCTTTCTGGTAATGACCTTATGCAAATACCTGATGTTAAATTAATTCAAATTCTTCTTGGCTCCCTTATTTATTTATTTATTTATTTTATTCCCCAGTACTACGAAATGTCGTATGGTTTGAATATTGAAATGCACAAACAGGTGAGTAATTTAAAGGGGGGAAATTGTGATTGATTGATCTCCTGTTGCCCTTTTCTCAACCTGAGATCAAATAGGCCCTGATTGCGCTAAATGGGGAATAAGTGCTGAAGTCAGGGATGTGACTCCAGCTGAGACCTCCTGGCCTGGCAGTTACACTGGCAACTGCAGGTTGATGGCAGCCCGGTGTTGCGGTTTTGTGGGTTTTTTTCCCCATGTTTAGGGAAAACAGATTTTGCAGAGAGTGTTTATGAGAAGAGGTGAAAATAGCCTTGCCTTCCACGCTGGGAGGTTGGTCCCTGGAATAGTGTGTTCCCAGCACTTGGAAAATGCTGTTATCTCCTGCGTTTTCCTCTGGTTTTGTTGTTGGTACAACATGACTGTTTCTAAGGTCATACCTCTGATACTCGCCGTGCTGTAGCGTGAGACTTAGAAGGGAATTATCTTCAGGGATACTGATATCTTATGGTGTGTTGCTCAATGTCACGGATTTGTCTTTGCATCTGGAAAATGTAGCAATGTTTGGTACTTTTTTTTTTTTGGTCTCTAATATGTTACTTGCCTGAAGGAAAAATACAGAAGGTAGCAGAATGTGGTGTGCTACCTTGATAAGATTATAGTTAAAGAGCCTAAAGGCTGGGCACATGATGGTAAAACTTAAAGGAATAAAGTTATTATTGAGATTAGACCTGATTATTTGTGCTGCTGCTGCTTACTGGTTTTAGAAGTAGTTCTAATTAAGAACTTAAGGCAGATAGAAGTTGACATCAACTTTGCAATTCGCAAATCAGCCCCATTCAACTCCAGAGTGGTTTTGCTTAATAGCAGCATCACCCTCCTGAGTAAGAAAGTGTCGTTAGCTGACTGATGAAATTCAAAGCGGCGGGTCTGTGAATCTGCCTCTCTTCTTCTTCTTCGCACGCTTCCCTTTAGCTTTCTGATACGTAGTCACAGGGTAACGAAAATAATTACTGCTTAGTCTTCAGTTTTTTAAAAATATCTTCTGCCATGCAGATAATCCCAACTTCTTTCTCTTCGTTGCTTCTGCCTGGACAAAAGCGTCCTGGCTAGGCAGCCCTGCTTGCGGGGAGCCCTGGAGGGGGCTGCTCGGAGGCCAGGTCTGCCATGGCGGGGGCACGCGGGACTGGCCGACGGCTGGTGGAAACCTCGGGCACAGTTTGCCTCAGTGCACTCAGGAACACCCCCAAATGCAGAATTTCTGCTGAGGCCCGTGGTGGCCTCCTGCGAGAGGACCCTGTCCCCCTTTTGCCTGCGTCCGGAGGGACCCCGACTCTGTGGCCTTTTCGGAAACGCTGGAGGGACTGGAGCCACGCAAGCGCAGGTTGTTTTCGGGAGGGGGAATGCCTCTTACCGCCCGGTCGCTCGGTGTTGAACTGCTTCGCTCTGCGCAAATGCTGGGAAATGCTGAAACAATACAGCAAGATGTTGAGCTTTTCCTCTTGATGGAAGCTTTGGGAGCAGTTGCCGTTTTCCGACGGTCCGTGGTGGGAACCCAAACCTGACCTGTGAGGCTTTGCGCCGCGGGATGAGTGCCGGGGCCTGGGAGGTGAAAGCCCGTCGTGGGCTCCGGCTTTGTCGGCGTGTGGCTGGAGCTCTCCGCCGCCCGCCCCGTCCCGCGGTGTGACCGTGCAGCGTGGCCTCCCCGTGGCGTTTGGCGAGGTGACGCCTCTGCCGGGGTTTCCGAGGGTATCTGAGGGGAACCTCAAAACGCCCGGGGGCAGTTTTTCCGTGGGGCTGGACCCGGATTTTGCAGGGTGGCAGCTCCCCCGCCGCAGCGTCGGCGGCCCGGGGAGGCCCTGCGTGGTCGGCGTGCCGTGCTGGGAGCTTCGCTGCCTTGCAACTCGGCAGATCAATCTCCGCCGGATGATTCCAGCCTGTGCCCAGCATCCCCCGCCTGCTTTAGTTGTTCCTGGTGACATATG
Source organism: Athene cunicularia (assembly GCF_003259725.1). Taxonomy (NCBI): domain Eukaryota; kingdom Metazoa; phylum Chordata; class Aves; order Strigiformes; family Strigidae; genus Athene; species Athene cunicularia. The sequence goes on from NW_020799112.1 coordinate 8,442,090, forward strand.
CTGCGTGCCTAGTGCTGGGCTGATGGGGGAAGTTTGGGGAGGTGAAGCTGTCTTGTTATTTAATTGACAGCAATGTGCATGGTGCTGGAGGAAAACAAAGCAGCCGGAGCTGCTCCCAGCGCGCTTCCAGGCGAAAATGGGGCAAGAGAGAGCGATGGGATGGGCGAGCTGGGTGCCCGCGAAGGATTTGCCCCTCTCTGGGGCTGTGGCATCCCCCCAAAAGGCAGCCGGGCGCTAATTGCAGCATGGTCCTGCCTGCATCTGGTTGAGGGTGGCTAGTCCTGAACAAACAAGTTTTATCAGCTGACCTGTTTAGCGGTTGACTTGTGTTTATCTGCACACAATCAAGTAGACTGAAGTGCTTGAATTATTCATGCAGTGTCCTGCCCTCCAGACTTGACTGCTTGTGATTACATCTGCTTGAGACAAACATTGATGGATACTTCATCTTTAAGCAAAAGGGGATTGTCTGTCTGTGGGCTTATATAACAGATTATCTCTTCTACGCTGAATATTAAGTGTGTGCATATGTGGCCGCGTGTGGGTTTTTTTTTTTTTCCTTTTTTCTCGTTTTGTTTCTTGTTAAGAAAAAAATGTAGTTTCATAAACAACTCCATATGCAAGGAAATATTTAGGAAGTGACTACCCACATTGTTGCATATAACGCAGCGAATTGCTCCTTAGATCAGTCTTCCTGCTGAATGAGCCACTCTTATCCCAGCTCAGCTTTCTTAAACCTGAGGCCAGTTGGGAGTTTTCTTTTTAAACCTGAGCAAAATCTACCCCCTCCCCCCCCTTTTTTTTTTTTAAGGTTAATTGATTTTTTTTTTTACAAAAGGAACTTTTGTTCCCCTGTTGTTTTTGCATTGGTTTTGTTCAGATCTCTGTGGATAATTGCCGAATACAGTTGAAGGGAATGACGATTCCAAAAGAAAAACTAATTTTGCGTGGGTAAAGGGGACACCGTGGAGGGGAGAACCTATGTGCTGATTGTTTTTTCATGGCTGAGAACTCTCCACATAAGCACTTCTTGGTTTTGTGCTTAAACACTTAATGCTTGGAACAAACCTAAACTCTCCTGACACTTCCAGGGGAAGAGAGGGATGCTTTTTTTTTTTTCCCTAGAATATTCTGAGAACACAATATACTTTCTGTCACGCTCGTTAGCGAGGAGTGCCAGGTAATAATTTGCTAAATACTTCAGAAGCCAAGTAATTTGTTAGTGTGATACTCTCAGGTCTCCTAAGGTGGAAGGGAATAGCTGTCAGCCAGCTTAACCTCTCCCTCCCCTCAGCTTTGCGGGAGACACCGGGGGTCCTGACTGGGTTCTGGGGGTCGCGGGTGGGTTTTGGGGGTCCTGAGTGAGCTCTGCCCACCCCTGCAGCCCTGGTACTGATGGTAATTCTGTAATAAGGGGTTGTGGCCCGCCCCTCCACACCCCCTCCCTGAATTTAATTCTCATCAGTGAAGCTCTCCACTTTGCTAATAACGATAGCAGCCACAAATAGCTTTCAACATGCCATTGACAGCCTGGTTGGAGAGAGCACTTGAAATAGTGGTAGACAGCTGAAAGTACCCATAATTGTGCGCCAGAGTGAGAACCACACTGCTCAAGGGCCTTATTTTCATGTGCTTAAAGAGACAATATCCTGGTTTCAACAAATGCTTCTGGTGCTTCACGGGTGGTGTGATTTACTCCTTGCCTTTTTCCGACGCCCCCGCCACCCTCTTCCAGGGCTGAGCTTTGGGGAGGGGGGGGGTGTGACGCGCGCCCTGCCGGGGGAGGCCTGGGGTGGCTGAAGGAGGGTTGTGGTGGTTCAGACCTGTCTCGGAGTCGTCATCGGTGTGTGGAGGGGTCTGTGGTGTTGAGGTGGGGAGGAAGCTGGGGGCTTCTCCCTGGGAGTCTTGTGTGAGCCTTGGGGTGATGCTGATGCTGTGTTCCTGCGTCCCATGCCCCCCCCACCTTTGGCAGCCCTGTCAACCCCAATGCTGTGGGGTTTAGGCTTGTGGGACAAGTCTTTTTAACGGTTTGGTGTGGTTTTCAAGAGGAGGAAGAGCAGAATGAGTAGTGCTGGGTGTTCAACCCCTTGTCTCTGGTCTCCAGCCCATGATTTAAATCAATAAGCCAGGGTGGGTTTGGCCTGGCATGGCCCAAAATCTCTTCTGAGACTGCATCTGAGGTGGCCTGTGCTGGTGTGATTTGCCCCAAAACCATGTGGGTTCACGGCAGATCCATCCTGCACAGGGTTTCTGCAGGCACCTCCATCCCCAGAGCATGGCTGAGCACCAGCCCCAGAGGCTCCTGAGTGTTGGGACCCCGAGGGGGGGGTTGGGTCCGGTCCTGTGCTGCGGGGTCCTGCCTGAGGGTGCTGGGATCAGCCCAGGGTGCAGTGATGGGGCTGGGCCAGCCCCTTTCCTCGCTTAGCTGAGGCCAGGGCTAATACATCTTGGCACAGCGAGCATCTCTGTTGCCCAGAGCAAAGTCTGCAGAAACTCGTGTCAGGGTGCAGCCCCCTGCTGCACCACTTTACCCAGGTTCAAGGCTGGGGCTCTGCTTGCACTCCCATCCTTCAGGTGATTTTTATTTTAAGGTCACTCCTTTCAGCTCTGCTCTGTGTATCCTGTGACTGGCGCCCGGCAGCATTATTTTTAAACTTCCTTCTGCGGTGTCCAGGTGTAAAAACTTGAGGATGGGGGGCTGGGGCTGCTGGGGGTAGCTGGCCCCACAGCTATTTAACACCGTGCCACCCCTGCCTGACTCCTGACACAGCTCCAGCAGTGGCTCTTCGTGCCCTTTGGGTGCTGGGAACAGCTCTGCCCATTTTAAGGGCGGGTGACAGGACTCTCAGCCTGTGGCCAAGGGGTCTGTTTCTTGATTTATAACCGCTGCAAGTGTTTTCTCTGATTTCCCCGCTCACGAAACCACCCTGGGAGTGTTTCTTGTCCAGCAGCAGGTCAGATTGCTGGCTGGGAGTGTGTGGGGGGGTGGGGATTAGTTGGGATTTGAGGTTCTCCTGACTCCTTGCCCTTTTTAATGAGCGGCACGGAGCAGCTGTCAGCATCCTGCCTCCCGGGTGAATGCTCCCATGGGTGCTGGTGCTGGGCTACATGGGTGGGTGCCCCTCCTGGGCTGCCCTGTGCACCACCCCAGGCTTTTATCCCCCCCTCATTTGCAGCCTTCTGTCTCGGGGATGTCCGCCGTGGTCCAGCGGAGATGCAGGGCGTTGGGAGGGGATGTGGAGGCTGGGATTGCCATGGCAACCCGCAGCGGGGGAATGGAGGTTTTTCTTGGCAGGAGAGGCTC
>NW_020799112.1:8445443-8464601 GCF_003259725.1 Athene cunicularia
GGGGTGGGGGGGGAGCTCTGCCGTGCTGGGGCAAGGTGATGAATGAGCCCTGTTATGGGGAAGGTGTTGGGCATGAAACCCTCCCCTGTTTCTGGCGCACCGAAGGATCCCCTTTCGCTCCCGATTAAACTTTTAGTGGGGACAACTAGAGTTTAATATACTGGGGAATGGGGAATGTTAAAGTGAACAAATATTTAAGGATTATTGGGTCGCATGTTAACAGGAAACCTCACGGTTGTAAACATAATATTTTGGCCATCTAATATCTTCTTGCTTGCTGAATCCCAGGTGGGAAGTCTCTCCTTTTGCAGAGTGCGAAGTTTTTCTTCAAATCTGCATTGGAAGTTTGGGCAGAATTGGATTTAAACGTGGAGGCGATGGGTTGTCTGCGTCTTGTTTGTCTGGACTGTTAGTGCTTGATGGTGCCTGGGGGAAACCCAGCACCTTCCTTCTCTCGGCCACGGAGGCGGCTTGTTTGGATGCTGCATTTTTTTTTCTGTACACCTAAATGACCTTTGCAACACACAACTGGAGGGACTACTCGTGCTGTTTTTACCTCAAATAAGGATTGAATTTGTTCTAGAATTTGTTGGGGGCTGGCAAGCAAGAGCTCGCAGGAGAAGTCACTGTTCTGGAGGAGCAAGGCGCCGAGTGCTTGTTGCATCCAGAATCCAATAGGCTTCATCTGAAGGGATAAATATTTAATGGAGCTGCAGTTTATATATAATCTAATCGATGCGTCGGTGCCAAAAAGGCCTTTAAAGAGGTTTACCTATCGCTGAGCAGTGCAGGCTGCAAGCACCGGGGTGGCTGTCAGTGGCACTACGGCAGCGTTGAAGTGACACGACTTTGCCAGAGTGGCTGGTGGCCACGCACGGTGCTGGCCCCTGCTGCCCCTGCCTCAGACACGGCGCCGTGGCTGGGTTGTGTTTGTGCAGTTTTAGCTTGCAGCCCAGTTTCAGGGGCGTGGAGCCATTGGTGGGTGATGCACCCAGAGCCCTCTCCTCAGGGCAGGGAGTATCACACCTTCCACAGCTGCCTGAGCCCCGCATCCTGGCTTTTGGGTCCGTGATAGTCCTGGGGGCTACCACACTTGTGTAGATGTAGCCAAGGTACCAGAGTCCAAACCCTTGTCACTTCCAGCTGCCTCTGCCCTGGCACAGTGCACCAGCACTTTCCCCCGACCTCGAGAAGGGCTAATAAAAGCATCAGGTGTAACGCGATCACCGGGGCGCTTTCGGAAAAGACGATGGCCAGAAATATCCCCGGCACTTTGAAGCCAAAAGTGGTAATGCCCACGCGAAGGTGCTGCGGGGGGTTCATGGGGACCACTTGCAGCAGGTCCTCAAGCTTGGGTGGCCATGAGGTCTCTGCAAGCCGGTTTTCTCTGTTGAGGTGAGAGCCCAGGCTGGGGCCTATCGAGGTGCTTGTGCTTGTCGGGTTGGTCTTGTGATGTCAGCATATCCCAACACCGCAACTCAAGGGTTGGTATCTTGTTTGGGTTTTTTTTTTCCCCTCCAAACTATGGTATTTGAATTTTTTTCTTGGGGTGTTTGAGAGCAGGTGGAGCTGAGAGCCCCCCTCTGGGTTGGCACCCTGCTGGAGCTGGGTTCAAAGAGCAGAGCTGCTGTAGGACACGTCCCAGGGAGGCCTTGGGGCCGAGCAGTGGGGATCAGGAGAGCAAAGCCTTGGGGTGCTGGCGGTGGAGGCGGCGATTTGGGGAGCACATGGGGATCTCGGAGTGGGGGGCAGCTGCTGTCTGTCCTGGTAGGAGGCACCTCACCGACAGGGAGGCTGGAGCGAGACCTGCTTAATCACTTGTGTTATTGATAACGAGCTGCTTGGGGCTGTCGGAAGGAATTTCTGGGTGTTTGATTCTGTGCCAGGGCTCGGCTCTGGCCATTGTTTCGGCGCTGAATCCTCGCGGCTGCTCGGGCTGTGTTTGAGTTGGACCAAAAGCTGTTTTAACAGCTGCCTCGGCCGGCGGAGCAGCCACCGTTAACTCTTGGGGGCCGGGCAGCGGTGATCCGGGGCGGCTCCATGTGCTGAGTGGGAGCATCAAGGGGTGGGGTGGCACCTCCCAGCACCGGGCTGCCCCAAATACATGCTGGGGTTACCACTCGAGGAAAATGTTATTCCCAGTTAACGGAGATGTTGCAGAAACCATAGTTTGGCAGCGTAGAGCGGTTGTTAAACTCCCAAATAACGTGGTCAAGCTGATGGGTGTAAACGGTTGTGGGTTGAATTTCTGGAGTGTGATGCGAGGATGGCAAAAGGAACCCCGGCAGCTTTGGTTTGGGGCGGGGAAAGACCTTGATGGTGCTGAGATCAGAGCAAGGACCCCCCAGCCCTCGCTGCTGACCGTGTGCTTGCTGCACAGGGCGGGGTGTGTTTGCCGAGGTTTATATGGGAGGAACTCGACGCCTGCAAAGAAGTGCTGGGGGTGGGAAGTGCTGGCAAAGGGCTGTGCCTGGCGTGTGGTCCCGGCTGGATGTGCAGACTGCATCGTGCGTGATCCCCAGCTCTTGGGGGAGCAGCAGCTGCTCCGGGGATGGGGAGTGGAGCCGGTGCCTGGCCGTGTTCTCCTGAAGCCAGGGGGGCCCAGGCTGGAGCAGAGCTGCTGGGGCTGCTCAGTGACACTTGGTCCCACCATGGGAAGGGGAGCGGGGCCGTGGCCCTGCGCTGGTGAGCACCGAGTGTGCACAAAGACACTTTTGTTGCCTCTTTGGGGAGTCACTGCTTCCTCTTATGTGGCTGGGAGGGGACAGGGATGGGGGGAGTTGCATGAGAGGGGACAGGGAGGGGACACACGGCGCTGCTGCTGGGAAGCCTCGTGCAGTCCGTGGGAGGTTACTCAGTACTGACTGTTGCTTTTTCTTCTTCCTTTTTTTCAGACAGAAATTGCTAAAAGACTGAATACGATTTTAGCCCAGATCATGCCTTTTCTGTCACAAGAGGTAAGGATGTTTTCATGCCCCACGTGGGCGATGCTGCTGCTCGTGGGGGATTTCCCCAGCACCATGCCCCTCACAGCAGCGGGGTGGTCCCATGAGGGGGCATGAACCTGTTCCCACCAAACCCATGTTTTGGGGGTGTGGGGCTGCTCTGGGGTGTCTCATGAGACACGGCTCAGATCCCACGTGCAGAACCCTTGGGCTGGGGGAGAGCTGGACCCCATAAGGGGCTTTGCTGGGCTGTGGGAGTCTGTGCCAAGCCTGAGGAGCAAAAAAAGGCTGCGAGGGGCTGCTCCAGCTCCCCCTGCGGTCAGCAAAATATAGACAAAAAAAGGGGGTGACCAGCTCAGGGGGGTGGTGATGCTTTGGCTCGGTGCCCCCATGCCCGGCCCTGACCTGGCCACGCACCTCTGTCCCCGCAGCACCAACAGCAAGTCGCACAGGCTGTTGAGCGTGCCAAGCAAGTGACAATGACGGAGTTGAATGCTATCATCGGGGTACGTGGACTTCCCAATCTGCCTCTCACCGTGTGTATTACCCCTTTTATTCCTATCATTTACCATAACCAGAGGCAATCCTGCGCTCAGGTGGGGTTCAAGAAGGGCACCTCGCAGCACCCCAGCCATCCTGCAACCCCCCCAAACCACCAAAACTCCCCCAATCCGGCATTGAGTGAGATGGGGGGTGGTAGCCACCGCTCGGGCAGCCCAGTCCCCCTACCCGGGCACTAATGCAATGCCGGGGGCCTCCGCCAGCCAAATTTGATGTTCTCCATGAGAGTGGGGAGCGTTTGGGGCGTGGGGCCAGGTGCCCAGCAGCCCTCCCAGAGCCCCCTGAGCCCAGGCATGTCTCTGCGTGTGCTGTTGATGTGAAATGTGCTGTAAACTTGACAGAGTTGTTGTTCCATGCATTGACTTACCCACTCCCGTCTTACAGGGCTCTCTCTCTCTCTCACAGATCTTGGGCAGTTTTTTTAAGACTAACAGTTTTTTTTATTGTCTCTTTAATTGATGTGTAACGGTCTCAGTCCTGCAGCAAACCTGCTCTCTGGAGCTGCCTTAACCCTGGGACATCAGCGTCCCCAACCAGCGTCCTGGGGAGGTGACTCCAGGGCTCCTCTGGGTTTTGGTGTTTCCCAAAAAATAATGACTTTTAATTTTTTTTGTGTGTGTGTCTGTGAGTAACTATTTACACTTCTTTCTTAAGCTACAAGGATCTTTGTGATTCTCTGCATTTAACTTGGTTTTATCTACATTTTCCTGTCTTGATGGACAATGCTAAGTGTAGAAACGTGCCCTTGGGGCCGAGGGAAGCCTGGGCTGCAGCCGGGTCCCGCCCCGTGGGGGGGTGTGTGGCAGTGGCACTTGGGAAGCAGTTTGGGCACAGCAGTGTGTCCGTGCTGGGGTGGCAGACAGCTGCCTGGCCTCCTGCCCGCCGCTGCCTGCACCTTCGCAGTGGGCTGGGAGGTGAACTGGTAGAGACAGCGATGGAGGGAGGTGCTGGGCTTTGATGAGCTGCTTTAAGACGCAGCCAGGAGCCCAGGCAGCTAGAGGCAGATATTGGAATTCAATTAAGGTAAATGAGCGGGGCCCGTGACCCCCATTTTCAAGGTAATTGCTTCCTCGGATCAGAGCGAGTGTCATCCCGTCATTAAGCAGCCAGGCATTTAATCGCTTTGCCTGATGAACTTGGAGGAGGCAGGAGTTCTGGGCAGCGTCTACTGCCTGGTGAGGGAGGGACCTGGGGTGGCTGCGGGCGAAGGGGTGGCCAGTGACTCCCTGGCTTGGGTGGCCCAGAGAGGAGGGCAGAGCTCATCCCCGAGCTGTTTTGGGTGGTGGGTCCGAGCTGCTTGGTGGCTGCTGCACCTGCACCCCTCGAGACACAAAACCGAAAGGGTTTGAGGTTGGTGTTTTTTTTTTTTTTTCCTAGCAAACAATTTCTCCCTGTTGTGCTCATGTGGGGGTTTGTTATTGTGGGATTGCTCATGTGGGGCAGATGGCTGGTGCATGTTTGCTCCTCTCGAGTGGAAGAGGGCAGCATGCTGGGGTGTGCACAGACGCCCCCCCCCGCCATGTCCCATGGGGACGGGCCACCAACGTGGGGGGACGGGTGGCTCTGCTGTGCCTGTGCAAGGGAAGGCGACTCTATTTATAACCTGCTCCAGCATCTTGGTGCAGGTGCTGCAAACAAAATTGACACACGCAAAAAACACACCAAATCATTAAAACCTTTCTTTTTTTTGCCCCTTTTGAGGTCAAGAACTGTTAATTTTATGCATCTAGGCCATTGTCTCACAGTTCCTCTGCTTCAGGCTTCTGTGAAATTGAGCCCTTGATTTGGTTATAGCTCTGGAAATGATTAGACTACTTTACTAAATTTAACGCAAGTGGTGAACTTAAGTGGTGAACCATTAAATCGGTTAACAAAGGCATGAAGCATGATGTACATAATCCAATTAAAAACACTCTACATACAAGATATTCCTTGCCAGCCTTTCTCATAAATTATAACCTCCTTCATATCTCAACCATATTTGTCTGGCACGTGCCGAGGGACCCCAGAAGGAAGATGTCTTCCTGTCTGCGCATCCCCAACCGGCTCCTTGCGCCCGGCCCTGCCCGGGCAACACTGGTGTCCCCGCTGTCACCCGGGGCTGGGTTTGCAGCACCTTTGCCTTACCCCCTTGCTGCAGGCTGTGGTCCTGGGCTCTATGGGCAAGCCTGGCCAGTTTAGGGTCTTGCCAGCAGCCGAGAAGCCCCAGTGTGACTTCCCCAGCGGGTCCGAGCTTGCCCTTCAGCTTGAGCACGCTGGGGAGGTGTCAGGAGGGGCCCTGGCAGGCTGCCCTGAGTCCTTGCACGGCTGGCCGAAGAGCTCCTGCAGCCTGCCCTCCCCCGGGTTGTTTGTAACAAGCCTCCGTGGGCTTTGTTTTTGAAAAACCATCTTTCTCAGGGAAAGAAGTAAGGGGTAGGGGAGGGAAGGAGGATTTTCCAGTGGAGAAGACGCCGAGCAAGTGGCATTGCTGAACTCCACTGCATCCCCCTGCGCCCAGGCAGGTTTTCTGTGAGCCTCGAGGCCTCGATTCCTACGCAGGAGGGAGGCGCATCCACTGTGTTCGGATGCAGTGGAGCTGGGGAGGACAGTGGAGGTGACTGCGGGGAGCTGCGGGCAGAGCCTGGGGAAAGCGCTGGCACCATGGGCGCTCCGGCCCGCATCAGGGACCTACACTGGGCTTGTTGGCTCATCATCTTCTTGCCACTGGATGGAGGTCTGCAGCCCCTGGGTGTGATCACCCCCTCCATGGAGCTGTGGGCAGCCCAGTCCCGACTCTGGGTGGAGGAATGAGGCTTCCAGCTGGAGCTGCCTGGCAGGAGCTTTCCAGATGGATTCTGATCACCGGTTCCTGCCTGCCAAAGAGAAGACCACCTTAAAACGTTATCTCAGGCCACAGTGGGATGTTTTGTCTTGTTATTCATTTCCAACCCCTGTACTGGAGTGGGACTGCTGCAGGGGGGCTCAGACCCTGTTGGGACAGTCCCCTCCCAGCTCACCGAGCCATTGGATGGATGTATTTGGTGGCAACTTTAAAAAAAAAAAAAAAAAAGGGAGAAACCAGCAGTTTTCTGCTCAGCATGGCGTGGTGATTCTTCCTGCTGTCCACACTGCCCCAGCTGCGTGCTGCTGCTCTTGCTCGTGGTGGAGCTGCGTCATCTCCTGAGGCCGTGCCAAGGCTGTGACCCTCAGCGACATCGCTGGCCTGGACTCAGGGTGCCCATGAGACCGAGCCTGCCCTTCTCTGGGGCTTCTGCTGCTGCAGGGGGTGGAAAGTTCCTGGGAGAGGTGTTGTGCAGTGCAGGTATTTCTGCCTACCGTGGAAGTTGGAGGTTGCTGAGGATAAAGCATTGCATCTCTGCGTCCCAGCCCCATGGTGATGGGCACCGTGGGAAAGCTTGTAGGGGAGGAGCGTATCCTTCTGGAAAACTGTCGGGAGCTGTTCTCCAGGGTGATGCTTTGATACAATGGCTGGCTCTGCCTCTCACTTAAATGGGTGGAAATAATGTGTGATTGGGACTGTAAAGAGCCTCGTTGCTTTCAGCAAGAGCCGAGACTCTTCCTCGTCTGTTGGTGTTGGATGGATTGATCTCGGTGCATGGCGAGGAGGCAGGGGCCGTGTTCCCCACTGCCAAGGGACACACCAGCATGGGGCTGGCACCATCCGGCAGAGCCCCTGGGGCTGGGGGACCCCCCTGTGGCTGGGCACCCCCTCATTGTGCTCCCCTTGCCCTGCCAGCAAGCTCTCTCCTTGTACTGCTGCCTTGCACGCACCGGTTTGAGGACGCCTCCCCAAATGGTCCTGAGGATGCTTCCCCTCCTCTGCCCTGTGGATGGAGCAGCCCAGCAGAAGCCAAGTATAACAGCACTGCAGAGGCCTAATTGCCTTCTTGATTCGGCTTCTGACACAGCTGAGACCTCTGTGCTGCCCGGAAGAAGCTGCGTTTTAAGATAATGCATCTCCGCGTGAAACTGCAGCCACTGCCTCACAGATCTGAGCCTGGCTTGTATCCTGGGCGGGGATTTCCCTCTTGCCTCGCACCAGGCTTAGAAACCAGTGCCTGGCAGGTGTGGGTCACCCACCCCCTCCCCCTGGACCCAGGTCTGCCCTGGGGACCCAGAAACTGCTCTTGTCCCCCTGTGCCCAGCAGCATGTGACAGCAAGTCACCCCCTTCCTGCTACCCCCTAAAATAGGACCCTTAGTCGGGGGGTGGGTGGAACATGTGTTTCCTGAAACCTTGGTGTGGGGGTTTTTCTGAAAAGCTGCATCCTGGCTCCTGCAGCTGGGCTGGGGGGTGTTTGTGGGGTGCATGGGGCCTGGCAGGGGATTTGTATGCACCCCATGGGTATGGGGGGGCTGCAGCCTGGCTTGAGGCTGGGAAGAATTTTTGAGTGCCCCTCCTCTGCATAATGGGGTCAAGCTGTGCCCTGTGTGAAGCAGAAGGCAGGACCCCTCAGGTTAAACCCATTGCTGCTCTCCTGGTGTCTTTTGGGAGCTGTGGGGCCATCGCAGCGACTGGTGCTGCCCCCTCAGGCTGTACTGGGGTGTCATGCACCCCTTGTTGGGCTGTATTGGGGTGTCACCCCACTGCTACAGAGCATGAGCTGGTTTGGGGACACCTGGGTGCATCCCCTTGCAGCGCTGGGGAGATGTGCTGGAGATTTCCTTGATGGAAATAGGATGGAAAAATACCTGGGGAGGGTATTTTTGGTGCTTTCCTGCTACTGTGCATCGAGCCATGCTGCGATGGGGCAGGGCTGGGACTGACCCCCCCCTGCACCTTGCTGGGACAGCCCTGACCTGCTCTCCATCCGCACCCCTCGGCGTGCCCTGTGCCACGTTCTTCCACGCTCGGCAACACCGGGGAGGGAGAAAACCTGCTCCGAGCTGGTGGTGGGGGTGCTCCACTGCACCTTGGGTGCCCGCCCCCAGCCCGTCGTTCCCACTGGAGGTCAGTTGCCCAGATGCAGCTTTCACCAGTGGCTAGTTGGGCACTGCTCGAGCTGACCATAGGAGGGTTGGAAACATGAACACCCAGTCTGAGACCCTCTGGGCTGGGCCACTGCTGCCTCTGGGTGGGAAGAGCTGCAGGAGTGGTGGCGTGGGGCTCTTGGAAGTGACACCCCCACTGAGTGGGGTCGGTCAACACCCCTTGACCCATAGCAACCCTGATTTCAGCTTGTTTTCTTCAAGCTTGTTGAAATAGAAATGCAGGTGTGTATTCAGTTTTCCCTTCCTCTCCCCAAGCTCCCTGTAGCTAAAACTGAGCAGGCAATTCCCACAGCCGGGGCTCGCTGGTCCCCAGAGCCGTGGGGAGCAGCTGGGAGGGGCCCTGCACCCTCCTGGCCAGGCTGCTGGGAGGGATTCTCTGGCCCTGCAATACAGGGAGGGGGTGCACCCGCCGTTTGACCAGCCCATCCCAGGGCAGGGGACATCCAGTTGATGTTGGGGGGGGTGCGGCTGGGAGCAGTGTGGGGTTTTCTTACCATCAAGCACCTTAAAGCAGGTCTTGAGCAAATGAGCAAAACTTGTTTTCTGAGGTGTCCTGGGAGGATCCTGGATGCTCAGGTTTTCTCTCTCCGATCTGGTTTAGCAGCTGGCACTCTAGCCAGAGCCGCTTTCTGCGTCCTGGGCGGTATTTCTGTCTTTATTTTTTCTGCTTATACCTACTGAAAAGCAAAACTATCCAAGTCTGCAGTGACGATGTGAATTACCTTGAATTAAGGATGATTCCTGTGGTCTGGCCTGGGGTGTGTGGGCCACGTACAGGCTTAGCTGCCTTAGAGGTCACCCCTGGGGCTGTGCACAGGGCGCCCGCCATTCCTCCTGCTAACAGGGTTTCTCCTTCCAGGCAGCCATGCAGGGGGCAGCTCCCCGTGGCATCACCTCGCCGCCCTCCTGGCGTGAATTCAGCCACGTCCCTTCCCACCACGCCACTGCTCGATGCCTTGTAACTCACCCACCCCCCTGCCCTGGTCCTGCTGCCCCCTCTCCCCGGCTCACTGGTGGTTTTATTGCAGCAGCAGCAGCTCCAGGCCCAGCACCTCTCCCACGCCGCTCATGGGCCCCCAGTCCCACCCCTCGGGCCTCCAGCCGCCGGGCATCCCACCGGTCACCGGCAGCAGCTCGGGGCTGCTGGCTCTCGGCGCCCTGGGCAGCCAGGCACACCTTGCCGTCAAAGATGAGAAAAACCATCATGACCTGGACCACAGAGGTGAGAGCGAGTGGCCGGGTTGATGCTGTTCCTGGGGGCTGCTCTTCACTGTGTCCCCCCATCTGTCGGGATGGAGCAGCCTTCAGGGGTGGGCTTGTGCTTTGAGGGGTGCAGCTTTCCCAAAATGATGCTTGGGCCTCGGTGGCCACGGGGGGTGCTGCCACTGTCACAGGATATACCCCACGGCAGCTTCTGGGCAATTCCCTGTTTTTTTGAGGTCAGTTTGCTCCTTTCTTGGCTCCTTTAGGGCAGGGAACACAAACTGCACTGAGAAGTGGCAGTGGCAAATTGGCCTCTGTCAGGTTGTGTTGCTCATGTGCCCCCCGTGTTCGCATGCAGGTTTGAGTCCTTGCAGGCTTTGGTGGAGTCTGGGTGCAAATCCTGTGTCCCTGTTCAGCTGTGCCTTAGCAACAAAAGCAGCCTTCCTCCTTCTCCTTTTACTGTCAGAGGCTTTCAATGTTGTGATAACCAGCATTCTTGACGAGCGAACATGCTGTTTTTTCTTATTATTTGCAATAAGACAATCTTTTTAGAAGATAAAAAGATGCATGAGTTCAGTTGCAAGCCAGCAGATTTGAAGATTTTCCCTGCAAATCCCTCTGCCCACTAACACGCGAAGAGCTGAGATCTTGCCCCTTGCTACGCCTGTTTGCAGGTCACCCAACAGCCTCATGAAGTGTTAGGGCTCTTCTGGTGGGTTTGGTGTGGTTTTTCCTCCCAGTGAAAGCCAGTGATAAAAAAATATTGGTACGATTACCAAGTTACGTTCATTTTTGTGCATGGATTCAAATTGCCAGGAGATCCCAGGGAAAACGGGGCTGTTTGTGTGCAAATGAATGGCTAAACCACATCCCGCTGCTGTGGCTGCGGAGACGGGCGGTCGGGGCCTTCTGCATTTGTGACTTCGGGTGCCAGTGCCTTAGGCTGATGCCGTTCCTCTGCATTTCAGGGCATTTCCCCTTTCTTCCGTGTGTTTTGCCAACTAAGTCACATCGACAAAAAGAAAGGGGCAGGAGGCAGCAGGAGACGGATGGGCAGGGAATGGGAATTTTAAAGCAAAGCTAAAGTGAGCCCAGATAGGAGGGTTTGAGTTAAGGCAGGAGACTGTGCAAGGAGGAGCTCTAGGTTTAGTTTTCTGTTTAAGACTTACTCTAACTTGCTTTATTTTTCTGTCTTCTCTTTATTTTGGCTGTGACCTCGCTTCTGACACCGGCTTCTTCTAAAAGAGCGAGACTCAAGTGCAGTAAGTCCCATTAACCTCCTTTTTTTCCCAGTTTCTGGTGGCTGCGTTTTTTTATTTCATCTGTTGTTTTAAAAAACAGGCATGTGGGTGTGAGCTCCAGGGGTGCCTTTTGCACAGGTCCTCTTTAAAGAAAAAAAAAAAAGAGGGGAAAAAAAAAAAACCAAACCCTCCACCCTGGCTGGAAGAGCTGCTGGGCTGTCGGCTGTGCTGGGGCGAGCGGAGCCGCCTCCTCCGGGCCAGTTATGAGATTTGGTTTAAATCTTTTTGATTGCCGCAGAGCTTCGAGATTTGGTTTCAATTGACTAAGCCCTGTGAATGAGCGCAGTCAAGTCTGCGCGGCTAAAAATCCTTCAGCGATTAGGAAAGCTATTTTATTCCTGATCACTCTTCTATTATCTTGGGTCATCTAATCTGTCGGGATGGGTTTTGGCTATTACGCTGCGTTAAGTAGGACTTGGAAGGTCAAGCAGTTAACTAACCAGCTAAATAACCGTGGTGGAGGGCAACCGTCACCTCCAGCACGGCTGCTTTTTATTTGTGTCCCTGACATCTCGCTGTTAATAGCAGCAGTTTGGTTCTTGTTTTGGCTGGGGGCAGTGCCTGAGCAGGGACAGAGAGGGCGGTGAATATATTTTTTGGTGGGCAGAGGCTGGTAGGAGCCTGGTGGGGGGCTGCCCTCCCTCTAGCGGGGGGCTCAGCCCATGCCTCCCGCCCCTGGGGCGCACAATGCCGCTGTCTCGGGGTAAAACTGGCAGGACAAAGCCCGGCTGAGCTGCGGCTTTGCAGCGATTTCCTGCCATCCCCGAGCCCACAAATGGGCCTTTTGAGAGCCGGGGGCGGATGGGAAGAAAAGTGCCATTTAAGGGGGGAGAGGGGAATTGGGCATCATTAACCTCCTCCTCCGGTGGGGAGGGGGCCGTCAGAGATGGGAAGGTTCCCAATCTATAAAATAAAATACAGGGTATTCCCTGTGGAGGTTTAATGCGCACGATAATCAGAGTTAGTCATTCATATTTTCCTAGCCTTGCCGGCGCAATAAAAAATATTTAGTTTCTTGGCGGCAGGCCAGCGGCGGGCTGAATGGATCGATGCCTCTAAATGCTTGACATGATTCTCTGGTAGCTGCGAGGTTTTTCAGCATGACTGCCTGAGAAGAAAGACCCCGGTGTTATCCAAAGCTGCTTATTGGGTACCGAGGAGAAACATGAACTGCTTTAGTTCTCCCTTTCAGCTGGGAAAGAAAGGCAGGCAGAGGAGCTTAGGAACATTTCTGCTTAGCAGGGGCGGCGCGCTCTGCTCTGAGACATGAAATGATGGTAATTTCTCGTGCTGCTCCGAGAAACTAATTGAAGGGCGTCTGCGCGGGGCCGAGGCTGTGCCGCAGGGTGATGCGGGGCTGGGCTTTTTCCGGCACTCTCAAGGTGGTTTGGTGCTGCCATTTTTGCTCCCGGTGCCATCCCAGCATGTGAGGGGTTTTCCTGGGAATGCCGGCGTCTCCTGGATGCAGCCAGTCCCCCACTCCTCCTCTCCGAGCGGAGCTGCGCCACTGGGTGCTGGGCTCTGTCCCTCCTGGTGATGTGGATTTTTTTTTCCCAAATGGTTTTTGGATGCCCTTTGGCTCAGCTGCTGGAGTAGCTTGGAGGGGGCTGGGATTTGCTCCCCGAATGAACGCCAGGGATGAGGCCCCTCCCAGCCCCGCTGGTGCCTGAGGAAGCACCCGTGGGCTCTTGTGGGTGCCAGCCCTTGTGCAAAGCCCTGCCCAGGGCCAGAGTGAAGCTCTGCTGCTCCCCATGGGCAACAGAGAACTATGGTGACAGGGCTAGTTTAGGGGAGCACAGCTTTCTCCCTCTGCATTCACCAGTAGCCACTGGTGGATCCCAGCGGCTGCTGGGAGCTGCTGGAACTGCACGGAGCTTCCTTCCAGGGACTTTCAACATGAATCAGCTCCTCCCTTTATTTTTTTTCTGCTGTGATTTTGTAGTAAATAGGCTTAGGTGCCCGTGAGCAGCATCACTGGGACAGAGCAGCATCCCCAGGGCTCAGAGCAATGCCCAGTGCCGTGGTGCCCAGGCTGGACCATGTCCCCTGCTCCCTGGTCTCACCCTGCCGTTGGCGTTTTGTCGTACGGGGCAGGTCTGGGGTTCGGACTTGGTGTGTGGCACCTTCTAAGCTGCTAGTCGTGGAGTCCTTAAAAGTGTCTTCCGTTCCATTATCACAGAATAACTCTGTTTCGCCCTCGGAGAGCCTGAGAGCCAGCGAGAAGCACCGGAGCTCCACGGACTACAGCATCGACTCCAAGAAGCGGAAAGCGGAGGAGAAGGACAGCATGAGCCGATATGTGAGTGACAGGGATGCTCTGTGCCCACATCCAGGGGCACCAGACACGATTTTGGGTGGGAGAAAGTGGGATTTGGGTAATATTTTTCCAAACGTGGTGTAGGTGACCAGTATCTTGCTGCCTGGGGGTGGGGTGTTTGGCTCCCCGTGGGATCCATCTTCTTAGCGGGATGTAACTCTCTTTGTGTTTCAGGACAGCGATGGTGACAAGAGCGATGACCTAGTGGTGGATGTCTCCAACGAGGTGAGTCCCGGGGGCCTTTCAGCAGATCTGCTTCTCTCCACACAGCACAGTGGGGGGCAATACCTTAAGGCCCCCCCCCCTGCCTCCACTGACCCAATTTTTGCCTGAAAAAGGAGGCAGAGGGAGCCCTCCCTGGTGCTGGGGGTGCCAATGCTTTCTCCTGTCTCGCAGGACCCCGCCACCCCCCGGGTCAGCCCAGCCCACTCCCCCCCGGAGAACGGCATAGACAAAGCCCGTGGGCTGAAGAAGGGGGACGCGCCAAACAGCCCGGCCTCGGTCGCCTCCTCCAGCAGCACTCCCTCCTCCAAGACTAAAGACCTGGGCCATGTATGTCCTTTGCTTTGCTGGGGCGAGTGGGTCAGGCCCCGCTGGCCATGGGTGCTCACTGGGGCTGGGGGTTGACTGAGCATGGCTGCGGGTACTGGCGGTTGAGCCTCATCCTTTCTGTTTTTCATCCCTTCTCCATCCAGAACGACAAATCGTCGACGCCTGGGCTCAAGTCAAACACTCCAACGCCGAGGAATGACGCTCCCACCCCGGGGACGAGCAGCACCCCAGGGCTGCGGCCAATGCCCGGCAAACCGACTGGGATGGACCCCCTAGGTGGGTACTGGTCCCCTCCTGTGCCACCTCCCCACTGCTGTCCCTAGTACAGCTTCCCCCGTGCACTCCTTTGGGCTTTGTTGGGCGGGGGTTCGGGTTTATCAGGGACCTAATCCAGGTTGGGATCGGGGTGCCAGCAGCTTGGGTGGCCCCCGAGTCAGAGATGAGGTGAGGAGGGAGCTCCAGCCATTGTGTCTTCCCCTCTGGGATTCGTGGGGCTGGGGAGGGTGGCTGCAGGCAGGCTCTGTCTCCTGAGTGTGTCCCCAACCCTGGCGCAGCCTCAGCCCTGCGGACGCCCATCTCCATCGCGGGTTCCTACGCGGCTCCCTTCGCCATGATGGGGCACCACGAGATGAACGGCTCGCTCACCAGCCCTGGCGCCTACGCGGGGCTCCACAACATCCCCCCGCAGATGAGTGCCGCTGCCGCCGCCGCCGCTGCCTATGGCCGGTCGCCAATGGTGAGCTTTGGAGCTGTACGTAGCACTTTTAGCTCCTTTTCTCGCTCCCGGTGGGTGTGGGGAGGGTTTGAGAGGGGGGTGCAGGGAGGGGTTTCACAGCTGTGAAACTGGGGCTCCTCACCGGCTGCATTTTGAATCGGCCTCTCTCAAAGGGTGCTGGACGTGGGGATGCCTCCCCGTGGGGTGATGTGCGTGTGCATTGGGGTTTATCCTTCCCCTCTGTGGTGCATGGGAAGTACCCACTACACAGCTCCCTTCCCATTATTTTCACCAAACACTTGATTTAAGGAAAAACCCAGTCAAAACAAGAAGTCAACGCTGCTGTTAATGCAGAGATGGGGCTTTCTACGGCTAGGGTCCTGGGCATGACTTGACTGCTCCTGTCCCTGAGGGTTCTGGAAGAGCATGGGGAGGGTGAGCACATCCCATGCTGCTCCTTGCAGACCTGAAACCTTTGGCTCATTCCCCAGTCCTTCCCCTTTCTGCCAGGGGAAAAGATAAAAATTAGCTCTTGAGCAGCAAGGGAAAGAGGGAGGCACCCAGTGTCGCCCCATGCCTGCCCGGGCTCGCGGTGGGGAAGCTCTTTGTTCATGTGCCCAGCTCCTGCCTGGCCTTACCTACGCGCGTGTCTCTTGGCAGGTTGGTTTTGACCCGCACCCACCCATGAGAGCCCCCGGCCTGCCCTCGAGCCTGGCGTCCATCCCTGGAGGGAAGCCGTAAGCCCCTCTTGGATTACTTTTGTGCACTGGGTGGGGGTGATTATGCCCGGGAGGGAGAGGAGTGTGGGGCTGGGTCTGGCCAAGCCCCTGTTGACCCTTGGTGGCAGCAAGGCACAACCTGGTGACTAGGTTGCAATGCCAACCCCTGCCTTGGCCCTGTACACTGGGTTTGCAGCAAAACCTCCATCTCTGGGGCTGATCCCTCGCCTTGCCCTTCCCTGGCAGAGCCTACTCCTTCCATGTGAGCGCTGATGGGCAGATGCAGCCAGTGCCTTTTCCCCATGACGCCCTGGCTGGTCCTGGCATCCCGCGGCACGCCCGGCAGATCAACACGCTGAGCCACGGCGAGGTGGTGTGCGCCGTCACCATCAGCAACCCCACCAGGCATGTCTACACGGGGGGTAAGGGCTGTGTGAAGATCTGGGACATCAGCCAGCCGGGCAGCAAGAGCCCCATCTCCCAGCTCGATTGCTTGGTAAGGGGGCTCGGGACAGCCTCGCCCACAAGCTGGAGCATTTCTTACGCGTGAGCAAGCCACAGCACAGAATCCCAGAATCATCTTGGTTGGAAAAGACCTTGAAGATCATCCAGTCCAACCATTAACCTCCACCAGATCCCTCAGCGCTGAGTCAACCCAACTCTTCAACCCCTCTAGGGATGGGGACTCCCCCCCTGCCCTGGGCAGCCCATTCCAACGCCCAACAACCCCTTCTGGAAAGAAATACTTCCTAAGAGCCAGTCTGACCCTGCCCTGGCGCAGCTTGAGGCCATTCCCTCTTGTCCTGTCACTTGTTCCTTGGGTCAAGAGACTTATCCCCCCTCTCTGCACCCTCCTTTCAGGGAGCTGTAGAGGGTGATGAGGTCTCCCCTCAGCCTCCTCTTCTCCAGACTAAACCCCCTCAGTTCCCTCAGCCACTCCCCATCAGACCTGTGCTCCAGACCCTGCACCAGCTCCATTGCCCTTCTCTGGGCACGCTTGAGTCATTCAGCGTCCTTTTTGGAGTGAGGGGCCCAAAACTGAAGCAGCACATTGCTGCTGGCCCCCGGGCATGTGTCCCCCCTGATTTCCCCCCACCTTTAACATGGTGAATCATTCCCCATCCTCCTGCTAACGCCTCTTCCCCCTCCAGAACCGAGATAACTACATCCGCTCCTGCAAACTCCTCCCCGATGGGCGCACGCTGATCGTGGGAGGGGAGGCGAGCACGCTCACCATCTGGGACCTGGCTTCCCCCACACCCCGCATCAAGGCCGAGCTGACCTCCTCTGCCCCAGCCTGCTACGCCCTGGCCATCAGTCCCGATGCCAAAGTCTGCTTCTCCTGCTGCAGTGATGGCAACATCGCTGTCTGGGACCTGCACAACCAGACGCTCGTCAGGTGAGCCGGCCCCAGGGGCTTCCTCTGCTCCATAATTGGGGGCTTGCTGGCCCTGTTTTGGTGGGAGGACCTTAGGGACGGGGACTAGAATGGCATCTCGTGCTGCTTTGTCTGTAAGTGAGCACATCAGGCTCAGCAGGGCCGCTGTGCCTGGGTGAGGGCTGCTCCCTGGGCAGATTTCCAGGCATGCTGGGAAGCCTCATGAACGCAGCCTGAGCCCCAACTCCCTTGAAGCCACCTACTTTTTTGTTTGCTATTGAAGATTTGCATTATTTTTTTTGCTGCCCAAAGGCAATTCCAAGGCCACACGGATGGTGCCAGCTGCATAGATATCTCCCACGATGGTACGAAGTTGTGGACGGGGGGTCTGGACAACACAGTGCGCTCCTGGGACCTGCGGGAAGGGCGGCAGCTCCAGCAGCACGACTTCACCTCCCAGGTAAGCTCAGGGTGCCCTTGGCCCCAGGAGGGGGGAACGTCCTGGCCTTGCTGTGCGGCTCCTCACAGAGACTCCGTGCAGGGATTTATCCCTCCACGGTTTCTGGGTCAGGGGAAACGGCCTGCCCTGGGCACTGCTGTCCCTGCTGCTTTCGGTGTAACCCAAGAGTGTTCAAGGCAGCGGGAGCTGCAGGGCTCCCCAGCTCTTGTTTCAGTTCTTCTTTCATCACTTTTTCACCTGCTGTAAGACCAGGCTGCCTTTAAGCAAGCAGTGCTCACCTAGGGACAAGGACGAGCCTAGGCTGCTCCCGAGCCCTTGTCCAGAGGGGAAAAGCTGGGACTCGTGTCCCCTTGGCAAGTCCCTGTTGGGCTGGAGCCGGCCCGACGTCGGCAGGTCTTGTGCGGCTGCTCCAAACGTCTGGAAGTGTCTCTCCAAACCTGGCTGCACCCTGTCGGGGCTGGCCGGCCACCGCCACCAGTGCCATACAGCTGGCAAAACTGGAGTTTGTGTGATCAGGGGCCGAGGTCTCTGCTACATCCCAGCTGCTGACCCCGCGGCACTGGCACTCTGACTTTCCACTGCATTAATGCTCGCTGGGATGGAGCTGGGCATCCAGAAGCCATGCCACCACAGTTTTCCCTGGAAGAGGCTGCGGGATGCTGCAGCCGGGGCTGTGCTGCAGGGCCAGGCACTGTCCACTGGCTCCCAGCTTTGCTGTACCCACCTTGTGGCAGCAATAGAAGAGGACCCAGCTGTGTCATTCCCTGCCTGTCTGGCAGTTCCTCTTCAGAACTGCCGGCCTTGCTACCCACAAAACCATCACATTATTAAAATCCCTAATGGGGTCACTCCAGCTCGGGCGATCAGCATCTCTCCCCAACAGGGCGTTGGCAGGGGGCCGCAGGGAGAGCTGGTGGGTGCAGACCCCCTGCTCTGAGCCACCTCTCTGTCTCCCCCCACCTTGCAGATCTTCTCACTGGGCTACTGCCCAACGGGCGAGTGGCTGGCGGTGGGCATGGAGAGCAGCAACGTGGAGGTGCTGCACCACACGAAACCCGACAAGTACCAGCTGCACCTCCATGAGAGCTGCGTCCTCTCCCTCAAGTTTGCCTACTGTGGTAAGCGGCTCTGGACCCCCCCCATAAAGGGCTCCCCCGGCTCCTTCTGTGGACACGTGGGGACCACGGTGGGGAGGGTCTGAGCGTCGGGGCCTCCGGCAGGATCCATCCCGCAGTGTTGGCTGGGGGTTATCCCTGTAAAACACGTGGTGGTGGTGAATCACTGCGTCGTGGGAGGGGAACCAACACATCCCAACAGGAGAGAGGGGCTGGAAAGCTCCAGATTTTTCCCAAATCTCCCAGTTTCTGAGGGGAAACAGCCAGAAGGCTCTGGTGGCAGGGGGATGGGCTGACTGTGTGGTCTGGTTGGTGGCTTTGGGGTGGGAGCGGCAGCTTTTTTGGGTGCTGACACCGTGTTCCCCGGGCGCAGGGAAATGGTTTGTGAGCACCGGCAAAGACAACCTGCTCAACGCCTGGAGGACGCCCTACGGAGCGAGCATCTTCCAGGTGGGAGGCTGCTTCTCACGGGGGGGGTGGCGCCTGGACCCCCCCCTCTCAGCATCATCCCTGGGGATTGGGGGCTAAATCCTTTTTTGGGGTGGCTAGATCCCTACCCAGCATGCGGGAGGTGGTGATGCTGCTCGGTGAAACACGGCTGCGGCCGCCATGCTGGGGAAACCAAGCTGATGGTTTGATTTTTATTTTTTTTCTTCCTGCCTCCCCCACCCCATTCCCCCTCCCTTTTTCCAGTCCAAGGAATCCTCGTCCGTCTTAAGTTGTGACATTTCAGCGGATGACAAGTACATCGTCACAGGCTCTGGTGACAAGAAAGCCACAGTCTACGAGGTCATCTACTAACTGTGGATTTTTATAGCAGGGCTGGCAAGTCCCAGCACCGGCGGTGGCAGGACTCGGGCGGCCGGCAGGGAGCGGCCGGGGGGCTCGGGGGGGCTGCAGT
>NW_020799112.1:8464651-8631196 GCF_003259725.1 Athene cunicularia
GGGTGGGGGACCCCTCCCGGTACACTAGTTGTGTATTTTTTGTCTGCTGTAATTGTATTCCACTGATGGTTTTGGTGGTGGCAATTTTTTATTTTTTTTTTTTCCTTAAACCCCCCCCCAACCCCCAAAGCGTCCGTTGGGACGTGACTTTGCCGTGCAGCGCGTAACCAGGCTGAGCAAAGATGTCCACTGGTGAAAGTTGTTCCTACTGTCGTACCCGTGCGTTGTTCGGTGTGTTAGTGATGGTGGGACGCTGCTGGGACCGCGGGGGACTCGATCGGATCCTCAGCTACTGACGGGACATCAGCAACACAATCACCTTTTTTTATATATGGATTTTTTTGTGCTTGTATGTTTGAAGAAAAGGGGAAGCCCACGCTGCGGGATCGTCTGCGCAAGCCCTTCTTGGTCTTCGGACAGAAGCAATGAGGAGTGATTTCAAAGAAAGCATAGTAAATTCAGCTCAGGGAGCCACGAAAGATAATAGCAACTTATGTGTTTTGTATTCAAATGAAAGTAAAGAATTAGAATTGATAACCTTTAAAATACAGTTTTTTTAAAAGCAAAGTTTACTAACAAGTAGGGTTTGTGTGTGGTGGGGGGAAGGGGCTGGCTTTGGTAGGGTCCTGTGGGCTGTATGGTCTTGTGTCTTCTGGTATATAGGTTCCGATGAAGAAAACCCCCTCCCCGCACAGGCCTGCGTTTCAGCATTTTGTACTAAAGGGTAAAACAAAAACAAAAAAAACCCAACAAACACCCCCCCAACAGGAAATAAAAGTATTTGTGTAGCAGAAGCGCTCACCCTGTATTGTAGCATATGGAAGAGAATTTTTATACTACATTTTTATGGATTATTTTTTAATTTTTGATTTTAATCTGGTCAAAAATAATAATAATGCTTAGGGTTCAGATGAGAACCGCCTGGTTTACATATGTGGATAGTACAGGTGGGGGAGAGGAGGATGAAGCGGAGGCGGTCGGTACCGGCTGGTCAGGGGCACGCGGTTGGCGTTGCCTCCCTCTGAGCAGCCACTCTGGGGTGGGGAGAGACAAATTGGGGTTGGAAGGACATCTGGGAAATTTTCAAATTTTTTTTTCCCCATCAAAGTAGGAGGGGTTTGAGATTTTTTGGCCCTTTTCTGTTCAAAAGGAAAACAAGGGGAATGTCTTGGGCCAGCAGTCTCCGCTCTGTGCGGGGTGTTAGTGCTCAGTGCCTGCTGCCTTGGCTGGGGTGGGGGGAGAAGGGATCGATCTTGTGCACTCATTACCCAGTGAAGGGAAAAGCTCCTTCAAACTGCATTTAGGGAAAGTGCTTTTAAGGACAGTTTGGCTCAAAAACATGATTGTAAAAATGCCCCCCCTGTGCTGACAACCCCACGCTGGCGCCTACTTAGGGGTTCAGTGATGCCCCGTGTGTGTTTTGGGGCTCATGCTCAGTCCCTGATCTGTGCAGGGTTGGCTCTGCCCATCCCCCTGCACCCCCAAACCTGGGCGCAGTGTCTAAGCCCGTGGTGCTTGGAGCATCCCCCCTCTTTGACTTGATGGGTGGGAGGTGTTGGAAAGGGCTGGGGGGGCCTTGAACTGCCCCCCATGGCAAACTCCTCCAGCAGTAAGGTCGCCCCCAGCTTGCACCCCGCATGGTCACTGGTTTGCAAGTTGGTGCTTCGTTTTCCTCCAAAAAAACAGAAAAAAAATAAAGGAACTGCATGTACTGGAGCTGGCAGAGGGTTACTGAGTCAGACTTCTCAACTTTACACCAAAGTATGTAGCAGAATATGTACAGCTGTTAATAACTACAACTGTTTTTTGTAAAAAAGGGAGAAAAAGAGAAAAAAAAAGAATAAAAAGTAAATGTAATGAAGCTCAAATGAAAGCAAAGTGTCTATAAACCATTTGATCTCTGAAAACCTGCACTGAGTTGTTAATCAAAGCAAGCGTGGGGCCCTTGTTCCCGTGCAGTGGGGCCGGGGGGCTCAGGACCCCCCTCCCAGGGACTTCTGTACCCCTGGGGATGGCGGTGGAGGTTGCCCGGAGGATGAGGAGAGGGCAGGACTGAGGGGAGCAGCCGCCTGCAACCACCAGCTTCTCCCCTGCTTGTGATTTTGGGGGGTACTGTCTGTGTCCTCTCACCTGGGATCCCTAGACATCCCCCCTTGGGGTGAGTGAGCCCCCAGAGAACCCCAAACCCCATAATTTATTTTTTTCTTCCCAAAAGCATCACCTTTTTTTCTGCTGTGAGGACTTGGGGATGGGGAGCAAGGGCTGGGAGCAGGTGACCCTGCACCCAGGGGTGATGCTGAGGCAGGGTGCTGGGGCTCAGGGATGGGGTGGGGCAGCTCCAAGCCCCCGGGGCCATGAGCACCCACGTTCCTGCGCTCTCGGCCCGGGTGCCCCTGACAGAGACAAAGCACTTTCCTTGAACTAGGACATCTGTACCATCCTACGGGGGCTTCCCCATGATGTATTGAACATGACAGAGCCTGCTGCGAGGGAGAAATAAAAAGCAGGAGCAGCACTCTAACTGCTTGGTTTCCCGATAATGTACAGTGGTAAATGGTTATGAGTGCATTTAAATCTGATTTTAAGCTGGATGGAATGAGGGCTTACACAGGGGACCATTAAAAGATAAAAATTGCAAGAAATCCTTTGTTGTAAGATTTTGGAGAGCCTGGTGCAGGGGAGTGGGAGGGTTTGATGGGGCTTGGCATCCCCCCCCCGCCGGCAGCCCCCGGCGCTGCCCCTTCGGGCACCCGAGCCACTGCGGCTTCTGCTTTCAACAGTTCCCAGCAAACTGTTGCCCTTTGCAATTAATTTGGTTTGACTACAACCTCTCTGAAAGTGCTGACGGAGGAGGTGTTAAAGCTGCACACAGTCTCTCCCATTCCCATTTATGCTATCAGCCAAGCGCCGAAAGCCCGAACTTTATAATTAATTCCTAGCCTCACGCACTAATTTTTTTAAATTATATATTTATAACAGTGCTCTTTTTTAACACGTTTTTAGTTCAGCCTTGGCCGATGCTGCTGTGACACATCAGGGCTGGCAAACAGGGTGGGAGTCACAGCAGGGCACCAGGATTCCTCCCTGTGCTCGCCCACCCTGAGGCTGCGCCATGCTGCAGGTGGGCCATGGCCTGGCATTCCCAGCAAATGGCGCCTTTTGGGCTGCTTTACCCACTTTTCATTAGTGATTTCCTTACCACCAGCATCGGGCTCCTGCAAAGGAAGAGCTCACATGGGGGCACGTGAGATATTTGATCCCAGCAGCTGCTGAGCATCAGATCTGAGCCGTTACTCCTTCAGGTGTACCCCACAGCTCTTACCTTTTTGGGTGCACCCCATAGACATTTTTACCATTTTGAGTGCACCCTGTAGCCATTGTCACCCTTTTGGGTGCACCCTGTAGCTGTTACCCCTCCAGCAGCTGTCTATGGCTGAGCACTGCTTCCCCGTCCCAGCTCTCTGGGGTGGCAGTTGGTCCAAATTGTGCTTTGGTTAACCAATATTTATCAAATTACTGCGGGCAGGTGCTGGTGATGAGTTTGGGATCTTGCCGTGACATAAACACCAAACGGATGGAGGGGCAGGATGGGGGCTCAGGCTTTGCCGTGCCGGTGGTCCTGATGCACCCCCTGCACCCAGGGCTCTGGCAGCACTGCTGCGGGGCTCCTGCGCAGCTGGGGGGGTGGGGGGTGCACGTGTATCACATGTGTCCCCTGCTCTGGGCAAGCGGGGAAGGCAGACAGGGACCCCCTGGAACGTCTGCTCCAAGGGGCCCTGGCCATTCAGCTTTGCCCCAGCTTTGTCTTGGCCCTAAACAGCAGCACTGGGCAATGCTGCTGGAGTAGCAGAACCGCGCCGTGCCATGCAGTGCTCTTCCGTGCCATGCTAAGCCATGCCATGCCATGCCATGCCATGCTACGCCACACTCAGCCACACTGTGCCATACCGTGCTATGCCATGCCATGCTATGCAATATTATGCTGTGCCATGCCATGCCGCGCTAATCCATGCTGTGTTGTGCTGTGCCATGGCATGCCATGCCATGCCACGCAATGCCATGCTAAACCATGCCATGCCGTGCCGTGCTGTGCCCACCCCAGGAGCAAAGCAGCCCGCTGCAGGCTGCCCCCCCAGCCAGGCAGTCGTGCAGTTTGCGCTGCAGGGAGCAGGATAACGAGGCGGCCCCTTCCCCCTCGCTTTCCCGGGCTCTGTGCCTGCTTTGGCACAGCGGCAGCTCACCCTTTGGGGTGCAAGGGGCAGCACCCCCCTGCAGCACAGCACCCATGGCAGCCGGGGAGGGCCGAGAGCCCTTTCCTCCCCCCTCCCCAGCCGCCCTCCGCCCGGCTGCCGCGGCACCTCGTGCCATCCCTCGTCGCCGGCTCTCGGAGCAGATGGCGGGAGGAGGCTCTGGGACACCATCAGCTGTTGTTATCGCTAGCTGATGACACGGAGTGTAAATTCTGTTGGCACTACTCCCTTCGTCTGTTCTGCCTCTGCATCCCACCAGTTTTAATTACTGTAATTGAGTTATAATGAATGATTGTGCATTACCATTGTCTGTAATGTGGCAGGGAGTATTCTGTTCGTTACACACTCCATCTAACAACATGCCCCTCCTCGTTGCTTTGTTTATCTGGTTGAAGGGTGTCATCACTTCAAATGGCAGAGATAAAACAGTACTCAGAGTGTCTGCGTTTAGATGTTTATCGTTTTTCTGTTCTCAGGCACTGGTGCTTCACTGAATCCCAGCGGAAAACTGCAGAAACAGATAAAAACTAATTTGGCTTAATCTCTCTTGAAAAAAAAAAAAAAAGCACAAACCCAAAACCAAATCCAACACAAAAAAAAAACCCCAAACACCACAACAGAAAAAAAAAAAAAAAAAAAAAAAAAAAAAAAAAAAAAAAAAAAAAAAGACACACACCACCCACAGCAGCAGGGACCCCCGGGAGCCTCCCCTAGTGGGGGCTCGTCCCTGCCAGCCCTCACTCACTGCCCCAGCCTTGCAAAAAAGCATCAGGGCCCATGTTGGGGACAGCCTGAGCCCAGCCCAGGGAAGCTGTCTCCGATGGGGACATCCCAGTGTTGACCTGGGACAGTCGCTGGCTCCAGCTAAGCCCCTCTGCAAACAGCCGACAACTCCATGCCAGTGCTTATGTGACTCCTGAAGGGCCAGCTTCAGCCTGGAGCCTCACCACGGCTTGGAGGGGCCCTGCAGCTCTGGGCGAGGGCTACTATTGACGTGGGGTCTCCAGCCTTCCCTGGCCAGTGTTTCCCACAGGTGGGATGCAGGCAGTGGGCTGGGGTGGGATGCTCTGCTTCCTCTCAGCCCCACTGAGGGTGCTGACGAGGATCTGGTGCCAGCTCCCAAGGGGGAAGAGCTGCTTTTTGGATTGCCCAGCTGCTCTATTCCTCCCCAAACTCCCTCGTCCACCCTTGTGGACGTGCTGGCAGCGTGGCGCAGAGCTGGCAGAGCCGAGTCGCCAGCCTCGGTCACGGCCATTTGTGGTGGGTACTGGCATGTCCCGTGCCTGTCCCCTGCAAAGCAACCCAGGAGGAAGAGAAAGGGGACATGGTGCCAGGCGACATGTCACCGCCTTGGCTGCCACCACCTTGAATGGAGTGGCCGCTGAATGCTCCCCTGGCCCCAAAATGCATGAAAAGTCTGATTAAAGTCTGAGAAGTCTCCAAAAATGTCATTAAAACACTGCTGCCCAAAGGGGGGTGGGGTGGGGGTGCAGCAGTACTTTAATGAGCTTTATCTCTTTTCTGATAAATACCTTCCAAGCGCTCAGCCACTTGGCCGAGCCCAGCCCTGCACCCCCAGGGACCGATCCTGCAAATTTGGGGTCTCAAGGAGTGACCAAGGGAGACACAGCAGCACCAAGCCCGCTGAAAATGCAGCCTTCGAGTGGGAATGAACACTTTTTATTTTTGAGGTAGAGGCCAAGATCATATTAATTTTTAAAGGCAGCCCTGGAGTCGGCGAGTGCCCATCGTACTTCTTGGCTTCTGCGAGGATAATAATGTGCTTGTGTGCACCTAATATTTCTTTTAGGCTGTGGCTGGCTTAGGAGAAAAGTGTTGTGTGAGCATTTTTTGTAAAAGACTTGGCTCCATCTGTACGCTGTCAGTAAATGGCTGAGCTAAATAACATGTTGTTATGAATAGTAGCATTTGATAGTTTTAAACCTTTTTCTTTTCTCTTTTTTTTTTTTTTTTTTCCTTTTTTTTTTCCCAAGGTAAATTCCAGTGGGATCAACACTATACAGGAATTGCCCCGGAGGAAGTTGGCTGTTCACCAATTCATCTTGTAAAAAAGATTCATTATTACTGTTGAGCTGAGATGAAACAATTCTCTGGAATTAACTAGTCTAATTTTGACCAGCCAATGTTTTGCTACAATGAAAGTTTTTATTGTTACACATAAAAGTCAAAACCCCCAGCACCCCTGGGGAGAAGATGGGTGAGATGATAAAGGTAACTGCGTGCACAGGCGCACGTGCATGCACACACACACATATAAATATATATATATATGTTCTGCTCTGCAGCCCCGGGTTGCGACTGTCCCCCAGGGCTGCGAGAGAAAGGTGCCTCCCACAACCTGGTATAATTATCCCATCATTCCTGAACCCTGGACAGGCCATGCCACAGGGAAAAGCCCTTTTTCCCAGGCAGCAGTCAGGGATGCTCCAGCCTCAGGAGGGTACAGGAGCACAGGGCAGCTCAGCCCAGGCATCCTGCATGTGGTACCTTGGGCACTGGGGAGGGAGGTCATGTGTGCTGAGGGTTCAAAATTTAAACCAAATTACAGCTCCCTCCGAGGAGGTTTGGCAGCGGGACTGGACTCTGCAGCATCAGCGTCTGGTGAGGGGCAGCCTTGGGGACCCTTGAGGTCACCATGTCCCTGTCAGGGAGAAGTCTCCAGGGAACAGGTGGGATTTTCGGTAGCTGGATGCGCCCTCCCCCTTTGCCTGCAGCCCCTCTGGGCAGACCCGTTGTCTGCCATTGCTCTGTGACACAAGCACCATTTCCACACTCGCTGGAATGACCATCCTCGGCCGGGGACACTGCAGGGCCTCATGGGCAGCACCTCCTGGTACTCCCGGGGGCTGCACCGTGGGCCCCAGACACACCTGGGATGCTGAGGCTGATGAGAATTAACACCATGACTGACTGATAATTGGTATTTCATGCGTGCAGGTTTGATAGCTTCTGCTGGGAGGTTAATTAACGGTTCATTTATCCCCCAGAAGTACTAAACAAGAGCCTAGTGACTTGGTTTTGTTCACTCAGCATTTATCCTCCGACCAGCAAGCGGATAAGTGGCAGCAGCCTGTCCAGTGCACGTTGTGGGGTGCGGTGGACCCCCCTCCAGCACACCCACACCTTCCCCATGGCAGCGACCGAAACTTTGCCATGGGGAAAGCTCTGAGCAGGGCTTGGGCTTGGCCCCTGCTCTTGGCAGCTGCCCACCGGACGGTGAGACCCACGTTTACAGATGCAGGAGTTGATTTCTCGGCGGAGACATTCACCTCCCCACTGCTGCCATGGTGCGGGAGCCACAGCTGAATCCAGGAGCTCTCATTTAGGCACCCAAGCAAATGGCCCAGCAGTTTAAAAATGCTTTATGGCAGCACAAAGCAGCTGTGCTGTTCTCAAGGCGTATTGAAGCAGTTTAATTACATTTTGACACTAAGAGCTGTTTTATTATCCCAATTTTTGTTGTATAACTAGAACATGCAATGGATTGCGGAGGCATAATCCATTAATACTCACTTGTGAGGATTTGTAGCTTTGGACTTGTGGCCTTATACCTTACTTGCAGATAAATATATTATCCCCCAGTACAGCCTATCTGGGGGAGCCAGCGAGCCCACAACGTGTAGAGAGATGTGGTATTTATGAATGCTCGTTGCTCTGATCCCAGCGAGGTGGGGACACATCCTTGGTGTCCCAGTTGCCCTCGGTGGCGGGTCACTTGGTCTCAGGTACCACAGGAAGCTGAGGGTGCCAGGAATGGGCACAGGGTGACTGGCCGTTGCTGAGGAGAGGAGACTGTGCCAAGAGCAGGTCTGGAAGTCTCTGCTTGGCCCTTGAAAGGCCACAGGCATGGCATGGCACGGCACAGCATGGCACAGCACACTGACATCGGTGGTGCCCTCCTGATCACCACTGGACAAACGGCGAAGCCACCATCTGCCTCCAGCTTGCTTTTCTGTAGGAGGCAAAATTGTAAGAGTCAGTACATTTCTGAAAACACCAAGTTTCAAAGAAAGATAAAGATCAAAGCCAGCAAGGTCAAACTGCAGAATTACAGCCCAGACAGCGGCTCTGGTTCCCGGGGTGGCTCGTGCCGTGGCGGGTGGCCATTCCACGGCTGCCATGGAGGGCTGGGGGTCACATGAGGCTGGGGAAGGCAGAGGCACCCTGCCCGGGGGGTGGGACGTGGCTGCAGGGCCAGGCAGTGCAGCCAGTTTGTCGGCATCAAAGCCCTCCTTGGGGCTGACTCAATCCCACCCACAGCTGCTTTGCTCTGCGCAGTATCCGAGAGCTCAGAACATCTGTGGAAACAACATCTGGGGCAGTCCCTCGCAGGCTCCCTCATGCTGCCGTCCCTGCCGGGGAGCGCCCAGCTGGCCCCTGGGATAACCTCAGCACAGCGGGTGAGCCCCCACTTCTCCCCTGGGGTAAACTTGAGCCTCTTGGGTGGTTTGGGGTTCCTTTTTCAGTTTTTTCCTAGTAGCATTGCAAGAACGAAGGGGAGATAGCTCTAACGTGGTGGAAGCCGTGCTGCTGGCCACGGGGTTCCCGATGAGCTTCAGCTGGGCCGTGCTGGAGGCTGCTGCTCCTCCCGAAAGCATCGATGCTCCTTTGAAACCAGCCGGCACTCAGACACAGAGCTTACACCCCCCTGCCCAGCTTTAATGAGATTTATCTCTGCTCTGATAAATCCCTTCCAAGGAACAGGAGCCATTTGAAGGGCAGAGCAAGCGTCCCTGCTAATATGCAGCCCAGGAGCTCTCCTGAGCCATCAAACCGCCCCTGCTGTGCTCTGCGAGGGCTGCACAGGACCTGAGCTTGCCCAGCTTGTAAAAAAAACCATGAAAGCTCGTCCTTGGAGAGACAACAGCGGTCTGACCCCCGTCTATAAATGGGAACCGTGTTCCCTTACAGCTGGCTTGCTTCTTGCAGCAGAAATAGGGGCAGTTTTCTCTGTAAAGGTCTTCATCCCCCCTGCTGAGTCCCCCAGACCCCGGCCCGGGTGGGAACGGCCCCGGTGCTGCTCCGCAGGTCTGCGCCGTGTGTCCCGCTGCAGCTCCATGCCGCAGCCCCCGCCGGCTGACGTCCCCCGTAATCCCCAAAAGCAGCTCAAAAATTCCTCAAAGCGAGACCAGAGCTTTGCATGCTAATGGCAGGGCAGCGGGGATTAGCCGGCGTCCCACCCCCTCAGCAGCTCTCTGGCCCAGAAACTGCACAGACACCCTGGCAGATGCAAGGACCTCTGCCTGCTTTATACACCGCTTTCTTAAATAAGTTGCTTTTCCCCTCCCCTTTCCTAACACTTAACCTCATGATCCTCACTCTTTGAACACACACAATTTTGGCACGCAGCTCTGCGGACCACCCTCAAAAGCAAATCTCTTTAATTTATGGAGAGGCTCAGCTTAAAACATGCAGGGTTGGGTTGGTTTTTTTTTCCCTCCTCCTTTTGCATTTTGTCCTGACTATAAATTTTTAACGACAGTTTAGAAAACATGAGCAAATCATCAGTGACATTTTTATAACCTGCCTAATACTTTAAATAAAAGGTTCCCCAGAAGTGCATGTCGGGAGCTGGGCAGAGCAGCATCTCGATTGCTAATCAGGCTGCTCAGCAGGGGCAGGAATCTCTGCGGGTGTATAGGGGCCCCCATCTGTCACCGTGTCCCCACAAACAGGCCAAATTTGGGGGACCCACACGCAGGGACACACGTGCTGGGGGCTGGCAGGGCAGCTCTGCCCTTCCTGCAACAGAGCCAGGAGCCAGCCTGCCCCTGCCTGCCCCCACCCCCAAAGACCCCCCCAAATCCACATTTCCAAGCTCCCTGACTGCATTGTGGGTGCCAGGAGCAGCCTGGCTGCACCCAGGGGTCCAGAGTGGGAAGGGCCATCAGCAGCCCCAGGGATGCGGTACAAAACCTGCTGAGAGCTTTTCCCTGAAAAGAAAAGCCTGAATAGGGATTTTCCTTTTGAAGATGCTAAAATATTTTGCTTCTGACATTTCCAGAATGAGGTTTAGCCTTTGCATTTACAAGTGGTGTTTTTTTCAGTTTTTTTAATTTAAAATTGGCTGAGCTTTTAAAGACTGAAAGAAGGCTTAAATAATTGGAAAGCATCATGTTTCCTCCTAGGTCAGACAACAGGTTTTAGGTGCCCCTAGACGTGCTTTTAAAGGACTCCAAACTGCTCTGAGGTGGCTTGACCCACACTGGTCCCTCCCCCATCCACCGCTCCCCATTCCTACATGAGGGGCTTTGCTTTTGGCTGGATTAAAATCTACCCTGTGCACTCACAGCCCACTCAACAAGCCCCCACTGCTTTATACTCCATGTAACCCCCCAGGAAACAATGTTCTTCCTCCAGGTACTGATGGGCACATCCAGTGTGCGCCAGCACCTCCAGGACCCCCAGCCACCTCCCGCGCACCCTGTGCCTTCACGTTATTTGGGTTCCTGGCACGTGGGCACTTGGGGACAGTCTGAAACCCACAGCTTCGACATTTATGATTATTCCCCAAAGTTGTAATCTCACCAAGGAGATATCACAAGAGGTTGACAAGGGCTGTTTCCCATAAATCCACGCTGATTGGCATTAATTGCACTGTCCTCCTCTGACTCTCTATTAATTGAGTCCCGTATCAGCTGTTCCATTATTTTTCCCAGGATCGATGTCAGCCTGACAGGCCTGTAATTACCTGGGTCATCTTGTT
The DNA here is from genome assembly GCF_003259725.1 of Athene cunicularia. Taxonomy (NCBI): domain Eukaryota; kingdom Metazoa; phylum Chordata; class Aves; order Strigiformes; family Strigidae; genus Athene; species Athene cunicularia. The sequence continues at coordinate 8,475,629 of NW_020799112.1, forward strand.
TGCCCTTTTAAAATACCGGCACAACATTAGCTTTCTCCCAGCCCTCTGGAACCACCCAGGTCTTCAAAGACTTATTGAAAATCAACATTAATGGCCTAACCGTTCCCCTTGGCCAACTGTTTTTAAAGCTCCTTGGCTGCAGCTGAACCGGACCTGCCGATTTCCACACGCCTGGGTTTAGCAACTGTTCAACGTTCGTTTGAGTTACTGTGGGGCCAGGAAGTCTTTCATCATCAACCACGGATCTCAGCCCTTGGCTTCCTCCCAACCACCCAACCAACAGCTGCCCAACACCTCTGCCCTTTCTGCATCCTCCTCCTCTGCATCAGGAATACATTGTCAAGGTGTCCCACGCCGAAAGATCTTCTTCTCTGCTTTATCTCTGCTGGCATTGATTTTTCCTTTAATCCATTGGTTTTAAACAATTTGTGGTTTTGGGTTCAGTACCTTTCTCATCTCTCCTGATGTTATATGGAGTGTTTTTTGACTGCTGTCCTCCTGGCAAGGACCAAATCACTCGTCTATGCTGCAAAGCACCATTTTGCAGCAGGAACTTGAACAAAGCTGAAGCTCTGGCTTTACAGCAAAGCCAGAAATGGGAACGAGAGAGATCAGCTTATAAGTGATAAAGTAAAGCCCCATTCATGGTGAAAACAGCAGTGATCCAGGACTCCTCCAGGAACCCTCACGGGGATGTCCAGCTCATTTCTGATGCCCCAGTGCAGCAAGCAAAGGGTTACTGCCTGTCCTCCCAGCGCTGGTTGGAACCGAGAATTGCTGGAACAGGTTAAGATAATGTTCATTTGTCTTCATTAGGCGCAGGAAACGTGGGAAGGAGCAGTGCTGCGGCCCAACAAGGGGCCCTTTTCAAGGATCATTGTGCCTTTCTTCCAGGTAATAGAGACAAATGAAAATCACTCTGAACGTCTGTAAGTCATCCTGGGCGCGGGCTCTGCCTCAAGAAAACCTGCAACAGCAGCGGGGGAAGTGGGGACACCCCTTTAGCAAAAGGCTGTTTCCACAACAGAGTTTTATTGACATCAAAAACAGCAGGAGGAGTGGACACGCGCAGGACCCAGTGAGTGCTGAGCGTTGTCCTCGTCATGGAGGTGGCATCCCCCTGTCAGAGTACCTTGGCCCTGGCTCCATCCCCATCAGGACAAGGACAGGGTTTCTGGTCCCTCCCAGGGTGCTGCAAACCCAGCAGCTGTTTGCTTATGCCGTTGGGCCACGATGACACCATAAATCCAGGCAAACCCAGCAAACACAATAAGCAATTGTTGTTTAGCAGCACTGACTGCTTTGGAACCATCATGCAATCTTCTGTGGTAGGAAACTGGCGCTGTCAACCCCCCGGGTCCCCTCCAGCCACACCCGGTCCCCGTCCCCTTCCAGGGAGACCGCCTGGTCCCAGCTCGGTTTATGGCCTGTCAGTAATTATAACTAGCCACGGCTCTTCTTAATTGACTGTAATGGATAGCCACATGAGTATATGGTTATGTTAAAAAGGTTAATTGGTTTGAGGCAGACACATGTTTGGGTGACAGTCCCTTCTGAGGCTGCCCCAGCACCTGGAGAACGTGGCATCTTGGCACAGGCGTCCTGGCTGCGGTCCGGCTCTCACCAAGCCCACCCCACTGCCTGTACCTGAATCACTGTGACACCACTCATCTTCTGTTTCTACAGGTTCCTTCCCCACCTGCTCTCCCCCAGATTTGTTTCTAAAACTAAATGCCCGCCTGTTTCCATCAGCCTGATGAAGTATGTGCCAAAGAGGTCTTGGCACTGGTGTCCCCAGGGCGCGGCAGTTACCCACAGTTCCACGGCCACTGCTGCAGGTGACTGCTCCGTCAGGCAGGCTGGGGCAGGGATGGCTCCTGGCTCCAGTTAATGTGAGGGGTACCCAGCTCCAGCCAGCTGCTGAGGGTGCTTTGAGAGGCATCTGCAGCTGCTGGTGCCACCGTGGCAGCACATTTTCCCCAGCACTGAGGTCTCCAAAGGGCAACACCTCAACTGACCCTGATGTTAATCAAGCTGCTGGCGGGAGCTTGTCCACTACTACTGAGCAACTAAGAAAAAAGCATCTAAAAATGCAGATGTGACTGCAAGACCATCCAGAGGGACCTGGGCAGGCTGGAGAGGGGGGATGTGCAAACCTCATGGCGTCCAACAAGGCCAAGGGCAAGGTCCTGCCCATGGGTCGGGGCGATCCCCAGCACAAATCCAGGCTGGGTGAGGAGTGGCTGGAGAGTGGCCCCAGGGAGAAGGACTTGGGGGGGTTGGTGGGTGGAAAACTGCCTGTGAGCCAGCAACGTGTGCTCACAGCCCAGAAAGCCACCAGTGTGCTGGGCTGCACCCAGAGCAGGGTGGGCAGCAGGGTGAGGGAGGGGATTCTCCCCCTCTGCTCTGCTCTCAGGAGACCCCCCTGCAGGGCTGGGTCCAGCTCCAGGGGCACCAACATCAGAAGGACATGGATCTGCTCGAGCGGGGCCAGAGGAGGGCACAAAGATGCTCGGAGGGCTGGAGCACCCCCCTGTGAGGGCAAGCCGAGAGAGTTGGGGGGTTCAGCTGGAGAAGAAAAGGCTCCGGGGAGAGCTTAGAGCGGCCTCCCAGGGCTGAAAGGGGCTACAGGAAAGGGGGGAGGGACTCTTGATCAGGGGGGTAGGGTTAGGATGAGGGGTGATGGTTTTAAACTGACAGAGGGGAGATTTAGATGAGATCTAAGGAAGAAATTCTTCCCTGTGAGGTGGTGAGGCCCTGGCACAGGTTGCCCAGAGGAGCTGTGGCTGCCCCCTCCCTGGCAGGGTTCAAGGCCAGGTTGGACGGGGCTTTGGGCAACCTGGGCTAGTGGAAGGTGTCCCTGCCCGGGGCAGGGGGGTGGGACTGGGTGGGCTTTAAGGTCCCTTCTGACCCAAACCACTCTCTGATTCTGTGATTCTATGAAGATTGATGGACAAAATCAGTGTTTGCACCCAAGGCAAGGCAAGGGACAATGTGTCAGGCTCAATAGTTAACAGAGAGGGTTTGGGTTTGCTCCTGTTTTATTTTATCTCCCTGCAGCAGCTCTTCGTACTGCTGGGAAAGAACAAAGTGTGCACAGCAGAGGAAAGGAAATATTGACGCAGGGAAGCGCAGAGTCACCGCTACCAGGTGAAAGAAGTGTCAGGTTCTCTGCGGGTGCGTGGCTGAGCGCTGCGCTGTGCCATGTGCTCCAGCACCAACTGCACCACGGCCACTGTTGGGAGGGGACACGCAGCTCCCCCTGTGCTCCCACTCCCTGGCAGCAGCTTTAAAGGAGCAATTGTGCCTGACTGCACAGCCATGGTGCTGGAAAACAAATCCCAGCTATACTCTGAGAATGAGCAAGTGAGCCCAGCACTCTAGCAAGTGCTTTGTGCAGTGGGTTTTGGTGTGAGGCCATTGCAAAAAGGTTATCTCAACCCTGTGGGACTTTATTTTTTTTATTTTTTTGGTAAAAGACGAGATGTTTTGTAAACTCACCTTGGGTATTTAATTCTCCAGCAAGCCTGAACTGCAGGAATGTCAAGCGAGGCTAAGTACTTGCCCTAGTGCTACTACCAGACAAAAGCTGACACTTTCTGGCATTAAATTGCTGAGAGACAGTCAAGGACTCTTCAATGCGGCTGCAAATTGTGTGGCCAAGCTGGAAAACACAAGCCACAAGCTCCTCTTGGCCTGCACGCACCCATAATCAGACAAAACCATAATGGAGCACAGAGCAAAAAACCCCCAAACCCCTCATTTTCAACACGTTGAAATGATGGAAAAAGCTCCATGCTTTGGCTTGCCCGCGTGGCAAGCGCATCCCCCCATGCCCCAGGAGTCATTTTCCAGCTCAGCGGTGGTGCCGCTGGCAGGGCGGATGCACTTAATGCCCGGGTTTGCAACCTGGGATCGGGCCCGAGAGCATCAAGTGCATCTGTGCACAGCGCGGGGGCCGCGGGGCGGTACCCGCTGCGGCCGGGGAGGATGCCGGGGCTGTGGCTTTGAGCCATCCATTGTGGCTGCAGAAATGTTTAGGAATCAGCCGTTTAATGAGAACAAAAGAAATTAATTGGTGGTTTAGGCCTAATGAGACCGCTGTGCAAATTAACAGTCCTCATCAGCAGAAACAAACAGAGTCCTTAAACGAATCGCGCCCAGTGAGCCTTTGCGGGGTGATAAATAGGGGGTCGGGAGGGACCATCTGCGCACCCCTCCCCAGCACAGGCAGCGGGCGGGAGCTGGGCTCCGGGGAAAAAAAACACCCTAGATCTCAATAAAGCATAAATTCTCCGTTTTATTCATCCAGGCCCAGCTTGACACCACCATCTTACCACCGAGATAAAGGCGAAACCCACTCGCATTTGCATCTGAAAGGGGCGAGACGCGGCCCCTCGCTCGGGAGCCAGAGAGGGGTCTCGGGGGGCGTTTAGCCCCTATTGAGGCCGGCACAAAGGGGGCCCCCCCGGCCCGGCTGCTGGACCCTGGGTATCCGTCACACAACCCGTTTGTTCCCGCTGTTTACTTAAGACGTTCCTCAATTCCCAGCGAGGATTTGTATTTCGGGGTTGGTTTACTTCTGCTCGTAGGCTGGAAAAAAGAAAGAAAGAAAAAAAAAAATCTGTCTGATCTTTAATAATCAAAGTAATTAGAATAATCCTTTCAGGGCTGAATGGGGGATTATTTCTTCGTGTCATTTTAGTTTCATCCTCATTTGGGCTCATAAAATGTGGAAAAAGCACTTCAAAAGCCCCACTGTAGTCCCCGGTCCTTCACGCTCTTGAAAATTCCCACCCAGGCGCCTGCCAAGCCCCTGTTCTCAGGGAAACCGCCGGCCCCAGCGTGTTTGGCTACAGCAAATTTATTTATTTCGGCGGTGGTCAAATAAACACCAGGTCCGGCGAGATTTGTGGATCGTTTGTTGTTTCGCTGTCTTGGGCAGATAAGGAAACCTTTGATGAAGTGAAGGGACTTTGTGTGTCTAATCTGAGCCCAGCAGCTACACGCAGCGATTGTAAAATGCTGCGGTGTCTGCAGGGAACAGTAATTACATAGGAGGATTAAAAGGTCCTAAACCTCACCTATATTTCACTTTTGTAAACTAGCAAGGAACAAAGAATTCTTGGCTCGCCCAGAGGAAAGAATAATTGACACAATTCGCAGGCGTGGGATTATTATAATGTAAATAAACGAAGGGAAGAGGACAAAACTAATTTAGGCCTGAAACTTTTCATCTGGCATTTAACAAGGGGGATAAACACAGATTCCAAAAGAAATCTCGCGGAAAAAAACCCAAACCCAAAACCCCTTTCCCTTTTGCCCTGCTGGCCGCCCCCTCCCACTCGGGGTGCAGCTACTCGGAGGGGCTGGGGCTGACCTGGGGAAGGGGGAAAAAGAAGGGGGAGCACTGCCCCATCCCTCTGGAGTGTCGACCACCCGATGCAGCAGTGGCGCCAGCTGTGGTACTGCAGTGGCTTGAGGGATGAGCATCACGGTGTCGAGAGGGACAAGGGACAAGCACAGTGTGGGGGCAGCTCCCGGCTGGGATCGCTGCCGTGTTTTTTCCTGCCATGTGCCCTTGGACGCTCACTCCCTTTGCCTGGAGAAGCAGCGTGGGAAAACCAAGCAGGCGGCCAACCTTGGGTTTGCACTCAGCTGGCAGCGCCTGACTGCTTTTGGGAACCAGAAGCTGAATTTTAATAAATTTTAGCATTCCCATCAATAAAATAGAGTTTTTCTCTTGTTTTCCAAGGGCCACATGAAGCATAATAAATTTGCAAAACCCGAAGTGGCGCAGAAGTGTAAACTGCCAGCGAGCAGCCACAGTGTTATTACTGCTTTAAGATACCTAAGCACAACATGCACCAGAATTATACATGAACAAGGCCAAAAAAAAAGGAAAAAAAAAAGGCAATCCATGTTCTTTTTTGCCAGCTTTCCTCCTGATTTCAGCCGAGAAAAAACACACAAGCTCCCATCTGAGGCTGAGACCCAGAAAGGGTTTGTCGTGGCACAGGAATGAGCCTGGCTCCTCTGGTTTCTTGGAGTCCAGGTTAAATTTCCCGACAGCTGCTGATGCTGATAACCACCTCCAGGAGCAGTCAGTCCTACCCACCCTCCGCACTCCCACAGAAAAGCAGAACTGGAAAAAAAAAAAAAAAAAAAAGAGAAAAAGAGAGGAAGGTAAGGCTGTACTACTGGGGGTGTGCGAGGCGAGCGTGCATGTGCGGATGAGCGGGCAAGCGTGCGTGTACGTGAGCGTGCCCAGGCGTTGCTCCTGCGCTGGCATCCAGCCCTTTGCCCCGTGCCTCCAGGTTGCTATGGGCAGGGGGAAACACTCCGGGGCTTGGGGCTTTAAATTATGAACAATTATTAGCGGGAAAATGACAAGAATGAGAAAATTAACAAAGAGCTCAATACATTCGGCTAAATGACTAACATAAATGCATTCCTATTAGGCAGTCAATATTGGGCTGGCAGCTCCTGTCTGTGCCTATTTCTCATTAGACAAAGCCTTGACCTTGACCTCATTGTCCTGTTTGCCGGGAGACAGAATCCCATAACAACTCGTTTGGCGAATGTATTGGACCAGTAATCCATAAATATTGATTCATTGTTTGCAGTGTAATTTAAATGTCAGTTATAAGCCCAGGGCAGATAAAGATCTGTATCAACAATAAAACTGGATAGAGGCTATAAATCCCCCAGGGCAGGCTGGGTTAAAATGGATATGCAACGCATGCATCCTTTAAAAGAAAAAGCAAAAGCAAAGAGAAGGAAAAAGGCCCCATTTCCTGTACATTAGAAGTAAGGAGAATATTGATCCTCTGGGCAACCAGCGTGGCTTTGCCATGCACAAACTGGGTGGCCCTGCTCCTGCAGCTGCCCCTTCCACCCTCCCCACAGGAATGTGGGTCCTCCTCTGCCCAGCAATGCTCCCCACTTCTGCTGCACCCCCCTGTCCCCTTGTCACCTCTCCTCCTCCTCCTCCTTCCCTCATCTCCAGCCAGGCAGAGGTGCCCAAGCTGTGGGACCCCAGGTCTGGGGCTCCCAGCACCCCACAAGCAGACACCCATGGTCAGGTACAAGGTGCTCCCTGAAACGTGCTTATTTGTTTGTCCTCAAACAAGAGGAGAGGATAACCTCGACGGATAACAGAGTAATTGTCACAAAATAGAGATAAAAAATAAGTTTTTGCTGTTAGTGCTGTTTTATAACTTTGTATTAGAGGCAAACATCAGCATCATTGCAGCTGACACAAAGATGCAAAACTATTGCTTTTTTTTTTAAAAAAAAAAAAATCCCTCATTTTGGTCTAAAAGACACAGCTCCAACTGCAGTGGGGTTGAAGACCTAGACCCTTGGAGCAATGTTTCATTCCCAGGGCTAGAGCACCTGAGGGGCAGGAGCCCTCCCTGCAGCTGCAGCCAGTGCCATGGGGCCATGCCAGTCCTGAACATGGCACAAAAACCAGAGAAACAGCCCCAAAAGCAAGGCCCAGCACTGGTATGGACCACGGTCGTGCATACAGACAAGATCTGGCTGAGCACCAAGAGGCATTTAATAAAACACCAGGGCAAGGTGATCACCAGGCTTTACCCCTGCAGATGCTTATCCTTCTGTGTTGTTTCATTCCTTCTAAACATTTAATTACACTTCCAGTTATTTGCCTGTTAAGGCTGGATGCTGGTGGACTAATCGACTTCCCAGCGACACAAAGCAAATCCTATTGACAGCAGCGATAAGGAGTCACAGCCCAAAGCTGCCGAGCTGGGGCAGCCCGGACCTCTGGATTCCCCAGCTCCCTGTCTCCCTGTCTCCCCAGTTCCCTGGTATATGGGGACTCTTGGTGGCTGCCCTGCCTCCCCGAACCCACGGCTCTGCCATTTGGCAGTTGGATCCCCACACAAAGTCTCAGCCAGCTCATGTGCTCACTGGGGGAGGGAGGTTTTGATCCTCGCTCCTGCTGCAGCCTCCTTCATCTCCCTAAAGCCCCACCAACCCCAGGCTCCTGAACCCAAAGTGTCCCCCACCCACTGTCCGGCATCACCGTGTGGGGTGCTGGCAGGTCTGTAGGATGTGGCTCCCACCAAGCTGGGTGCTCAGGATCCCATGGGGTGATGGCAAGGGGTGCCTGGCATAGCTCTGGTGTGCACGGGAAGAAAAGAATTTCAGCGAAAACCCTCCCTGGCCACCTCCATTCAGGTCCTGTGCTGGGTGTCCTGTTGGGGTCTGCATGTCTGAATAGAAAAGTATTTCAAGGGCAGTTTCCAGCCACAAATAAATCATTTCCCCATGGAGGCTTTGGGGCTGGGAGCCACACTGTACAGTGAAGGAAGGAAAAGGTGGTTGGTACCTGTCTGCCCTGGTGCCAGAGGGATCCCTGGTGCCACAGCACGTGCCAGGAGGAGATTTGCGACCTCCTGCTTGGCTCCCTCTCAGGTGTGAAGCAGCCAGACCTGCTGTTTCCTGACAGCAAGGGGCCCTGAAGCAATGCAGGAGACACCCCAGGCTTTGGGAGTCCCAGGCACAGCAGCATCTGCTCCCTCCTCACTGCTCAGCTGTGGCTGGGAGGATGCGCCAGAGGTTTTCCAGGCTGGGACTCCTCCAGCCTTCACTCCCTGGTGCCCCAACCCTGAAGCTCTGGGGAAGAGCCATTCCTCATTTTCTCAAAGAAAAAAATCTCTTTTGCTATGCACCCCTTAAAATACCCATTTATATCCGCTGCAATTGCTCGACCCCATAACAAGAAGAGCTCAGTTCTGTCTCCTTCTGTTGGGCCCATTGGTGAGGTGCAGGCAATGCATAAACACATTTCTGCAGCTTTCTTGTTGTCTCCTGGAAATGAGACACAAATTCTTGGCTCTCTCTTTCAAATACAGTCTTCTTCCTCCAAATGTATGTAAACTTGCAGCTCAAACCCATTATGCATTCAGGTGTGAATAGATAGCAATTTGAAATGGTTTTTTTTTTTTTCCCATAGACAGAACTTTACATTTTCTCCCACTGGTATTGTTTTTATGCAATACACTACAGTTTGAGTTTTGTTTTGGCCCTTTTTTTTTTTTTTTTTTTTGCTTTAAGTAACAGCCATTTAAATTTTTTTATAGTCTAATATCTCTGTGAAGCAGTCTCAGACACTGAGCTCATTATTTATTGAGCTCTATCAGTGACTTTAAAAGAAATCTTTTATATCAGATTTGCAGCGTAGTAATCTCCTTAGTCTGTTTGACAGGAAGAAAAACCACAGTGCATAAACTCTTTTACTGCCTCTGAATATAGGTTAAAAGAAATACATTTTTCGTGATTTGGAGGGGAAAGTCCTGGAGATTAAACAGACCTGCAGGACCTGCACCTCTCCTGGTGGTGGGATACTCATGGGATTTTATCTCCTACCTCTGAGAGGGAAACAAAATGCCGAGCTCCTTCTCCAGGGCCTTCCGAAAGGCATGTGCCTGCCCCAGATAAGAAAGAGAGTCTCAGAATGGGGACCCCCCACAGTGGACATCACCAAATGACTCAACAAGACAAAAAAGTCTTTCTTCCCAATGTCCACCTACCAGCTTTCTCTGATAAAAGTGGCAATTCTTGGTATCTAAAGACACAGAGTCAATATGGACTCAGAAGAAAGACGCTTGGGCACAACAGTCCTTCTCCAGCTGCGCAGTGTGGTGGCAAAGCCACCCTGGAAAAACCCAAGGCTGGACCATGGACACAGCCCCTGGTTGTGCTGAGCTTCACCCCAAGAGAGCATCAGCTCGTGCATCCTTTGTAGTGTGAGTTTTTCCTCTGGAATTAATATAAACATCCCTTGGAAGTTTTCATTAAGGTCCCATTTAATATGGTGCAAGGGGAGGCTGGTGTGGGATGCTGCCGAAGGGCGCGGGCAGCAAACGCGACCTTTTCATGTGGTTTGGAGGTATGCACGCTCTAATCTTGTTAGGCTTAGGGGCTTGAAGTTTAGAAGTTTAATTCAAACCCCCATTATTATGACTTACCTTTTATGCTCCCCTTGCAATGATTAATCCGTGAAAATAAAAAGTCCCTCCCCCCATAAATTTGCAAGACACAAAAGAAGCAATAAGCCATTTTCTGGAATAATTTAAAGTGGGTTTGGAGACAGACTTTGCTCGAGTGCTAGAGCAGATCAGAGGGGCATGGGGGGACTGCAGCTTATGGCAACCTTTGAATTCAGGCCGTTACATTTTAATCCCATATTTGAATAATGTGACCAAAAGGTCTTTTCCATTAAAAAATAGAGAGCAACAAAACACCAAACCCAAGCTGGAGCTGGTTAGGTCGGAGGCCAAGGCAGTGCAGGATTTTGGGGAGGGCTCTCACCGACGAGAGCCAGAGGGAGCAGGGCCTCGGCCCCTCGCAAGATCCCCAGCTCCTGCAGCGCCCCGAGCTCAGCACTGCTCACACACCCAAAATAAAGTGCTTTTGGAGAAAGCTCAGGCTGGACAAGATGTTGTTGGCCACGGGAAAGAGCACAGTGGGTCCGAGGACATCACTTTAAGCCACCCAAATCTGAAAGTACTGGCTGGCTTTGAAACCAGCCTGACCCGGACACAGACACAATGTCACAGCCCAAATTTTTGGGAAGGGGTAAAAGATAAAGGGGGGGGGGGGCGAGGTTTCTGTGGAAGCAAAGGAGCAGTGTTGCACCAGGGCACTGATTTACCCCAGTGGGCAATGCCACAGTCCTGGCACCCCAAAAAGCCATTGCCCCGGGCAGTGCAGACCCTTGCCCCTCTCCCAGTGCCATCCACAGTTCAGCGATGCTCCTGCCACATGCATGAAGCAGCTCCCACTGCCCCTTCCCCAGCTGCTGCTGTGGGAGCCAATGGGATTAATGGGTGCTGAGCCCCCTCAGTCCCACAGCCCTCACTGTGATGCTTCCCCCCCTCAGCTGAGTTGCAAACACCCCCAACACAGCAGAGACAAACCAAAACAACACGATGCTCCAGCTTGCACCTACATGCCGTTTGGGAAAAAAAAAAAAAAAAAAAGCAAGCTTTTCTCATCCCAAACATTAATATCCTGTGGCTTTACTGCTCAAGAAGCACATTTGGGATGATTAGATCGCAGACATTATGGAAACGCCAGGAGAAATGCCAGGCGATTGCTGAACACCACACTTCACTACCTGAAAACAGCACTTCTGCATCTTCATCCAGTATTATTTATTTAGTGTCAGCTTCTTAAACACGCTCTGGAGGATGCTGAAGGTGTACAGCTCACAGGGCTGTTCTCCCTGACAGCTACCATCTCCTATATCAAGTATTAGGGATGCTTAAGTCACACTAACTGGAAGAGACACTGAATAAATGAATCCCAATGCCGCAGAGATGCCGTGTTTCCCCAGGCTGTGCAGCAGATCAGCTTGGGAAACTCATTGCAAAAGCTGTCTTCTCCACACACAAATGTAGCAAAGCTTTTTTGGGGGGGAGAGGAGGACCTTGAGCCACTCAAAGTGGCTTGACAAGCCAGGGCAACCAGTTGAGAAAAGCATTTATACATCCTGACTCTCCTCGCGGTGACAGACCGATGACATCCTTGGAGGAAAGTTGAGGTCAGCAGGGAGCTGACAGTATCCCTGGGTACCACATTCCCTCCCTCCTGCCTCACTGGGTACCACATCCCCTCCCTCCTTCATCCCTGGGTACCACATCCCCTCTGTCCCACATCCTTGGGTACCGCATTCCCTCCCTCCTGCATCCTTGGGTACCACATTCCCTCCCTCCTGCATCCCAATGGGCAGGGGTCCTGCCTCCCTTTGAAATTGGGATCCCTGTTTGGAATGTGGGGGGATCCCAGTTTCAAGGGGAGGGGGGATCCCTGCCTCTGCATTCAGGCTCTTCGGGATCCTCTTCCCAGGAGCCCAAACCCTTTAGCATCTCTCCCCACCGTAAGCAGACACTGCTGGAGCTGGTGGAGCATCGGGTGCAGCCCCTCCTTGATGTGGGAGCCAGCGGGACGGGTGCCCATGTATCTAGCAGCAGGATTTGGCCCCATATGTTTTTCCTCTGCCTTAATTTACATTCCAGGAATGGATCAAAAAAACAAATAAAAACAGCAAGGTGATGCCAGCTCCTACATCTGCCTTTGGAAACCTTCAGCTGCAGCCACTAATGTTGCCTAATCCTGGCCAGACAGTGCAGCTGACAAACTCGGCAGCGGCAGGATGGGGAGCCTGTCTGCGGGCAGAGAGGTCCCCTGGGAATGACAGCCCTCTCCTGTGGGGGGAGACAACCATGCTGCCCCAGGAATCCTCCTCTCCCCACTGAAGGCCATCACACAGGGGTGCAGCTGCACCACACCAAGGGGAAAGGATCCGAGTGTTCACCCTCTTCGGCCTCAGCTTTAATTGCTTGTGATGAAATGATGGCACCGGGTCCCACCAAGGGCCAGCGCCTTCCAAAAAACCCCATTAGCAGCCAGGCAGCCCCGAGGTACGGTGTTTATCCAGCGGGTTCACGGAGAGGCCATGTTTCCCCCCCACCCCCTGTTTTTTGGAAGCACTTCCATGTCAGCCAACGTGTTCTGCTTTGATCAACAAAACTGCACAGGCACCAGAGCTGATGGTAATAGAAAACAAATTGAACCAGGCTGGAAATGTTTAAAAAGAAACACACAGCACACAGGAGCCAAAAAGCGCAGCCCGTCATGTCCCGTGCTACACGGAGCTGCATTTCGCCTCAGACCTCGGGACATCAAACACTGATGGAGCCGGTGAAAGCCCCCCTAGCCCTCCCACACCAGCCAAAGTGCACACAGGGAGATTGGTGTTTATTTTTGTGGCTGTCGCTTTTGTCCTGCCAGGCTCTCTCTTCCTTCAAATACACCCTTAAAATGTGGCTGACGCAAAGCTGCCTGGGGATGCAGCTCTGCAAAGCCTCTGTGCTGCTCCTCGGGTGGATGTAGGTAGTGGGGACACACACACACACACTGAGCAGGGAAGTATTTGGGGGTGCTGTGATCCCTCCAGGTTCCCAAAAGACTGTCTAAACCTGGGATGCAGAAGAAGAGACCCGGTGTTAGTCCCTTCTTGACACAGGTACCAAAAAGCTGTTTCCCAGTCCCTGGTGCTCGGGGAAGGACAGGCAGCATCTCCTCCCCGAGCTGGGAGGGGAGCAGGGCTGTGGGGAGACCAGTGCCCTACAACACGGGGCCCAACCCTTTCCCACAGCATGACTGCGTGGTCCCTGGGGTTGAGCTGCTCCCCTGGGACCCCAAGGGGAAGGGTCCCCCCTCCCACACACTGTTCTTCCTATGCCACTGGCACTGGGCTCACCCCGCAGCAAAACCCAGATGGAGAAGCACCCACGAGACACGCAGGCTCCGCAGGAGGCCAGGCACCCCCAGCAAACCTCTAAAATTAATCACAATAAAGTGTTTGGCTGCGATGCCACATGAAGGAGTAGCGCCAGAAGGAATTGGCCCCCAGCAACTCTAATGACATCCTGAAAACCCCACGGAAAACCATGTGAGCCCCAAACTTGTGCGTGGTTTTGAGCTTTAAAGCAAAGGGCTTTGGTTTAGAGCTCCAGCAGTCACTGCAGAAATAGAGCCGTTCTCCAAATGGCAAGGGGCCAGCGGGATGGCCTGATGATGAGCTGCCATCCGGGGTTTTTAAAAAGAAAACAAAAAAATAATGAAGCCTAATGAGCACAAGGACATCAAAAGGGGTTAATGATCAGTCAGAGATCTGAGTTATTCCCAGGCGCAGACTCAGCCTGAGCGTAGATGCAGAAAGTGGGGAGCAGTAGGACGGGCCATTTTGGGGAAAGGGGGATGTGTGTCCCTAGTCCCCATCTCCTACTGCCCAGGGCTGAAATTTGGGGGCACAGCACTCAACATGCCGCTCCTGTGGAGTGGGCAACCATCGCTTTCAGCTTGGAGAATGGCAGCAGTGACCTTTGTCGTGGGGGCTTGGACATCCTCAGGCTGCTCTGTGAACCCACGCACACATCTTATATCCAGCACTGCGCTATAGACTCTATAGCTCTGTAGACTCCCCCACCCTATAACCCTACACTGCCATGTCTGGCTGCCAAACTCTATGGAGTTGTAACTGGCCAAAACCCTATTTTCCATTGCAAATTCCTCTGAGTCATGGAAAGATTCAGATTTATCATTATTTATTTCTTTATTCAGAAATTTGGTGCCAGCTCTCTCCTGGTCTGGCTGTTTTTCCAGTGCCTGCTGGCATGGTGCCTGACCTGGCAGGTCCCTGTAGGGACTGCTGGGCTGCCCTGTAACATTTCAAGGTCATATCAAAGTCCCTTTCATTTCTATTTGCTCTGTTCCACCCACTTTTGGGGTGTATGTCTGGCAACACACCTCTGGGAACCTCTCCCCAACTGGAGATGCTGAGCTGGGCTCTGACCCAGACCCCTGTGCTGACGGGGCTGGTCCCTGCCCAACTGCCTCTTAAAGAACGGGGAGCACCTGAAAACCAGACCCATTTAGGGGGGATTGCAAGCCGGGGGGCTGCAGGGACTGCTCATGCCTCCCCTCCTCCAACCCATTGCTCATTGACAGGCTACGGAACAAAAGAGATTAGGAAGACGTAAAGTAACCTGATGTGTAACTCCAGAAGATCCCAGGACACGGCACTGGAGAAATTTAAGGGACTTACCTCTCTGCCCTCTGTGCAGGGAGGCTGTTAGCAGGAGCACTGATCTGCCACCAGGATCAGCACTGATGGTGGCTGGAGATGCCGAGAGCAGCCACACACCCAATGCTGGGTGGAAGCCGACATGCAAAGCCATCCCAGCACAAGCTGGGGGCTGCTCCCGGGACACTGCAGGAAGATTATCCCATCAGCAGGACACAGGAGACAGCATAAGAGCCACAGGCTCCATAAAAAGCAGCCGAGGGATATTTTATTTTTATTATGATTATTTAACACCAGGCTTGAAAACACCAAGGAGCTGGGGCTCTTGAGCTGACACTCACCAACACCATTGGAAATGCACCCTCTAGTCCAGACAAGGAAAAAGTTTACAGGTCCCAATATTTTAACCCTAATCCACAACAGAAAATCAGATTTGGGATGTAATTTGCATAGCATGTCTCATGATTTCATTTAATCTGTCCAATCCTCTTATGGAGCAGAACAGCATAAGTTATCACAGACAACGGGGCTGCTTAGAAACGGCAAATCCACCCATCCAGCAAACCCTGAACTCTGTGGAGTTAATCCCACTCCTGCCAGTGCACATCACCGCAGAGGATGGAGAGGATGCGAAGAAGCGAGGCAAAGCCCCAGCCCCGTTCTGCCAGCGCTGGGTCAACCTCCAACCTCCCCAGAACTGGAGTGAAATTTTAGGGCCTTGAGTCCCTTCTCTGCTTTCAGGCGATCTGCCTATCCCTAGATCTTATTAGGAACATCCTGACTGACACACTGAAAATAAGCGTTCAGTTTCGTCTGCCTTCAGAATCGACTTAACCCAAAATTTCCTCCTAGCAGGAAACCCACACAGGGCTCTGCTGCCACTCGACTTTTTCAGTTAATAGAACATCTACCGAAGCCTTTAGGCTTCATCTTTAATTTGTCCATATAATTACAGAGAAAATGTATTCTTTATAGTGATCGGATTCCAAATCGATCCAGCAATCAGAGCCACGTCCTATTTTTCAATTAACTCTTCATCATCAGTACTGCTCCCTCCCACTCTGCTCACATTCCAGAAAAAAAAAAACAAAAACAAAACCCAACAAAATACTTTTTAAATGATTTGTTGTGATCTAATAACTCCCCCAAATACCACAAAGTATTAAAATCCCTACTTCAATATCCTTTATCCTTTAAGGTTCTTTATAATTCAATAAACAGGATTTCAAATCCTCCCCAAACTGGGGTGGACTTGTTCTGTGCTGCCGTTCCAGGCCACTCTTCTAATGCATACTCTTATTAAGCTGTGCAAGCTTACAGCTCTTTAATCTTTTTGAACACATGTTGAGAAGAATAAAAGCAATTTTGTTTGGGAAACTGAAGGCCATGTTCAGCTGGAAATAAGCTTTTTCTATAATCTCACCTCTTGCTTTACAGAGCCGGCTCCGGGGCCGTTACCCAGTAACCCCTGAAAGACATCACCTCGCTCTCTTCATTTTCTCTCTTTTTTTAATCGTGGGAGGGGAGAATTAAGGAAAAAACCCTAATTTTGGCTCTTTTTCCCTCAACTGGTACAATTTTACAATTTCTGCTCTCAAAATAATCTCAGATCTGGGCTTCCTTTGGCTCAGAGCTAATCTGGATGTAATTCCCCTACCTCTGCCTCTGCCCTTGGCAACACACAAATACAGATTAGAGAGTTATATAAATGTAATTTTCTAATTAATCATTTCAGGGCCAGCCACTGCATTTTTATGTACACCAACAAATGCACATAAAGTTCAACTGTGAGCGAGGGGAGGCTTTACGTAACAGGAAGGTTTCTGCTCTGCATCTGGAAAATAAACTGCCCCTTCATGTTGACCTCAGCCAAACTCCCCGAAGTGATGCTGGAGGAACCCCCCACTGTCAAAACTTCCCCAGGCTGCACCCCTAAACCTTGCCGGGGCTGGGAAAGGAGCCCCCGAACCGCCAGGGATTTCCCAGTGATGTTGTTCCGCTGGGGAGCAACACTTCATCCCACCCGAAACACTTTGTGGAAACCTGAAAGAAAGAGGATTTTGTTTTCTTTCCAAATATCTCATGGAAAAAAATACTTGCATGGCCTCTTTAAAAATAAACTGAAGTGTTCATTAGTTGGCCTATTTTTTCAGGTGTATTCTAATAGCACTAATTAACTCTAAGGTAGATTTTAGCACTTCAGCCTCCCTTTCTGCCTTCAAATGCCAAAACAAATCTTGCCATAATTACCAGCAATCCTTTTCATTACCGGCTGCCTAATTATCCTATTAATAGCACATCCTAAGAGACTATATTTGCTTGGCAGGCAAATATTTGTTTTTAAATTAGCAAACACAAAGACAAACTGCTCTGTTTGCTGAAGGATTTTGAAATGCAAAATGGTTCACATTCATGGAAAAAAAATTAATCCAAGTAAAACCAAATGCTTAATCCATTTGAAGCATTTGAATCTTTTCAGTGTGTTCAACAAGGGGGAGGATAACTGTGCGAGAAGAGGTATCTTGGAATACCTTTATAATAACATGCCTGTGTCTGTACAAGGGCTCGTGTTAGTTTTATCACTCGGGGAAGGGTGCGATGCCCAGCAAACCACTGGGAAAACGGGCCCTCGCAGTGAATTGTGCAGCCCAGAAGCCATTGCACTTCGGGAAAGAAGAAAAAGATGATTTTCACCATCTCCCTCCCTTCTGAATTTATTGAAACTACTTTCAAATAGCACCTGCAGAGCATGGCTAGTGAGACCCTTTAGGGGCTCACAACTCATTTCTGTGCCGGTACCCTGCTGTGCTGTGAGGCTGCAGGCACAAACGGGCTGCTGTTTGCCCTGCTAAGGGATGCTGTTGCTCTGTAGGTTGGCCCGTAGCAAGAAAACAAGCTGCCCATGGCTGAAGGAGCTCTCCCTCCTCTCAGGGCTCTACAGTGCAGTATTTGACCAGCACAGATGGCTCAGGTGCTGTGAGAATGCTGTCATGACAGGAGAATGCTGCCATGGTGGGAGGATGTTGCTGTGGCAGGAGGATGGTGTCGTGGCAGGAAGATGCTGAGGTGGGAGGATGCTGTTGTGGCAGGACGATACTGTCATGGTGGGAGGATGCTGCCATAGTGGGAGGATGTTGGTGTGATGGGAGGATGCTGTTGTGGTGGGAGGGTGATGCCAAGGTAAGAGGATGGTCTTGTGGCAGGAGGATGCTGCCATGGCGGGAAGATCCTGTTGTGGCAGGAGGATGCTGTTTCATCAAGAGGATGCTGCTGTGGCAGGAGCATGATGCTAAGGCAAGAGGATAATGCTGAGGCAAGAGGATGCTGTCATGGCAGGAAGATGTTGCCAGGGCGGGATGATGCTGTGGTCACTGGGAAGGCACATGGCTCTGCACACCACTTGTCCCATTGGGCTGAGAGGATAATGCCATAACCTTTCCCTTTTAATAGGGAGCAGAAGTGCTCCCTCTCAGTGTGCAAACCTCCAGAGTGATTAGCCAGAAGAGTTAATTATTCTTCTGATATTTAAGAGGAGAGGTGATAAAGGACTCGAGCTACATGCCCCTTAGGAGTGGAGGGTGACGGGCAGCACCAGGAGCTTCTCAGGCCCCAGTGGGATGGTGGCTCAAAGCTGCTGTGAAACCTCCATCCCTGGGAGGCAGAGGATGCTGAGATGCTCCTCTGCTCCTGCGGGAAGGTGACAGCAGAGTCCGTGCAGGAAGCTCCACATCTGGGATTCAAACCAAACAAGGATCAATAGATATATCTGCAGCAGAGGAACTCCGCCGACGTGCTTGCAGTCTATGTCAGAGCAGCTGAATTATTTATGGACCTGGAGGGGCTTTTTCCCTGTAGGCTTGCAGAGCATCTACCTTCACAGACACAATTACAGGCAGCTCTCTTCATTTTTTTTTTTTTTTTTTTTTTTTTTTAATAAAAACCCAACTACTTCTTCCCTGGGTTATAAAAAGAGAAATACAACCTCATCTTGCAAACCACAGAGATGAAGGAGATAAATGGGCAGTGTTTTGCAGCTGTATGTTACTGCAAGCTCAGTGGGTACAGGCAAGCTCCCAAGCTGAAGGGGGGAGTCACCCACAGTTGGGGTGCGCATGTGGGCTGAGGGTGCAGGGCGAGAGATGCCACGCTGCGAGAGAAAATGAGTCAGTTCCTGGGAAATAAAAGGTTAATTGGCCTGCGCAGAGCATTGCCCAGAGTTTACTTGAATGACTCCAGTCTAAAATATAGCAGCGGCCACACCGAGCATACAAAGGGGCTTTGCAATCCATTATGCTGCATCGGAGACCTGGCTGAGACCACACATGTGAGAGCAGCAGTAAATAATGCATCGCCGCCCCGGCCAGCCTCCCTCCTTCTCCCTTTCCTTTTACCCTGTCAACCTCCTTGTCAGATCCCGGTGCCAGGCTGCCTGTTTGAATAAGCACCGCGGGATAACAAATATCAAACCCCTCCTCTTGAAAAAAAAAAAAACCAACAAAAAACTAACCCAAAAACAACAATAAAAAACCTCACACACAAGAGACCGGTACCGCTGTGAAACACAGGATCCTGCCCCACTCCTCGAGGGAAGAGAAGAGATGGCAGATAAAGTTCTCCCGGCACAGCAGCAGCCAGGCAGCACACCCCCACCCACACCAGTGGTGGTTTATGGCCTCTGGGTTTCTCAGGCCATGGCTCAGGTCGTTTGAGCATGATGGGGAGAGGCATGCACTGAAAGGCAACTGTGACCATCCCACACACCGGCTGATGCCAGCAGCCGGACCTCCAGGACCTGCCCAGCCTTGCTGGTGCGGGCGAGTGATCTTCCAGAAGCATCAGAGCCCCACTGGTCCCCAACCTGCATCCAAGCCTGTCTGGCACACATTTGGCACTCAGCGGCTGCTGGTGGAGGGCCCGTGACACCCCCCGGGTTCAACACTCCTCCTCCCACCTGAGCCTGGCGGGATGAAGCAAAGATCCGCACGGCTGCTGAGACCTGAACCGGGACAGACAGTGCACCCACGTGTCACATTGACATTGACTGACAAATGCCTTTGGGAGAGCAACCACAGGATGGCCGGGCCGCAGACAAGCTGTGTGGCGCGGCAGAAGTTCAGCAGGGCTGCCACTGCCTGCTAATTGCACTGCCTGCTAATTGCACTGCGGCCAAGGCTGGTGTTTGGGGAGAGGGTGAGTCTCTGAGCTCTGCATCCTTGAAGTGAGGAAAGCCACCCCTTCCGCAGCAGAAGGACTCAGTAATTCAGGACTTCCCGTCTCTGTCAGACACACACCGACATGAGACTTCGTGTGATTCTGTCCCAGTTAGATTCAGAGATTTTTAGGAGCAGCTTAACTGCCTCCTGCCCTGTGCCAAGTCCAGAAGTTCCCCCCAAGCTCACCCACTCTGACCATCCCTGGGCAACCACTGAACCTCGAGGGTCCATGCCCACTTGTTTGCCAAGTCTTTACCCAGCAGAAGGCCCTTTTCAGGTCTGTCTCCTCCGATGGCACCAAGAAAGCAAAGAAGGTTTCTAGTAGCAAAGCCTTGGTGGGCAGCGTTAGCACCCACCACTCCCGAACTCCCCGAAAAGGGCACAGATCGGAGTCCCACACCAGCCCCTGCCTGTGCGGCAGCGCCAACAAGTGCACCCAGAAGTGACAATGAAAAATCCTTTAGAGGGCAAATAGGGTTGGTTTTTTTGGTTCCTCCTAATCACCCTTGTAACCCGGTGTGGTATTGGGAGCAGATTTTCAGCTGTTTTAGCCAAAATTCATAATGATTCTAGGAGAAACCAAACCCTTTTGAAGCAGAGATTTCACAACCTTCCTGAGCGGTTTCTCATTTCCCCGTGGAGCCCAGAGGAGCAGCAGACCTTGAGCACAGACGGTTTAATCCAGCCTCCAGCCAGGAGAGGGTTGACCCAGGGAGGAAGGCTCTCCTCTGCCTCCCTGGGTGATTGGAGGGGGCCTTTCTCAGAGCTCGTGGCTTTTGCAGGGGACCCCATTCACCATTCCCTGCTCTGGTCTGGGGAGCCATGTGAAGTAAGTTCATGCCTGGAGCCTTCCCAGCACTTTGGGGCTCCTGGGGATGTCCTCAGTTGCTCAGTAATGATTCCCTTTCTTGCACCCTTTTAGGTCAAAATCACAACTATTTCACATTTAATTGTTTTGGTGGTAAGAGAGTAATTCTTCCAGTCCCTCCAGCACCTTAATTAACTCGCAGCGTGTGACTTGCTCTGCATCTCCTGCAGCGCTGCAGCCAGGCCAGCTAAACGCAGGGGGTAACAGCTACACCTGGCAATCTTATAGCCACTGCTTTTCTGGGTGGGGAGGAAGGCTCTCCCCCTCTCAGGGAGACACATGTAGGATTGACACCCCATCTTGAGTGGGGAACTGGGGTGCAAGCAATGATGGAAGGGCTGCCAGAGAAGCTGGGGTGCTCACCAGGGCAGAGGAGGCTGGTCCCTGCCAGCTTCGTGCAAGGCTTGGGGGTCCCCATCGTGGGTAGGAGGTGTTGAGAAAGCAGTCCCATCACCAGGATGTGCGTTTCTTTGAGAAAGCCACCTCAGCAGAGGTTAATGGGTTAATGCAGGTGGAACCCCAAGCCACAGCATTTCCCCGGGCCTCCTCAGTGTGTGAAAATGGGGCAGAAACTCCGTCTGGAGCTTCAAGGGAAAAAAAAAAAAAAAAAAAAAAAAAAAGAGAGAGAACCCAGCGGCAGAGCGCCTGGTGCACTAGCAGCAGGCAAACAACCCCGGCTCCCCCAATTCGCTGAGGTTTGTTTTCACCTCGCACGGGGCGGGGAGCAGATGGCGTGCCGGGGGACGGCGCCCGCCCCGGGGTCCGCCTGGGTGCGGGGTTTGATGAGCTGTGCACATGTGAAACCCGAACATCTGCAGCGCCATGTGGTGCGTGCAGCGGGCCAGGCGCAGCAGCCCCCCGCGCCCCCCAACCCACAGCTAAACACCATCAATTATTCATGACCGAGTTATTTGTGGTGCAAAGGGTCCATCAGCGACTTTGATTAAAAATCCAATGAGTAATGAATATGCAAAAGCAAGTGACTGCTTGGAGGAACAGATTTGTCAAATTGTCCATACTTCATCCAGATAAAGAAAAATCTCAAGAGGTCCTGAAATTGAAAAACTTACCATCAAATCACAGCATTATCTTAATGATTAAATCCCCTCTGCCACACAGACACTTCGCATGAATCTGAATAGGAAAATATTTGTATCTTAAATTCGAAGTAAGGGCAGCAAGAAGAGTGGCGCGCACACAAGAGGAAATGTGATTTTAATTCACATTGTGACTCCACAGCCATTTAATTATTTTAATTAGGCTTAATTAGTGGTAAATTTACAATGATATGCTTGATACCTGGCATTAAATCTTTCATGCATAAATGTTTTGTTAAAATGAGAAAATAGGCATGTGGCATTTTGCCAGCAATTAGTGCTGAATGCTCTAATGAAAGATTACTGCTCTGCCGTGATTCATGATGACAGGCAGAGCTGGGGAGCTGTTTGTGTTTCACTGGGCAGACAATAACCCCGTCACCGTCACCTGCAGCCCTGCCACTGTGACAGCTTTGGACCGCAGGCAGGGGCATTGCTGTTTCCCTGGAGAGCAGCATCCCCTCCGCGGGCAGGGGGACCGCTGGTGGCCCCGCAGGTGGCCTGGGGAGGGGACAGGCCCACTGACGGCCACCCACTCCCCACCCCAAGGCAGACTGTGGGATCGCCCAAAGCATCCTCCTCCTTGCTGGGGTGATGGTGTCCTGAGTCAGACAGCTGGTCTCTCTTGGCCTCCCACCACAGAAAAAGTCATCTCCATCCAAAAATCCTCGCTGTCCCCTCTCCCTGCCACTCCAGAGCCTTTCCTGACACCTCCCTTCATGCTCCCCACAGATGCCTGGATCCTCTCCCACATCTCGGTGTGGCCGGCAGCACTTGACCATGCTTCAGCTCCCCTCGCCTTCCCTTTTTGCCCAATTTTTTTTTCTTTCCCACAGACCTCCAGCTGCTGGAATCCTCCTGCACTCTGAAAAACCCTTTGAGAAAGCTGAAGGAGAGATGATTTATAAGAGATACCTGTCATGTCTGAAGTCCAGCTCTTGGCTCACCGCTGGTCCCACGTTGGACAGATCAACTCCACCACCACGCAAGAGTAAAAGAAGGAT
This sequence comes from Athene cunicularia, assembly GCF_003259725.1. Classification (NCBI taxonomy): domain Eukaryota; kingdom Metazoa; phylum Chordata; class Aves; order Strigiformes; family Strigidae; genus Athene; species Athene cunicularia. The sequence goes on from NW_020799112.1 coordinate 8,498,437, forward strand.
TTCCCTCAGCTCAGCATGAAACGTGGGTTTATTTCTTACCCTTTCCCAGGAGGGGCTGGCAGAGGAGTGAGTGGGCTGTGCCATGGTGCGGTGACTTCCAGGGCTGTACTGGAGTTGCCACCTCTCAGCTGTCTCCCACGCTGTGGGATTTGGAGATGCTGCGGGAACACAAGGGGAGAACACCCCACTCCCAGCTGGGGCTGAGTAATTCCAGTATTTGGAAAGAGATTATAAAACCAGACTCACCTTTGGCTATTACAGACCACAGGACTTAGGGCAGGTCGGTGCAAGGATGATTCCCAAATGCCTTTCCCATATCCTGCCTCGTACCAAAACGCCCATGCTGCCGCCTCCTTCCCTTTGGAAAGAAACACAAACCAGCCATGTTCCCAGCCCACTGAACAGTTCATTTTGGGTCATGTCAAGCTACCACCCAAATCCAGACATATCTGCTGTGGAGTAACAGAAATGATTAAAGGACTGCTAAAAATTCCTCGACTTTGTCTGGCTATAATTGGAAGTGCTGTTAACAAGAGGCTGCATGTGGTGCCCAGGGTGCTTGTTCCCCACAGCCTGGGTGAGGGTGGGTTGGGGTGGGTCCCAGCTAGGAGCACCCTGGAAATGCAGAGGTAGGTAGGGTGCATCCTATTTTCCTGAGCAAGCCTTATGTTTGCATTTTAAATGTGCCCTTCGGTGTGTGCAGTGGCTGGGATGCAAAGTATGGCGCTGACCCCAAGCAGAGGGAGGAACTCCCAGAGCCATAATGGGTGGGAGACCTGGTAGAGCTGGGGAGAGCATGGGGAGCCCCCCACAACATGGCTGCAGACCTGGGGTGATCCCCAACTCCGTGACGTGGGTAACAGGATGAGGTGCATCAGCCCAGCATGGTCCGCAGATGGCCCTGAGCCTGGGCATGTAAGACCTCCACAGGCAGGGGAGGTGCAGGCAATGGCCATGCACACCTTTGGGCTCCTAGAAATCATCCCGTTCATCTTGGAATGAAAAAATCATAAGTTTAAAATTGCAAAAAAATCCTCTGTCTATAACATAGGAAGCTCGTCGTGCCATACACTGGGCGGGAAGGCTGCTGGACTTACTGGGTGTGGGGAGAGGTGGTTTGGTTGGGTCAACACAAGGAGAAATGGGGAGAAACAATGAAGCTCTGGAGACCCTGGGAAGCTCTTGGCAGCCAACACGAGGGAGTTATTGGATATATATGCAGAATGAATGTTTGCCTTGCAGCCGGTGACGGACCATTTCCTCATTGCTCAGCAAACACAACACAACCCCCGCTGTCGCGGAGCAAATGAGGTGGTCAGGCTCTTCGGGAGAAGAGTTTGATTTGCATCTCCCCCCTCAGTTAGGGTCTCCTGGATTTCTAAAACTCCTCTGTCCAGGGAAGGGCGGCTGGAGAACCACAAGGCTGCTCAGAGCCTTCAGGACAGGGCGAGTAGAAGGAAATTAATGCTTTAAACAGAACCCAGCACATGGAGAAGTCCAAGACATAAGCACCCAACGTTTCAATTACAAATCTGCTAAAAATCACAAGAAGATGAATTCCAGTATTTTCTAACTACAGTTAAGTGCAGTGGGAGAACATTAACTATCTCCCTAGCCCTATTGATCTTCCTGTCTCCCGCTACTACTGGAAACAATTAGAGGTCAATAAGCAACATGAGATGAAATTTACAGCTGCCAGATAAACCATTTGGAAATATTTCCTTGCCCTTTTACATCAGTGGTTCTGTCAATACTGCAATCAAATATTTTTTATGGAAAAGAAAGTATCTTAGAAAATATATCTGTCCTGTCCCATGGACTGGGAGGGCAGCGTGTAAATACACAGCCAACGGCTGGCTGCTAGCAGTGCTCAGAGCAAAATCCAGCCTACAAATAGCTGTAAGACTTTCTGTTTTAACAGCAGCATCCATCCAGGAGCCGCACTAATGCATTTACTCTCTCGGTGACCCTGCGAGAAGAAATAAGAAATCTTCCTCCTGAAGTGGCCAAGGAGGAAATCAGGGCATGAAAAGGTTGGGGGTGCAGTTCACAAACGGCACCTGTGCAGTGACCCCCCCTGCCCGCGGATGAGGGTGTGGAAACAGCTGCACAGCTGTGCTGACTGGGAGCACACCAGGGGCCCCCTGCTGGATGCACCCGTTGGACCCTGCTCGTGATCCTGTGTGGGATGCATGTTGCTGGACACACACTTTGGATGGATGTGTTGGGTACGTGCATTGGATGCACACACTGGAGGTACGTGTCGGATGCATACACTGGGTACATGCGTTGGATGCACACACTGGATGCATGTGCTGGACTCCACGTTGGATGCATGTGATGGCCACACGTGTTGGGTGCAGGTGTTGGATGCATCCATTGGGTACATGCATTGGATGCATGTGTTAGACAAACATGTTGGACTCGCGTGTTGGATGTACACCCTGGATGGGCGTGCTGGACACACGTTGGATGCACACACTGGGTACATGCACTGGATGCACATGTTGGATGCACGCTCGATGCACATGCTGGACCCCACGCTGGACACACGTGTTGGGTGCACATGTTGTGCACACACATTGGACACACGATGGATGCCCACAGCCATACCGGACTCTGGGATACTCCTGTAGATGCTGTGACGGGTCCACAGCCCCACAGTGGTGCCTGGTTGGGCACAGGACCAAACCCAGCACGGCTGCATTGCCACGGCATGCTCTGGGGCTCCTCCTGCTGCAGCAGCGCTCATGTCCCTGCCAGCCCCCTGGATCCTGCAGCCAGCGGCACTGGCACCATCGTGGTGCTGCGGCAAATGGTGACAGAATAATCATGGTGGACCTGGCAAAATCACAACAGTGAGGCAAGAGTGGGGACGTGGCAGGAACAGAGGCAGCTCTGCCCCAGCCCCCAGCATGAACACAGGGGACTCAGGACGATGTACTGGAATCTGATTTGCCTCCCAGCAAGAGATCTCCAACCTGAGGAGATGCACAGTTCTTACATTAAAAAAAAGCCATAAAGTCGTCGCATACATGACAGATTTACTAAAGAAGCAATTCACTGCAGTGCCATCAAGCAAGTGTACATACAGCTCAATTTTGTAAGGAATCATTCATGGTACATTTAGTAAGGCTCCAGGATGAATGGGCTGAAGCATTCTTTTGCTATTTATCTCCTATTTTCCTTGCTTGTTAACTCCTCCTCCCCGAACTCGGCTGTCACCACATCCCCACCCCTGAGCCACAGAGCAGCCGTGCTGAGATGGGGAGAGGTGTACCGGGATGGGGAGAGCTGTGCTGGGATGGAGAGGTGTACCGGGATGGGGAGAGCTGTGCTGGGATGGAGAGGTGTACCGGGATGGGGAGAGCTGTGCTGGGATGGAGAGGGGTGTACCGAGATGGGGAGAGCTGTGCTGGGATGGGGAGAGCTCTACTGGGATGGGAACAGCCATGCTGGGATGGGAGAGCTGTGCTGAAGGCCACCCTGGGTTCCTCTGGGTGCTGGCTGGAGGCACACTGCCTCCTCTTGCCATGTCCGCAAGGCTCGGGAATGCCTGAGGGCTTGTTTCCCTCCAGAGGGCTGAGCCAAACCTCCCAACCCCAACTCCATGGGCTGCCTCCTTTGAAACAACCCCCCAGCCTTTTCCTGCCAGGTTCCCTTCCACAGATCACCAGAAGCCCTGGCCCCTCCTGCCTGCCATCCCCTGCCTGGCTGTTTCAGAGGGCTCCAGACGCTCTGATGCCCACCATCCCTCCTGGCCTGAATGTCTGGGACCTGCCACAGTTGTGAGACACCCCGCACGTAAGCAGCACTCCAGAGTAATACAATAAAAGGAGAGCTCTTCCCAAATAAGCCTTTTTACCCTAAGACCAGGTTTAGCTATTCCCTAGGTCCCACCCCACGAGCTGGGGCAGGCAGAGGCCGGTGTGGCGACGGCCCATGCTGTGTTGCCGAAGCTGTCAGCGAGCTGGTGGTGCTGGCTCCTACAGTCTGAGCACGTCCCCCACAGACCCTGCGCGGAGGCGGTCGCTCGTGAAAGGCTTTCTGTCCCCAAATGACCCCTGTGCCTCTCTGGAGGGCTCGGCGGCAACGATGCCTTCATCCTCCCAATACCTTGAATTTTGGCAGGAAGGGAGACATGCATCTGCGCATATGTGCCGCTGGGAACAATTTTGTCAACAGCACTTTAACATCCAAGTGATTCTCATCGCAGCTGGTACGAGGAGCGCTGGGAACTGCAATAAAAATAGTTTTATAAAATAAATTACCTAGCATTTGCATATACTGTGCATAAAAGCACACACTTGGATGCTGACACTGAAGACTCCCGGGTCCAGGTCTGGTCTGGTAGCAACAAGGAGAAGAGTAAACAGTGAAAAAACCCTCTCTCCCTGTTATACCAGATGGCAAACAAGGGCTGGAGCAGAAAACTTAACACTTCTTAATTAAATACCACTTCAGTTCAGAGTCCAACTGGCTCTAGGTCAGTGAACAGAACATTGTCTTTCACTTGGAGGTGAGGGCCCACCAGCTCTCCTGGGGAGGGAGGACCAGGACCCCAAGAACAGCCAAACCCCTCCTGCAGCCCCGCAGGGCCAGTGGGCAGGATGCACATCCCACTCTCTCTGAGCTCACTCTGCACCCTCCACTGGTGGTCCCCAAACCCCTGTCAACACCTCACCCTGCCTGCATTATTCACCAGTTAACCCACAGCTGTGCCCTTCGCTCCGTCTGTGCCTGCTGGCTGGGATTCTGGGGACACCGGTACTGGCGTGCGCTGCCAGCGCACCCCAGTTACCCCAATTAATGCCAGAGGTGGGGCAGCACCCCAGCCACCCCAGTCCATCACTGCCTTGATGTACCAGCACCCTTCAGCATAATAAACCACAGAATAGTTCTGCAAAGCAAGGGGCACCCGCTCCACCAAACGCCTTGCCCACGGATCCCCAGGAATACACGCAGAGACCCGTCTCACACCCCTCTACATCCTGCAACTCTTCTTCTCACCCCGCATTTATGTGCCTCAACAAGAAGGTGTCCCCTGCTCTGCTCCCAGCCCCACGCCCCAGGCTGCCTGCATGCTGGATCTCGGTCCCCAAGCTGCAAGACCACAGACTTATTTATTCTGAATATTAACAGCATAAAACAAATATATTGCCAAGAAAAGCATCGCTCTTCCAGCAGCAGCAGCAGGGAGCACAGGTTGCAGCACCAGACAGATAATCAGCAGTTTTTTCAAGCCTGCAGGCTACAGTGAGTAACTTGAAGGCTGAGAAACAAATGAGCCATGATCTTAAGTTATAATTGCAGGCTGTGTTATCAAAATCTGCCAGTCTATGGCTGTAAGACAGCTGGATATGGAAACCTCCCCTGAAACCCCTATGACAGGTCCTCAAACACTTGTGAGTTGCTGAAGGTAGACTTCCATCTATGGAAGCCCTGAGTAAACCATGAGTTGGCCATGCCCGTGTGGCCCCAAAGCTGTGCTAGACACTACACACAATCGGGGTGCAAGGTAACACTTACACCCTGGGCTCAGCAGAGCAAAACGAGAGCTTCAGGACTGATGAGCCTTTCAGCCTCCACCTTGCTCAGGGACCTTTCAGCACATGAGAGGGGACAAACACAGACCCACCACAGCTCCCTGTGACCAGAGAATCCCCTGTGTGCCCAGTCCTCCGGCCAGCCCTCCTCCGGCACCAACCCTCTGTACAGAGCTCACTGGCATGAGCACCCACGCATGCAGAAACGCCTGGCTGCTGCCCAGACCCCTCTTCGCTCCCAGGGAGGTGGGTTGCTCTAAGGCACCCGCTCTTGACCGAAACCCTGTAATTAATAAATAACAATCAGCGTTCATGCCCAGTACCTGCACCACCATGGCGCAATAAAAGCTAACAAGAACAGAGTAATTTGGTGAGGTCAGAAAAGCTTTCTAGCTTCCCAGTAGGTCTCTTTGCCAAACAAGCACCAGGCATTCCCCAGAACTCAGGGCTGCAGCATCGCCGGTGCCTCTGTCCAGACCACAGAGCTCCGAGGGAAACTGCTCTTCTTCCAAGCTGCTAATAGAATTTTCTTTACTAAACTCCTGAGTGGTGATACATGAGTGATAACAGCCTGCAAGGTCTTATACATCATCTGCTTTTTTCATTATTAAAGGACTGCATGGGTATTTTGGCGGGCTGGCTGTGGAAAAGGCACGGCACATGTGCTTCTACCTCCAGGCTTTGGGATATTTAGAGCAGCTCGGCCAGACAAGATGAAAGCAAACACAAAAAATATTCTTACCTGGATGCTTTGGATTGCTGCTGGTGCCATGTGCTCCAATTGCCCTATTTCTATTCCTTTTAAAGAGATCCTTGGCAAGAGAAAGCTGCTCCTTGAAACTGTCCGAAGATTTCCTGGCTTAAAATAGGAAGGAGAAAAGACGATTTAGTGACTGTTTATTATGGGGGACCCCAAGCAGGGGTGTGGATGCTGGCATGCTGGCTCGGTCCCTGTTTCCCAGAGTTAACACTGGATCTGACTTGGGAAATCCCACATAAACCCACCCTGCAGCCTAACACTGAGATCTCCCAGAGAGCTGCAGCCCCTCAAGGTGCAGGACCCCCAGTGGTTTGTGATTCCGAGGGAAAAAAAAAAAGAAGGGATTTTTTTGGATCCACACTCTTGAAACTTCAAGTGGACATTTTTAAATGCCAAACCTCATAACAAAGGTACACGAGCAGCATCCTACAGGAGCCAAGATGCCCTGTGTGGGAGACAGCAAGTCCTTTGGTGGTCCGAGAGCAAATGTCACTGTTTCAGTGAGGAAGCACTTATTTGAACAACAGCAAAACCCTTATTTTACAGAATCTTTTCAATTTCGAAAACAAACTCATAGTGAGGATTCACTGTTTGACTAACGGAAAGCTCTGCAGATGGAGGAGCTGGCTGTGCAGATACCGAGGAATTTACAAAGCAACCTGTTGAAGGCTGTACGTGTTCGGTGGAAGGAGAAGGAAGGGTGAATGCAGACCATGTGTGTCGGCAGTGACTGGGGGCTTGGGGGCTTGGAAGTCAAAGGCTCTAAATTTGGACATTACAAGGAGCAAACTCCCTGTCCCCAGCCCCAGCAGCCCCTCTGCAAACACCAGGATGCTGCTTTGAGACCTGGGATGAGGGAGCTTTGCTGAATTCAAACTCCATTTTGAATGCATCACCCTGGGAAGGGGGTACAGGAGCCCCTGGCCTCATCGGGGAGAGAACACCAACCCTGTGTGTGGGATCTCTTTCCCCTCTAATTGCTGCCATGTAGTACTTTGTGCTCACAAGAGCTTCTCTGTGCTAGTTATTAGTGAGGTGGGAGTCTGGCCACATCTGCCTGAAGCCCTCATGTCTCGTATCGCGACTCATAGCCACGCTGCTCCCGGAAGGATGGGAATTCAGATGGTGCAATTCCCATGGCCTCACCGTATTGATTCCATCAGTGCAAACATAGGTCCAGACCTGCTCCCACCCTCCAGACTCCTGGGGAGCTGAGGAGCAACTCCTGGACCAGTGCATCCTCTTGGCTCCCTTCATCCCCCCAGCTCTGTGCATGCCCCGGGCGGTCCTGTGAATCCCCCTGCACTGCCTCCAACCTAGTAGCTGAGCTGGGCACAGGGATGTTCATCACCGAAGGGGCATGAGCAGGCCACTGTAGCTCAAATGCCACTCCCAGGTGACAGGGCATGCAGCTTCAGGACTGGTGTGCCCTGCCCGATGCCAGGGTATGCAGGATGTGGGAGCTTTCCCAGGCTGCTGGTCCCACACAGGCACCATCCTGCAGGTACTGAGCTCCCCGTGATGCCTCTGCACTCCCAGTCCTGCCTGTGCCAGTCAAGAGCACCCAGCACCTTGCAGGAACAGCCCCTCTGGAAAGCTTGGGGTTAAGAGCATCTCATTCAAAAGGCTTTTTGCTAAAAAACATTATTTACAGCTCCTACCTCCTCAAGGGTAAATTTTCAGCTGCATCATTAAGCACAGACAAAAGCCTCTAACCAGTCTGGGGCAGGGGTATTCACAGCCCAGCCAGGAGGGAGCTGGGGGGAGACCTGAGCTCCCCATGAATGTGAACCCGGGGCAGCTGCACACCCTAGTGCTGGAGCCATGGTGAAAAGCAAAGCATCCCGGAGCGGCCTCAGCCTCCAGAGCCACGCGGGGCTGAGCTGACCCCGTCACCACTGCCTGCCCGCCATGACATGGAAGCCTATTAACTGCCTGGCTGGCAGACACCCGTTAGCTGAAAGGGAGGCAGACCCAGAAAAACCAACATCACTCCCCCTGGGCCTGCCACCCTTCCTTTCATTAGTCATCCCGGGCATCCCTCCCCACTTGCAGGCACCCTTCCAGTGGGTGCCCACTGAAATCTGGTGTTTATGCATGGGGAAAGAGGAGCCAGGACGTTCCCAACTTCTTTGGAGGGACAGTTTCTCATTTCTGCCAGCAGTAATTGAGGAGCACTTACCACATGGAATAAACTGGCAGTTCCTTTAGTGGTGACAAAAATGGGATATCCTTCCAGCTGCAGGCTCGAGCATCATGCCTGAACCTCCTTCCCAGCCCAGCCCCACAGTGGAGGGCCTTGGGTGGGCTTCTGCCCTCCTTCCTCTTTTGGCATGGAAGGAGAGTGGAAGGAGAGATTGCATCCCTCTTCCCAGGGCAGTCCAGAGAGACGGTGGTTATATTATGTGACAAAGAGCCACTGCACCTCCCTGCAAAATGTGCTGTTAAAACTCTGGTTAATTCTTGCATTCGACCTTCATAGCATAATCTGGTTAATGTGGTTCGGGGGCTGAGCAAACCCCATCTCCCTGCACATAATTCAATAACGGTTTGAAGAGCGAGATCCTCAGATGCTTATGTTGTCATGGAATCCATGAAATAAGATTAATCGAGGCAGAGGAAAAGAAAGTGAGAAATCAGAGCCTAGTTGGGGAGGATAAGAGGAGCTGAGGAGGATTGCCATTGAATACCAATAGCACTCTCATCTGAAGATCTCCAGACCTCTTAAGACACAGAGAGTCTTGCTACTCCTTCGCAGGAGGAGCGGCATGTCAGTCTGTGCAGGGTCTCCAGCAACAATTCACAGGTCAGGCACTTCTCCAGGAACAGAAAAGGTACTAGAAAATGGTCTGAATTATTTCCGTTTCATGCCAGCCCACGGGGCCCCTGGGTACAGATGCAGCTCCTGCCCGGGTCCTCGTCTGGGGCAGAGCCCCGTGTGCTGCCCACAGCGCCTCACCCGGCCAACCCAGCCTTGATTAACTGCATTAATTAGGGGAACATGGGAAACTCGGGGATGAGAAATGCTATAAATCTCCTCCTGCAAAGAAGAAAATAATTCTTGAATTGATTTTGGGTGGCTGGGGAGCAATCTGCAGAGCAAAGGGCCCTGCTCCAATGGCCACCTGAAACAAGGGACATGTCTCACCCCCGAGGAGCTCTTCCCCTCCAGTTAATGAAACAGCATCGATTTGTCTGTACCTGGAGCTAGAAGAGCAGATAATGCCCTGCACATGCTTATCCAGCTCCATCCCCAACAAAGCACCAGCCAATGTAACGCAGCAGCATCTTGCACATCTATATTCCACTCCTCTTTCTCTGGGCTTTGGTGATTCCCTGGAGAATTAGAGGGATCCTGCTCTGGACTGTGGGGTGCAGACAACAGAAAGGTGCGTTTCTGTAGGTAAAATTAGGATGCTTGGATTCAAATGGGTTGTCACCATGAGCTGTGACCCAGCCACTTCCCCCAGCACCAATGCATGTCACCACCCTCGAAATAATTTCCAGGGCCCCTGAGTGCTGCTGAGCCGCATCAAGACAAATTCTGGTATGCAAGCTAATCGCGGAAGGCAGCACTAAATCAAACCCACTGCTCTCATTATGTATCAGAGGTGGAACTGAGCCATAACATTTGGATATGGATTTGTACAGTCCCTAATTTAGGGATGGGTTGAATTTCATTCATATTCCACCTGACACACAAGCATTGGGTAGCTGGTTTTCTAGGAGGTGGGAAAGAACAGAAAGCATTTTAAAAAGAAGAACAACTTTCTTTTTAGGCCTCCTTAAGGTTGATCTGAACGCAGAAATCACTCCAGAGATCATTTAGACGTGCTTAGCTGATAATTTAGCTTATAATTAAAAAATGATTTATTGACATAAGCTTTAGTGGAAGAAGATGTTAGAGTTTCATGTTAAATCTATAAAAGTCCTCATTCACATCCTTTAGACTCGAGGATTATTTATAACAAGCCCTTACACCTAGAGGAGTGGGGTGAGAATAAAATCTCTGTACCTGCTCCGTTTCCCCCGTGGGGATAAATCCTTCTCAGTTAATTCTCAGACAGGATAGGACCTGAGGAATCACTTCAGCTTCACACTTCATCATGCATGCTCTTCCCTAGTTTGTCAGGATTTCCTTTGCTCATCAGAGGAGGCAAACTCCAGTATCTCACCTCCCTGCGTCAGGGTCAGCACCTCACAACCCAGCTGAACCTGATAAGGGCAGAGATAATATCAGATGGTGCAAGCAGGGACAAAATGAGGCAGGGAGGGACTTGATGCAAAAGACTTTGCTGCATGCCACCAGGAAGGAGGGCTTGCCCATCCTTCAGAGCACACAGCTCCTAACCCAGCGGGCCGGCAGCTGCACAGGGCAGAACTTCATGGTGTTTAATATCGTCATAAGGGATCTGGATGGTGGGATCTGTGTGCCCGGAGGAAGTTTGCTCATGATACCAAAGCGTTGGGTTTGTTCAGCCTTGAGAAGGCTCTGGGGGGAACTTACCATCATGTTCCAGAATTTAAAGGGTAGCTACAAAGGAGATGGAAATTCTGTTTTACAAGGGGTCCCATGGAAATGATGAGGGGTGATAGTACAAGTTACTCCTGGGGACATTCCCATTGGACACAAGAGGAAAATGTTCCACACTGAGAACAATCAGCCACTGGAATAAACTCTCCAGGGAAGTGGTGGATTCACCAACATTGGACCCTTTTAAGATTCAGCTGGACAGGGAGCTGGACCGTCTTATCTAGGCCAAACTTTTGCTGGAAAGGTTGGACCATCTGATCCTTGAGGCCCCTTCCCACCTGCTACTCTAGGAGTCTATGATTCTATGATGTTTAAAAACTCAGGTTTTTATCTCCAGGGAGTGCAAGACTGGGAAAGGACTTCAGGGAGACATCCAGTCTACCCCAGAAATTTCTATCTGCACCAGGATGACCCAAAGCTGGTGGAGATGAGGAAGACCTGGTCCTGACGGAGATCCTCCTGCTCACAGAGGAGGGCAACTCTTCCCATTGCCCCCAGCGTTTGAAAATATCACATCAAAATGAAGGTGAAGCATGAAATACCTACAGCTGTGAGTAAAATATTTACTATCCTGTGCCACGTAGAGGTGGGCAGAGGCTGCGGCAGGAGGGGGTGCCCTGGGGAGCTGCTGCTGTGTCCATATGGCCTCCAAGAAAAGCATTTTGCTCTGTCCAGCCCCGACCCTGAGCTCCGGCTGTCCCCCAGCGACAGCCCCTCGGCTGCAGGAAGATGACAATTAGAGCAAACATCTTTTGCAAGATAAGGAAAAATGTTGTTTCCTGCAGAGTTCACCACAGAATCTGCTCTTGGCAAGGCCGGCAGAAATCCAGGGAAATGCTGTTGATCACAGCAGAGTTACTCCTTTTTCCTTTTTTAACAGTCATTTTAGGTCAAAGTCTTTCTTTGCGTGCTCTAAATACACTCTGTCAACAGTGGTGATGCAAGCAGGAGAGATTGCACGTGATGGCCTTCTGCTAAGCAGCTCTGTGTTATTTTACTCAACATTTACTCTGCGTGGTGCCCACAAACCCACCTGATGGGAGAAGGTAAATATTTCCCGAGCTGATGCTCTCCCAGAGGAATGCTTGCACATCACTCAGCTATGCTGGGAATGAGTCACCTTTCAAATATTTGCTTTATCTTACCTTACTATATAATTACTATCTCAACTCCCCCACCAATTTTATTTTGTGAGCAGTTAAACTGTTGGCTTTAAACCCACGGCGGAGGCAGTGAAGCCTGAAAATGATGAAGAAGCGGGGATGCTGCGGGAAGGCAGCGCCTGGACTACAGTTTCCAGCACGTGCTTTCCCCTGTCCCCAGTCCTAGCCTTGCTCCGAGCCGGTGGCATCCCAAAACCTGCCTGAAAGCCAAGATAAAACTCACTTCTGAGCTCCTATCCGGGGGACACCCCGCTCAGCCCTCTGCAGCGACAGCAACCCTCCTCATCCCCCTTGTTGGAAAAGTTGTAATTTAAACAGCCTGTAGTAGAGAATTATATAGTTTTAATTAGTATTTAATTTAGATTGGAGAAGATAACTATTATATGTTTACTAAATATCAATTAATTATTTAAGATATATTTGTCGCAGTTCACAACAATGCAATTGATGTGTATCAGGCCTCTGTTAAACCTTAATAAACACGTGCTTTTAGCCAATAATCATCCTTTAAAGTGTAATAACTGTTCCACACGATGAAATTAAAAGATTAGCCAGAGCCGGTGTGTGATTCTGGTGCTGGGTGAGGGAGCCGAGCAGCGGAGGGGCCGGGAAGCGCCATCCCTTGGTCCCCCTGCGTCTCCGTCAGCATCCCCACCCAGTGCCGGGTGGTCCGGGATGTCCTGAGCATCGTTCTCAGCCGGGAGCACTCAGACGTCCTGTGTGTTAAAGGCAGTCAAGTGTGAGGCAGAATATGAAACCGATGCTCGATCAGCACTATGTGGATGAGAGGGGACTGTCACAAACAATGACTTTCTTTATCCCTTTGCGTTTTGTTCCCATGGCATGAAGGTCAGGAGGAAAGTAGATTTATTAAAGCATAAACAAACTGCATAAATGTTTATGGTAATTCCACTTCCGTTAAAAATACCGGTTATTTTTAAAGCTACTTTAAATTATCTCCTTTCTAATGAAAACTCACATGTAATCTGTTAGTGAGGGATGTCTGTTGAACCATGAATTATTCAAAGAAGTCTCTGTTCTGTTATCTGGAGTCTCTGGAGATTATTCCCACCATTGTCCGTTGTGATGGGTCATTATGCACTCTGTGAATTTAATCTTTTAGGCTATCCAGCAGCACAGAAAAAATGTATGAATAACAATTTTCCTGTAATAACCTTCAACTAACCTTTCAACCAGAGTGAGTAATTCCAATCCTATTTTCACATCAATAGAAGAGTCAAAGCTAGGCAATTATCTCTTATCTGTTCCATAACCCTCCCCCTTTAATTTTTAAAAAGGATGTTAAAGTACTTACTGGAGGCAAGAAGAAGAAAGGAGGCTGGAATGAAGTATGGGCAAATTTTGATGAACAGTGATAGGGGTGCGGTTTAGATAATTATTAATTTCTCCCTCCCCCCCCTCCCATTTTGTCGCATTCCTCTGTTCCCAGTAGCACACCAGTTGACTCACCCATGTCCCTACTGGGACAGGGAAAGGATCACCCCTCCAAACCCATGGCTCCCTCTTTTTTGCCCGTGATCTGCATGGGAAACATCACCGAGTGGGTGCAGCCCGACTGTTCCCAATCACCAATGGCTCTGATGGACCTGAGCTGCTGTCAGTTTGGCTCCTGGGGTTCACAGGCAGCTGTTTTGAGGGGTAACAGAGCCCAAATCCACTCCCCAGCATCCCCCAAACCCCAACCTCACTTTCTGGGGATTGCAATACAGAGGTGAATCGGACACACGCCCCACAAGAGGTGGCACGTGGGCTCTGGCCACTCGTGGGACCAGCCCCCTGCCAGCATCGGGGAGGGTTACCCGGAGGCACTGGCATCCCCAGGGGGGACCTCGGGGGGGATGTGAATTTGCAGGGAAGTTTCAGGCAGCAGCAAGGAAGTGCTGGTGAATCCCTGTCTGTTTGGATTTCAGTTTGCTCGGTTGGGCACCGCACCAGCCATGTTTGAAGGTCAGAGGTTTGTGATGATAAGCCAGGAACGAGTAAGCTGATTGCCAGCCTCCAACTCTGCGGTGGGAATTTGTATCGACTGAACTCCAGAAACAAAACTCTCCAAGGCTCAGGAAGGGACATTTTATCAGCAAGGGAGGCTCAGCTGGGGGTAGGAGGTGTGACCTCTCAGTTCCAGCCCTGTTCCAGAGCTCTGCGGGTCTGGGGAAGGCAGGAGAAAAAACGAGTAGGGAGAAACACCCAGGCACAGCTCTGGCCCCCGAACAGCACCCATCTCCCTGCTCCCAACCCTCTCACCCAGTCAGTACGGGAGGAAAAGGATAACAACCCCCCTGCTGCTGCCGGGCAGCATCCCTGGCACTCCCTGGGGAGTTTAGGGATGCTGTTTTCTCACCTTATCTTTTATCTGCCTTATCTAACCTCTGCTCACTAGATGTTTTGAGATGAAACCCTTCATGCAGCGCTGAGAGGCACAGCCTCGAGGCACCCATGCAACCCTGTCGTGTCCCCACCAGCCCAGGCTCACTCTGAGCCCTTTCTCCCAGGAAAACCCACCCTGCTGAGCCTCTGCAAGACCCCGCAGCAGACACGGACGTTGCTGCACAACTGCCCCATCCCTGGCACCTTCCCATCACAAATGGACAGACCTCTCCAGAGTGGGCACCCCAGAACACTTCGGGGTGCTGTACGCTTCAGAGCCTCCCATGATAAGCAGTTCCATCTTGTGTACCTGCACCTCACACTGCAGCTGTGCAAACAGACCAGCCCCCAGATCTGCACCTCCAGTCCTCTCCATCTTGACAGGGATTTCTAACGTGACTTTGGTGCTGGAGAAATATGGAACATCTGCTTTGAATTAAAAGGCCTGGGGGTTTCAAGGTCAAGGCTGCAGTATGGGCAGAGCTGCTTGTCCTGCCTGGGCCTGTTAAAATGTGGATTATTACACATACACAGACATATATGTGTATACACACAGAGCAAGAGTTGCAGCCTGGCAGAGACTGTGCATGCCCTGGCCCCAGCTGTCATTGCTGTGAACACAACAGCATCCATCAATGCAAATCCCCTTCCCCAGTAAGTGTATAAAATTGCCCTATTTGCACTTGCTATTTCCTTCAGGAACAGAAATATCGCCGGAGTAATCTCGGCCGGATTGCCAGCGCTGTGCTGCAGAAGGATCACATTTGAAAGTCTAATGACGGACATATTCCTCCTAATCAGAACAGTAATTTCATGGGCAAAACACCCCATTGTTTTGCAGAGAATGGCAACCAGGAAACAAGAATGCTGCACTAAACATTAATTGTATCAGTGCCCAGGCATTTAAGAGAGCAGGGACTTCTCAGAGCAACGCACACCCCAGTTTTTGGGACAGTTGTCTTTAAGAGCCCTGGAAGTGGATGAGAAGGCTGATCTGCCGCCAGCTGGCAGGCTGGCGCGCTCCGGATAAATGCAGGCTATTGTTCGGGGCTTTTACAACAGCACCATCAAGCAAAGAGGAAAGAATAAAAAATAAAAATGAAAAAAAAAAAAAGGAAAAATCAGCTGGCAGCGCAGAGGTAAGAGCAGGAACAGGGATGCTCAGTGCATGGGGCTGGCAGGCAGCACGGCCCAGTGCTGGGATCCCGAGCTGCCCTTTGCCACGCATCCTGCTGGCAGCCCAGCCACTGGCCACATCCTGCCTGGCCCAGGGACGTGGCCAGTGCCCCTCACCAGCAGGCAACCTCACGGGGAGCTGGCTGTTCTTCTCCAGACCCAGGGAGCACCGGCTGCGCACGCTATAAATCAGGATAGGAAATCAATGCCTGGCTCACTGGGGAAGGTTAACAGTCAGACCTTGTTTTGGGGGAAATTCTTTTAACATGAGCTTCCCCAGCAGTGCATCTGTGCAAACTACCCAGGCTTTGCCCGTACATGGCCAGGCACAACCATCCCTCCAGCCCCGACGCAACCAGAGCAGAGCATCCCGGTACATGGGGCTCGGCCGCGCTGCCTGCTCCCGTCGGCAGCAGATTGCAGTAGAGCTGACCTGTTTATTCTCCGTATTGCAAGCGCTCCCCGGTTCACGCTGCTTTAAGCCGATTAGAGATGGGTAGGTGTTGCTCAAATGCACTTGCTGCGCGTGTCCCGACACGTCTGCTGCACCGTAACGCCTGTCTGGCCAGCAGAAATGTTTGAGCGGCGCTGGCCAAGTCTCTATAAATTACTTCTTAGTCACCCAGACTAAGATCTCTGTGCCACATCTCAAAAATAGCTGTAGGCTGAGAACAGACTTCTAAAAAGCAATTAAAAAGACCCAGAAAGTAAACAGAGCAGGGTGAAAACTGAGAAGTCTCCGAAGTCAGAGATCTGCTGGGTCTGCTCATAAATGCCATGCAATTTTCTATCGAGGGGTTGGAAATAAATCAGGGCACTTGTGAAGAGCTCAGCGAGGTGCATTTGTCATGCTGGAAGTTCCTGGGCTCTCAACAAGAGAGCGACTGTGCAGGCAGGCTGCTGGCCCGCTGGCGGAGCAGGCAGAAATGTCTCCATCCACCGTGAAGGCAGGCATGGGCAGAGCCCAGCCCTGCAAACCCACCAGTCTTGACGGAGACCTGGCACGAGGCCCCCAGAAGCATTCACCAGACACCCCACCCTCTTACAGGTGACCCAGCAGCTGGTGATCTGGAGGAGGAAGCATCACTTCCCAAAGACCTGAGGAGCATCTGATCACTTGATCACTGATCAAAGCACTTCCCAAAGACTGGAGGAGCATCTGGGATCCCAGAGATGTCATGAGCAAGCCTGTGTGTCGAGCAGTTGTGCCACATCTGCACTGTCCTCCACGGGTGGGCACCGAGCTCTCCCCACAGCCCCCACCACTTCCTTCACCCCAGGACTTAGCAAAGGACTCTCCGTGCAGATCTCACCAGTTGATATTTCTGGACTCCTCAAACATGAACTCGCACAAATACTAATGTTGGATCGAGATCCAGCACTTGTGCTGTAAAATTATGCCCTATCAACAACTCTGCTTCCTCCAGAGGAATATAGTATGTGGTCTAATGACTCCAGTTGGCTTTAAAGCCTGAAACACAATTGTGCTGCCTGTGGCCAAATTTCCACTCAGACGATTTTTAAAAGTGCAGTCTCACATCTAGGCTTATGGATGTCTGGATGCTCGTCCTCAAAGTCCCCACGGAAGCTGACAGCCAGTGCCCTGAGTGCTCAACAGGTTCACTTGAGAGGTGCCAGCCCCCGTCATGGCCGGGTGCTCTGCAGATTCAGTAGAAGATGCACTGGGCAGCACTGGGGCACGGCAGCATCCACCACGGTGCCATGGAGAGCACCAGGTGACATCTCAACAAGTCCCAAAGCTTGGACCAGGTCCTGCCTGCTGAGATCTGCCTGGGCTGGGGGATGACATCAACTCACACACCTACTTTTTACTTGGGTGGAAGAGAAGAAACACCACCCTGGAAGAGCCTCCAAGCAGAATAACAGGACGATCTCATGGTGGAGAGTTAATCTGGGAACAGGGAAGGCTGGTGAGTGCCTGGCCAAAGGTGCAGCTCTGCTGCAGGTGAAGGCCATGGGTGTCACAGATGGGCACATACTGTTAAAGCTCCATTTTGAGGCCACCTTCACCCACCTGCCCCACTGCCAGTGTGGAGAGCAGAGTGTTGCCCCATTCCTCTGCACGCTGAGAGATGGAGAGGTGCCCACCACCGAGCCCCACCCCGTGCTTGCCCTGCTGGGGGGCCCCACCATGCCCCCTTTCCCCTGTTTCGCAGCAGCAATGGTAGAGTCAGAGCCAATGCCCCCCCCTCTTCTCTAATTCCATCTTCCCATCAAAGTTCAGAGCAAAATGCCCAAACCACTTTATTCTCAGCTCTGGTGGTAGAGAGCGGGAGCTAATTTGCCAGCACGTCTCCTCACCAATCCATCCCGCTTACTCCAGTGGTGACGGCGGCTGGGGAAGAGCAAACACTAATGAGGCAGTGAAGACAAACATTTTGTCAGTGCTGACAAAGGTGAGCTGTTATTAAAGAAAAAAAAAAAATGAATTGGGACAGCTTCCAAACGAGCCCTTGCGATGAAAGAGAGGGCGCAGCAGGGAGGCAGGTGTACTTACCCGCCGAACGAGAGCCATCTAAAGCCGACTGCAAGCAGGTAATTTTAGAGACAATGATTTAGAGCAAAGCACAGAGAGGATTTCGGAAACCATGGTACCGGGTCCCCACGGTGCTCATTAAGGTTGTACAGATTGCATTTCCCATCTCCCCGCTAGCCCTCCAAAGTGCCTGTTATTAATTCATAAAAACATTGCAAGACTGATTGAATCCAATGATTACTGGAGCAGGCAAACACAAGAGATGGTAAAATATTCTGTCTCTCTCTATCAAGGCTCTCTGAGCACAAAAAAAAAGGGGAAAAAAAAAAAAAAGTGTTGTGAAATATTAATCAGAGCTGTTTGCCCCTGGGCAGAAAGCGGGGAACGGTGCAATCAATGTAGCGCGAGCTTTCCCAGTGACATCTATTTGAGAAGCTGATTACTGTGGGTAAACATAACTAAATATTCTGGATCTTTGGATTTCACCTCTAGTGTCACCACTAAAATCCGATTCCCTTATCATCCCTCCGCAGGCGCGGCCCCGGGGGAATCCGGCAGCGCTGCTCCTGCTGCAGCTGGAGGAGGGGGGAGCGGGGGGACAGGGTCTGATACGAATTGCTTCAATTGCATTATAAACATTAGCCGGGGGGATGAGCGCATGAAAGACGTTGCAGGAGCCCTTGGCAGACCAGCGGATTTATTGCCTGCTACGATCCCAGAAAGTGTAACTAATGGATTGAAGACACATAGGGAGTGCAAACAATTAATAGAAAATTAAGAGAAAGCAGTGTATTGCCGTCGTTGCAGCCAGATCTGGAAGTGCCGTCCCACGGGGCCAGCACGGATGCACTGATGTCCCCTGGCTGTCCAGACAGTGGAGGGCAGACCCAGGACGCCGACACCGCTCCCAGGGATAACCCCAGCTTCTAATGAATCTCCCACCACTAAGGTTGCTGTTAATTAGCTATGTAGTCTAATCTAATTGTTTCAAATATAATTGAATTTAATAGAACTCTCCATGTCGTCATTTCTCCGAAGCTGCCGGCCGCAGACAGGCTCTGGCAGCGCACCTGGGCACCGGTGGACATCAGCTGGCAGCGGCAGGGGTGCGTGGTGCTGCCTGTGTGCAGGCAGAGCAGGCAGGGTGCTGCCCACATCCCCACACATCGAAAACTTGACTTGCCCTTCCTTTCCGTCAACATTGCCTTTCCACTTATTATTTTTTCCCCGGTTTGTCTATCATCTCCCAAAAAGCAGAAAACTTTGGCCTGAGAAAAAGTTTTTCCAGCAACCAAAAATACCATGGTGTCAGTTTTTTAAGAAAACCTCCCAAATTCTCAATAGAAGAAAGAACTGAAGAGAAATTATTTTCTCACAAAGCCATTTTTCTTTGGAAAAAAAAAACTTTAATAAAATTTTCAACTGGTTCTTGTTCTCAGGAAGCTGTTAATTACTTGTCATGCACTTCTAAAATAATTCTCCCCTCTTCCAACCTCCGCAGAGCCCTGGCCCACACAGGCTCTGCTTCCCCCGCCGCTTGAAATGTCTCCACGCAGCCAAAGCAAATGACTCTGGGAGCGTAACATGCATCTCTCCCAGATGTTCAGGCATTAAAACAAGCATTAGGAAATGTGTGCGAGAGTGATGATGGACTCCTTTCATTGTCAGACTTTCCTGGCTTGGCAATAACACCGGGGCTGGCACTGATATGATGGCCGAGAAGCTGTAAGGACGTTGATGGAGCGGTGCGTGAGCACCAGCCGTTTCCAGGAATACTTTTGCTAAACGTGGTGCTTTGCTTTCAACTGGGCTGGCTCGGACGAGGAGGGCTTTCCCGGAGTAGAGAGGTCCTCGAAGAGCAGCAGGCAGGGCTGCAGCTCTGCATCACCAGGCAGGCAGTGCTGCCTGGAGCCTCAGTTTGCACCCACCTCTGCTTTGCAGATTAATTCCTGTGCAAGGCTTCCTTCTGTCTGGGGAGCAAGGGATACCTTGGGGGGTGTTGCCCTCTCGGGGAAGAGCTTTTTTTCCCCTCTTCTCATTTACAATGGGCAGACTTTTCTCTTGTCAAACTGTGAACCCCCAAAACACGCAATCAAAATGCATAAAATTACAAAGCCCGAACAACCTACTTACTCTGGCTGTACGTAATCCATTCAAAATACACACATACTTTTTTTTTTTTTTTTTGTTTTTTTTTTTTGCTTTGGGGTGAATTTTTCATGGACTTACAGCCATGGAAACTGAACTCTTCTTATCCAAATCTCATATATAACTACTTATTATCATACCGTAGCTTCCCTCCCATTGCCCACCTGGTACGAGTAACTTTTCCACATACTCATATAATCGTGACTTTCTTTTTCTGACCCCTCTACTTTCCCTGTACATAGATTGCTCTCCAATTCATTCCAATGCTGAACCATCTGAGGCCAATATTACCCCAAGACATACACTGCTAGCAAGCACTGCTAGGTTGCTTCCATCCTTTGACACCATCTCCCCAGACCAGCCCCGTCCTCTGGTCCTCCATCCTCCGGTGAAGTCTGAACAGTCACACACAGATATAAAATTCCCACCCTGACACCAGCACCTTCATCCTTCCTTAATTTCCCTGGGTTGCCTTGGGTTTGGGTTCATTCTTAATGTTTTCACGCAACAAGTTCATGGGGAGTTGGACAGTCCCTCCATCCCCAGAAGATGCAGTGGAGGGACTGGGCCAAGATCTGCAGCACCCATTTAATCCACTGCGGTAGCCTGAAAACAAGCCTGAAAACATCTTTATCAAGCTATCTCAGAGCATCTCTTTCTGCTGAGGGGTTCAAACCCTGCAATGCTTGGCCAGACAGCTGTGAAGCACTTTGTGTTTCCTTGCAGAGAAGTGCACATTTTATATACAAAAATTTGTACACTTAAGTCCCATTAGGAGAAGGCAATTCTGAAATATGAAAAGCAGCATTATGCTTATCCAACAATAAAATAAAAAATTTGGAGCAGTAAATAGAGATGGGCTGATCTCAAGAGGGTTGGACATTAAGTCCAGTTCAGCTAAGTGCTTGGATGATTTAAACCACTTGTGTGTACAAAACTGGGCTGGGAATCCCAGGGGAACCCGTGTGAAAACTTTCGCCTGTCCTGAATTTCAGTGGACAAGCGAGAACGACCCTTCCTGTGGTGGTTCAGAGTTTTTCATGCCAGGTCCCTGAAGAAAACAGGAAACGTCGAGTCAGATGGAAAGAAGTCAGCCACATTTCTGACTTAATAAAAAGGTCTTTTTCAATGGCCAGGCAAAATGATCTAGTTTCCCCTTATCCTAGTCGTACAGATCCTGCAGTATCCCCTGCCACAGTGCAGGGAATGGGACAAAATACCTAAAACCAGCCAATGTCAATGGGTCAGACGTGGCTTACAGCCTTGGGTGGAGAACAGGGGCTCTCAGGAAACAAGGCCAGAGCAGTTCTTAGTCTCGGCTTTACAGCCAAAGCCCTCAGCAGGGCAGGTACTCATCTGTGCTGTCCCAGGGATGGCCAAGGCAATGTCCCGTTTCCAGCCCGAACCCTGAGTGCAGGAGAGCACCGCTCCAGAGTCACCCCCAGTACAGCCTTGTACCCACAGCTGCAAAGGGACTGATTTGAATAACGATGCTCATTTACATGCATCTCCAAATTACTCACGCACATGGTTTTTCCTCTCTCCTGCAAGCTGAGCTGGCAGCACAGGAACAAGCTCGTGGCTGCCTGTCAGGGCTCCCCAAGCTCAGAGCAGAGATGGGTGGAGAGGACAATTCCTTGGGACTTGTTTGAGCCACACCAGACCTGTTATTGTTGCTCAACTACGACTTTCTCAAGGAAAAAGAACAAAGAATCCCAACCCCGAACATGCTCCTTGGCTCACCATCGCTTATCACTTCTGTCACTTTGGATCTCAGGATAATTCCAGCTGGAACAACACAACCACTCTCAAAGCTACCCTCCAAAACCAACAGCAGCATCGTGCCAGGTGCTGTGGAATGTTGTGGATCCCATTTCAGGGAGGTGAAACCCCTCCACTGGTGCTTGGACTGGCCCTTGCAGGGACAGCCAGTGCTCAGGATGCTCCCCTGGGAACAGGAGAATTTGCCCAGGCCTGTGCTTGGCCCTGGGCATCCTTGATAACCTCAAACAGTGTGTGGGGACCTGCTCTGGGCACCGTTTTGGGGAGGCATCTGAATGCATGCACCGGGAGGTCTGTGCAGCTCCATCTGGCACCCCGCCTGCTCACATATCCCATGTGCACCAGGATTTCCTTCTGCTCTGGAAAACCTCTCCACATTTCCATGACCCTGGGGCCAGCAGCAGACTTGCCCATGCCCAGTGGAGGATGCCCAGGTGGCTCCTTTTCCTGACTGCTGAGGACATGCAGGGCTCAGGGCTGGGAGGATGCTGTGGTCCCAGTGGGATGCCAAACTGGGGGAGAAGAAAGGTACTTCAGCAGCCACAGATGCAGCCTGAAAACTGGGGTACCTGCAGCCAGCTTGGTGGGTGCCCCAGCGATGGCAGCTCTGCAGCCTGGACCAGCTCCTGTGCTCCTTCCCCACCACCCAGCTCCTCAGGAAGCCTCTCAGCAAGCCTTTCTCTTCAAAGAACAACTTGTATAAATATTTTCCTAAACAAACAAGGCCAACTGTGAGGTATTCCCCAAAGAAGCTTTCAAAAGCAGGATCTCATTTGTACTGAGGAACAGGGTATGCAAATGCAGCAGCTGTCTGAAGCTGCACGCAGTGACAGGGATGCATTTAATATCTGTGCCTGGTGAATGAGTATGGTTGAGACGAAACCGCTTAAATCAGTTAGTGCGTGGTTTTAAGTGCTGAATTGGCTGTTATTGCTGCTAATGGGAGAACAGCCCCATTACCACCAACCCACGAAGGCTACGCAAGACACTCGCTCGGAGATCTGCGGAAACAACGGGACTGAGAATGCAGCAGAAAAGCTAAAATGAAAATCCTTCAGGAAAAGGGGATGAAGCAGAGTGCTTGTTAGCAAGACGAAGCGAACATCCAATAAAATGACATTTTGCTTTTTAACACATTGCACTTGGAGGGGTTTCCGTCCTTGGCAATTGATTTGCTGCTTGTAGGTACTTTCCCTTCTGCTCAATCACCAAGCCCAGTCTCATTACTGAATTTTTAATTTTTTTTTACAGTGAGTCTATAATTTAAGTTTCCACTTGGAGAACATAAGCTGTGATTTGTGGATATACCCATTAATAAACCACATTTTGTCTGTGGTGGCCCACAGCACGGACATTGCCTTAGCTTGTCTCCAGCAACAGGACAACTGTTGGCTTACTTGTTCAAATACTGGTGAATCCCAAAAGGTTTGTGAAATTCAGTATGTCTGGACGCTCGCTTAAGGAGACAGGTTAGTCATTATTTAGCCCTCTCCCGTTGAAAAGGCTTCAGCTGGCCAATCGATGAGTAAAACCAGGACAACGATGCAAGCATCAAAAATACAGCCAAAGCCAAATTCCCAGACTACAGTAAAGCTCATTCATCCCCGAAGGATGACGGCAGGGAGAGGAATCGTGATCAGTTCACAAATGACTTTCAGAATAAACAAAGGACTGAAGTCATTAGATAATGTATTTGCAATTAATGGTCTGTCCACTTCCAGGCCCAGTGGAAGGAGAGAGAAAGGGGAGCTAGAAAAAGCCTCACACTCATTGATTGAAGTCTTGTCACACGTTTTAATTGACAAATTAAATCCTGGCATTGTCGCTAACCCAGAAAGAAAATCACTTGCAGCTCTGATGTTCCAGAGACGCCGTGGTGGAAGTGGAAAGGAATGACATGACTTCATGGCCACGTCAGCCCTGGCTGAGCTTCATTCATTCTTCTCTTTTTTTACAAAAGATGGGAAAAGTTGAAGAAACAGGGGCATGGTCCTCCCAGCCTAAAGCATTAAATGGTCATTTGAATTTTACCAGAATAATCAACAGAAGGAGATACTCACCTTTCAAAACTGGTCTCTCCTCAGAGTACCAGCCTTGCTGGAAATCAGGAGAGTGGCAGAGCCAAGCCAGGCTGGAAATTCGGTGAGAAATGGGCAAAAGTCCTGCCAAGGCTTTGGTCCAAGTAAAGTCAACCCTATTTCAGCACCATCCTGAATGTCTGGGGCTTGCTCAGATAAATGGTTCCGCTTTTGGGTTCTGTTAAATAAATAAGTATGTTTTGAAGCTGATAAAGTCTTTTAAAAATTCATTAAAGAGAAAAATCCTGGTGAGAGGAGCCGAGAGCAGAGATTGCAGTCTGAAAGCCTTTTCCACCATGAGTTACTGCTCTGATTTGCACAGAAGAAAATGGTGAGCTCTCCTTGCAAACCCCACCAGGCAGCACCAATCCCTGCCATATGGGCTGGAGAAAATTTCAAGGGACATAATTAATGAGAACTAATTAACCTTATGAAATGCGCTTGTTGCTGGTGGTCCAGAGTGTTTGTTGACCAAGTCCTATACGAGGCAGTTTTCTCCTGATCTCCCTCTTTTCCGCCACCCGCACGCCTGGCTGCAGATAAGGGAGTGGAGGCAGCTCCGGCACTTTAAGGAGATGTGGGGACACGGGGGGGATAAGCCAGACAAAGCACTTCACATGGTCCACTACACCTTTAATGTACAGAAAGTAATTAAAATGGGAGACAAATTCATCATCAGTCAGTTCAGTTCAAAGTGCAGCCAGGCTGTATCTTCCTTATGCATGGGTAGTGTGATGTGCATATCCGTCATAAAACCTGCATTAAAAATTAGTCAAAGCTGTTAGTACATCACAGCAGACCAGATGGTTTATGCTCTGAAGTGTTTCAGGAACCTCATTTTATTATACATGAATGCCTCATGTCGTAGGCCTGGGCTGATATTTTCATTAAACACACTCCACAAAGCATTACAGCTCTGTTGTCATTTTACTCAGCACGGATGATTTCTTGCACACAGGCTTTACAGTCACGGCTTGACGCGGCTGCTTCCACGGCGCGGCACAGCATGGCTCACCGCGGGCATGGCACGGCCTCCCCGGCATGGCGCACTGAGACAGCTTTATGCTGCACCCCAAAGAGCTGCCTGCACCGCTCTGCATGCTGCTGCGTGTCTGCTGCACCTCTGGGGGATGCTCCGCGCAAGGGACCCTCTGATCCACAACTATTCCAAAAAGAAGAGCTCTCCAGCTGCGTTTGATGTAGTTTTCCCTCGAGCTGAGCCACGCGTGTTATCTCCATGTCATCCTCAGGAGCTCTGCCTGAGCTGCTTGGCTGAGGAAGGGTATCTGGAGGAGGCAAGAGGAGACAAAGAGCAGCTGGTAAATCTTAATTAATAACTGCAAAGGTGATGCTTGGTTGATGCCAGAGCAGCCCGTTAGCACAGCGTGGCTCTGGACCCGACGGCACTCATCTTGGGTTTCTGCTGCTACCACACTTTCAGTTGTTGACTTCAAAGCAGTGACCCCGAATGCAGTTGGGGTGATGGCCTCATCCTGACCTGCCCCAGTTGATACAGAAACCTCGGATTTTCAGATCCCAGGAGATGATCCCCAGGCATACAGAGATCAGACCCAATGCATAAGACTCAGCGCTCCCTCCTTACCCCTGACCTTGGGGGATGCTCTGTCTGGACATAATGAGAATAATTCGAAACAAAACACAAAAGCATGGACAATCTTTGGCAGAGGACAGGACCATGGACGTGTGACAGATACTAAATCAAGTTGCTTGGTGGTTACAGAAAGGCCTTGGATGCTGATGATGAGCATCTGTAGCTGGGGCTGAGCCCCTCCCCGGGTGTTCCCAGCTCCCCGTGCCCTGGCTGTGAGCATCTGTCTGCAGCACCAATGTCCATCTTCTACGAGCTCATCCCAAAGCAAGCTAGCTCAAGGCCTCAGTGATTGAATGGCAGCCTAGAGAAAAAAGGGTATTTACAAAAAAATTTATATTGAAACAGCCTGCTTTTTAATGTGGCCTGAAGAGACACAAAAATATTTTAATTCAGATTTTGTTCCACACAAATCTGCTTTAAATCACTAGGGTCTAGTAATGTACTTGGTTGAGGTTTTGGCTTCTTTGTGGGTTGGAGGCCTTGTTCACTTCAGTGCAATAACTTTCTTTAAACAACAACTCTGTGTGTGTGTGCGTTCTTGCAGCCATTTGGGGTAATAGCTATTCGGCATTTTAGATTAAGTTTAAATTGGCTCAGGTCATGTGTGTTATAATTTTAAATTTGTTATCTGAGCTCAATAGTCCATTAAAAAAAATACCTCACTGCTGAGAACAATTCAAAATGATCACATTCACTAAAACGAGCCCTGAGATTGAAAAAGAGGGAACAAAATGACATTTTATACCTAAGACATAGTGATCCCTTCAGGTCAAAGCGCAGTGCATCGGCAGAGCCCAGCGCAGGCAGTGCTGCGTGGCTGCAGGGTCCGCATCAGGGCTGGGGATAACACAATAGAGGGTAATAAACACCGCAATGAATTCCACAACTATGATTTGATTTTATATTTTTTCCCCCTAGTTTTCTTTCTGCAGCTAAGATAAACAACTTAAATTAGATCAGGGTCACAGAGATGAACAGTTTGTGCTACCTCAGACGTTGTGAGGTTGCTGGCAGAGAGGGGCACTGCGCTGGGGGAGCTGGTGGGGAGCCCCTCGGCACGCAGCCGGGCTGGGTGATGAACCCTGACTTCTCAGCCGTGCCATGCCTGGGGTGTGCTCCTCTTTGAGAGGGGTTTTCTGTGGTGCTGGAGGAAGGCACGGCTCCTGGGACTGCTCCTGCCCTGATGCCGGGGCTTGGGTGGGAACGCACCCCTGGGCTGGTGATCCCTCGCTGCCCACACCTGCCTGGCCATTACCAACCCCAGGGAACAGCCTTCTGCCCCAGGGCTATGCATCACACACAGCACAGCAGAAACAAGCTCTTTCTATATATAACAGTTAAACGTAGGCCAATTTTCTTCACCTAGGGTTGGAAAGACCACAAAGCCCAGCCAGCCATGCCATAAAATCCCATTATCAGCCTCCACCTTGACACTTCTCCGAGGGGATCCCAGTGCCTCCCCTCTCAGAGGGCTGCAAGCCGCCTTCTGAAGTCAAGTCTCTGTTTATTCACGTCTGCATTACATAGTTTCATCTTCCTTCATGCTTATGTCCCCAGTATATCTATTACTCACAGCCATAACCTCCTCCACAGGCTGTTTTTCTTGAGTAAGCAAACAAATGTCTGTCTACCCTAGCAAAATGAACTCTCCATCCTCCATACCATCCTAATAACCATGCCCGAGACCAGCTCTGCTTTGAACAGGTTTCCCTTGTAGATGAAACCCCATGACCACACAGTATGAAGCATTTTACTGCTGCCTTGGGCCATTAATTTTGTCCCATCTGAAATGGAGAGAGTTCTCCCAAGAACAGCAATTGCCTTCTCTTTTTGCAGGCTGAATCACACCCACAGGCCATGGGATGGTACAAGAGAAAGGAGCTCCAAGCTCCAACGCCAGCAACCGCTGGAGAGCCCAGATGAAAGGTGATGGGCATGGGTTGGTGCTGGACTTCAGCACTGCCACGGGCAGAACCCGCTCCTCTGCAGGCAGGCTCGGCCACGGGCTATGGGCAAGGGAAGGGACCTCCATAAGCTCAGCCTACCTCAAGGAAAAGAGCAAATGGTGGAGCAATGGTGAGAGGCAAAACACAGGGCAAGAGCTGCTGCGAAAGACAAGATGAGGGAACAACGCACCTCTGCTTCTTTATGCATTCCCATGCAGTGACGTTGGCATGGAGACCAATCCCTTAGCGAAAACAAGCCAAACCCCCTTCCCATCCATGGCCACATGAAGACATTTGTCATTTGCCAAGCTTCCAACTTCTGGAATAAACATGTGCACAGTCACACATCTCCCAGACTTACACTTCCTACCCCATCTGCCCAGACAGAATGATCTCCAGGGTAGATGCTCGCACCTTTCAAACCATCAGAATATCATCAGCCTGTTTTGGGTAATTCCCTCATATAAGCAATTAATACCAGCAGCCCCTCCTCTCTGGCACTGACCAACAGAAGAAGGGACTTCTCTAAGAGAAGGCGTATTCTGCTTTATTAATCAGCCCATCAAAACATACCTTTTTAACAAGACAACCATCCTGTTGCTTTGCAGCTGTGTGCAGCAAGGACTGAAGCAATGTTATCTCCAGGCAACAGGCCCAGGCGATGGGCACGTTGTATTACCATGGACACACACACCCTTACCTGCTTACACCACTGCCACAGTGCCCACAGCCAGGACATCATCTGCTGGACCACCTGCTCAGCACTCCAGCTCCCTGCCTCCTCTTCCCCCAGGTACATCCTCCAGCCACTTCCTGAGAGTCACCAGATCCTACAAAACCAGAAAAAAGTAGTTGTAAATTCTAGAGTGGATGTTATGAGAATGGATGATTTTCACCCTTCAAAGTGGAGAGGTGAGGAGAGCTCAGATGTTCTCTGCAGTAGGATAACCACTTCAACGTGATGCTTGGCCTTCAAACCTGACCAAGGCACTAGAGATTCCTCCAAGGTTCCTCATGTAGGATTTCTCTCCTTTCATTGTAGGACTGATGGATCAGAGAGCCTGTGCTAAGGGGAAAGGACCAGGAAAACCAAGCTGGCCGCTGCCCTTCACACTGTGCTGGTTTAGTGGCATCATAACAGGTGTGAGCAATTCTATCAGTGCACCTCGAGGTCCTCCCCCCTCACCCCATGGCTTGCACCAATGAGGTCAGTCCCAAGACTGTGAAGACAGGTCAAGTCTGTGAAATGGCTGATTTGCCAATGAAGGGACTCTGAGCCGAGCCCCCCAGCCTACCCTGCCACCTCTTCACTTCCCTTCCCTATGCCTGGCCCCTTGTCAACACCAGCCCCTGGGCTCCTGCAGCACCTGGCCCTGGTTTGCAGGAAGGTCTCAGTGCACACAACACAGCTGTGGGCTAAAAGGTGACAGAGATGGTCAGAGGGACGTTGCCTTCGATCCCTGTGCATCTCCCAGGGACATGGAATGGGCAGCAGCTCTTCTGCGAACACATTTAGAAAGTCAGAACACACAGAACCAAGCATCTTCAAGATGAAGATGATGCGCTCATCTCTCCTATTGTACATTTCTCACTGAGCCTTACTCATCATCAACCTCTATGGTGCATCTTGTGCCCTTTCCTCAGGGGCTGCTCCATGGACAGAGACAGAGGAGACCTGTGGGACAAAAAACTGCTAATATCTGTAGCTGAATGCTGGATGTAGTGGCTGATGACTGGAAGGCACCATGTAGCAGCTAAGAACAACAGCGGGCAGTGCAGAGGCCAGAGCAGGCAGACGTAAGGCTGCCCGAAGTGGTCTGCCAGTGCTCTCCCCACCCCCGTGCATGGCTGTGACAGAGCCAGACAGAGATTGAAATGGCTTCTGGCCATTTCCAAGGCCGTGGCCATCAATCAGAAGCCTAACAAGTCCATTACTGTCAGCTGACAGCTCACAACATGCATCTCTGCTCTCACAACGTTTGTGCTGACAGAGCCTGAATTATTTGCAAGATCCTACTCCCGAGTTGCTTCTGCCTCACCTCGCAACGCCTGGCCCAGGTGGTCCCCACGCTGGGCAGCATTGGCCCCCCAGCCCCAGGGATGGTCCCTGCCCCCACACCAGGGCTCTATCCACATCCTGGGTTCTCCTGGCCCACAGCCCCTCCACGAGGGATGGGAATAGGAACAGGGGTGGAAATGTTGGGAAAAAATGAGTAATTGCAGCACCTATTTGAAATTGGAAAATTTCAGAAAAAATCTGCCCAGAGAAGCTGTGGCTGCCCCCTCCCTGGAAGGGTCAAGGCCAGGTTGATGGGGCTCTGGGCAACCTGGGCTAGTGGAAAGTGTCCCTGCCCGTGGCATAGGGATGGGACTGGATGGGCTTTAAAGTCCCTTTCAACTCAAACCATTCCATGATTTGATGATTCTGTGAAAAGTGCTGATAGGAAGCTCCACTGGGGGTCATGTCACCCTTATCAGATTTGAATGTACATAAAAATGAAAAAATAGATCTACATAATGAATTTGTGCTCAAAGTCTCAAGAACAATATGATTAACTGTTGACCATGAGTCCTTATACACAGAGAAGATGCATTGACACAACAGCAACAATTCTGTTTCCTAATTTTCCTAAAGCTTCTAATGATCTTTAAAAAAAAAAAACCTCATGTGAGTTCTGTGCCATTTTCCCTCCTCCTTTTATCCTGGTTATGGTTTACGGTTAGGTATCTGCCTCTGGACAAAGCGAGGTCTAATTAGCCACAAGCCCCTATTTATCATTTATCATCAGCTAAAGTATGTTGCAACAGAGAATAAATTTGATTTTTTTTTTTCCAAGGAGGATCTTCAACTTCTGCCAACAGCATTAACAATCTGTAAAGTAATGAGGTGCTGTTGATGGTCTTAGACAGGTCTAGACAAAAACATAATTGCCTTCTGTGCTGTTATAGTTCATTAAGGCAGATGCGTTGTAGACCAAACCTCTACATCACAAAGCATGGCTCAGTCCAAAATATTAACAACATAAGAAAGAATAGACCCCTGACCTCTCCTGATGTCCTGCAGATAGAGCTGGAGCATTTAATGGGGTAGTTTCACGTCTATTTCTGAGCAATTGTTGCAGAAAAACAGAGCTATTATCCCACACTTTTGGTTTACATTTTATCTGTGCTGCTGAAAGTCTCGGCTGTATTAAAGGCCCTTTACAAGAGTTTGTTGGATGGGCTGTATACGGTTATTCAGCATGCGATTGCAGAGCACGACACAAACCCAGGTCAAACCATATGCAAACAGCAAAACTCCACCAGCCCCCAAGGCAGCCCTGGTATGGGAGGGTATGGTTAGTGCCAATTAACACCAATTATCAGTGCCGCTTTCCTCCTGGAGTGAGGCTTATGGCAACCACGAAGCAGAAGCATCTGCAAGGTACCGCAGAGCTGTATATGTGGGTTTGTATCTCTGAGTCACTCTCTGTCAGGAGAGATCGGCTCATTGGCTTTGGGTTTCACTGATGCTATCTCAGTCCGTTCGCAACCCCAGGAACTGCCCCTTTTTAGTGTGCCACAAACCGTAGGGTAACCCCACCAGGCATGGTCATATTCCGAGCCAGAGCCGAGTCTGAGCTGGTTCTGCAGCTGCCAGCACTGCCAACACTGGAGCTCACTAGGAATCGGAACTTGGGGAAGGGCCAGTGGTCCTGCCTAAAACTCGGCAATAGGATGCTCAAGGCAAGGGATTAAGATCTATTCCATGAGCCACTTGGGCCTACAGGATTTTTGTCCCCAGATTCTCCCCTGTCCTTTCTCATGCAAAACATCTGGTGACTTCACTGGAAGCTTTTTGGGTTGTGGGGTCATGACTGAAGCCAGAAGAACAGCAGAAACATCTTGAAGCAAGCAGGGCAATTGTGATTTGTACCTTCATCCTTCAGCTGCAGCTCTGCCAACACCCCAAGATCAGTCAGACACCTCTCCCTCAGCTCATGGCCAGTTTGCTGGCAGGCATGCAGCAGTAAACACATAAATGTCTCTAAAAACTTCCAGACTCTTGAAATAACATTTTTTCTCTGTGCAGAGTGTCAAAAAATGTGAAAAGTGAAAGTAAACCGACATTTCCACATAATTAACCCAAACCACAGTTTTAATCAGAAAGAGTTTGCCTGATGAAACCTGTTTATATGTTTGCCATCATTCATGAGCCGTGTTCATTAGGCGAGAAGCGTTAATGATGATCCCCGTGTCAGGAACTTTAACCAAAGTGGGGTGGGCAAGTGACAGGTCCCTGCGACTTCGCTTCAATTCACAGCTCTCAGCATCCTCTGGCAGCACGGAAAGGCCACCAAGCCCAACACGACCTCTTATTAGGGAAAAACAAGAGGCAAGATAATAAAGATGTGTAAAATGCTTTAAAGGAGCAGATTGGATGCTTTCGCTTAGGAGGAGAACAAAGCTGCTTTCTGGAAAATGTAAAGGCAGAAAATCTAATTCAGAGCTGTGCAGCTCTACCCTGCAAGCAGCTGGCCGTGGTTTAGTCTCCAGTTGCCTCAAGAGGATTTAAACTGGCCACCCAGTCTCCTCGGGGTGCCCCACGCTGTGTCCCAGACCCCCTATTGCCACCTCCAATGGGTCAGAGCAAAGCCCCCGCCAAGGGCAAACACCCCCAAGCCCACCCAGCTGCACGCTGCTCGCAGTGACACTCTGCAGCACCCATCTCTCCCCTACAAATACCACTGGGTACTCGCTCGATACCTTACCAAAACCACCCCAAAGCAAACACCAGAATAAAGAATCTCTTGGGGCTGGGGAGGTAATTTGTGGTGTGAGCCCCCCCTGAGCCGCAGGTGTTGGGGCAGGAGCTCCAAGGGTCTTAACAGGGCTCTGTCTGCAGTGACAAAAGCTTCCCTCTAATAAGCATAATAAATTACTTTCATACCCTATATAGACTGCAGTCCCATGCAAATTCATCCGAGCACTCCATCGTTATCTCTGTGCTCTAATTAGGCTTCCCAGCACCGAGAGATGGGTGGAGCTCGTGCAGGGCCATTCGTTATTTCTTAATGAGGTTCTCCCTTCATGGTAACAGCTACGAGGGACGCCTGTGAGTACAGACATAAAGGGCATCTCATTTTGTTAAATGCATCCCTTGATCTTTCCTTTCTCAAAAAGAAAAAAGAAAAAAAAAAAAAAAAAAAAGGCCGGGATCAGCATCGCACACTGGAATCGTCCTCATCACGCTGCATCTCCTCAACGGGCGGCTTAATGTCTCTTGGAGCTGTAACCCTCCCAGCTCTTCTGCAGCTCTTGCAGCAACGGAGCCTCTTCAGATGGCAAAGGGAAACGCAGTGAGACAGACCTCGCCGATACCAGCACCGAGAATAAACAAGCCCATTTTCAGGAAACAAAACACATACGCTTCGGTTCCCATTAGCGCCGCACACTCTTTCGCTGAGAGGTTTCCTATGATAAAGCTTTGGCTGTAATTAAAAACCCACAGTCATATGTCTAATGGTTTAAAACCGCCACAGCGTGGTTCTGGCAGCTGGTCGGCACTGCGGCACCCGGGCCGTGCTGCGGCCAGCGGTGTAGGGGATGCTGGTGAGTTATTCCCAGTCTCAAACTCCCTGGTTTGGATGAATCTAACACATTAACATCACCTACTTGTATCTCAGGAGAACCTCACATGTTTTCTCCCTCAAAGCTTGCTGTCTGATGCCTCCAAGCTCCAAAAGTAAGTCAGCAAAAAAAAAAGATTATAAAATTACAACTGCATCACTGGACATGGACAAGGAAACCATTAATTGCATAATTCCTACAGAGCACGGCCAGGACCAGCAGCAGGCAGAGGGGTGCATCTGCAAAGAGAAATTTTGGATGCAAAGGGGAGAAGAGATGGAGCTGTCACTGTGCCCCTATCCCAACCCCCAGGTACCCTCTGCCTGTGGCGGTGCCAGCCATGCCCCACGAAGAAACACGACACAGCAGAACTGCAAGGGAAAAAAAGGCATAAATCATGCATGTGCAAAGCCTTTCGGTAATTAACGTCACCGGTGATATGTCTGGGAAAGTTGCACCTCAGCCTCGCATGATGTTCTGCTAATTAAAGGCTTATTTTGTTACGGGAAGCCCTTTGTGTAAGATGTTTCACACAATCCAGCCTGAATTTTATGACCTGTGGGCTCCATGAAGTGAGTAAACTGATGATCCTGGATTGTGCAATGCTCATTAAACGTTAATGCTGTGTGCATTTCCAACCCCACGTTTGGAATGCTACTAATCATTTTCTTAATAATTGTACAAAGCGTCTGCTTACCCCAAATTCTTTCCCGAAATTAGACCACAAGAGCTACCTTGGTGCAACCCTGCTGGGACTTCCAATTTCATGTAAGCAAATGCTGAAAACTTTCTTCATTTCTTTAATATTCTGCAGGCAAGTAGTTCACTGGTGAGGAGACTGCTTCTGCACGTTACAGGTCTGTAGGAAGCAGAAATCAAGGAAGGGCCCAGTACATCCAACCAGGGTTACAATATCTTCTTATTTTATAACCCCTCGGGTCAGGCCTGCCCCGGAGCAGAGGGTGTCTCACACCCTGGCAGCATCCTCAAAGCCTTGCTGAGAAAAGGCAGCTGGAGCACCGTTAGCATTTAAATGGGCTGAGCTGTTGAGAAGAGATTATAATAAATCGTGATCTTTTTTGTCTCATCATTCTACTGGCAAAATAAAACACAACCTGTAAATAGGAGAGAGATGGACGCTCTTTAAGAGCAGGCAAACCCACGCCCTGCCTGTGGTGCTAGAAGGAAGACTAGAGGCACTGAGAACAACTCGCTGCCCACCAGCATTTCTGGGCCCCAAATTGGGGAAAAAACCCACATAAACCCCGCTGTGAGATGATGCCAGCGATGTCTGTCCCAATGGCTGTGCAAGAGAGGCCAGGCTGCCATCTCCCCCTGCCACCATCCCCAGCATCCCACACTCGGCTCTGCCACCATCACTGCTTTTTCCGACAGTAATTTGTGCCTATGTGGGGTTTTATTAAAGTGTGCCAAACAATTCTAATTTATTCCTGCCAGCTAAAATGATAATTTCTCTCCACTCCTGTTTTACTAAATTGCTACCTTTATTTTTGCAATGTGTATATAATTACCAAATGTTACTAGATTCTACCCAAAATTTCTCTCCTTGGAATAGCGGGGATGTCTACTCACTGCTGTCAATTTTTTTTAAATGTTATGATTGATAAAATTAAACTGTGAAGCAAGGCATGAAATCTGTCTCATAGACACAATTTTTTTTTTTTTTTTGGCAATAGCAGAAAACAATGCCAGTCATAGAAAATTTCACAAAATGATTCACTGGAGAATGGAGGCAACTTGTGTTTTTTTGCTTGAAGAACTTAATAAGACATCCACAGCAACTCCAAGCTGTATTGTTATATTCAATTACTTATGAGGCCCCAAGTTTCTCCACTTTAATTGCTCGAAGCAGGGAAGCTTTAGTCACAGTGTAATGTACCCAGGCATGTATGGGGTTTAATGAATCATACTAACTCTGCACTCCAAGCAATTAGGTAAATCTAGCTGTTAGTTAGTGAGGCATAAAATAAATTTAATCTCTCTTCTAAAAAATCAATTATAGTGCTGTAATGTATAATTCAATTTGGGTCATGCTACATAAATTTTCTGTTTTTAGTATGTTTTTCAACTGGTTGTTATTAGATTTTGCAAGCTGCATGTGTGTGAGTTTGGGGGGAGGGGGGAAATGCTTTTTAAAGCATCCTGAAACATCCTCGCTGCTGCGGAACAGGAGCAGCTGAGGTGGGACATCTCTGGTGCTGCCCATGGCACCGCAAGGTTGGGAGCACCTCTCCCGCCCCACCCTGAGGTGCTCCTGTGCTCCATGTGAGCATCCCTCCAAAAGCTGTTTTGGGGCACCCCCACACCCTGCAACCCCCTCAGCCCTGGCGCTGCAGGAAGAGGGAGCAAAGGACAACACGGCCAACCAAAACCACATCTCCAGTGTGACCTGGGTAAAGGAGCTGCTGGTGCCAATTGCCAAATAAAGCATCAGGGCTCAGTCCTGCCAAACCTGAAGCATTTGTGCTGCCTCTCTCTCCTGGGGCTGTGGGCTCCTGATGGCCACCCAGCCCCGAGCGCAGCAGACTCCCCTGCAGACAGTGGGGTCTCAAACCCAGGTCTGAAAGTTGCTTGTCTCTTTCTGGAGACCGTCCTGGCTCTTTTGGCAGTTTCACTGAAGCCACCAGCACAGGGAGCACCAGTAACAGGTCCCCAGAGCCCTGGCTGAACACTAGGCAGCGGGAGCTGCCATACAATGTCATACCAGACTCTCCCTAAAGAGACACTGCACCACATCCAGACACTCACACAAGCATGGGGTGTCATGAGGTGTCACCCCTGAGAGCAATGGTCCACCCTGCGTAGGGGGAGGTGATGCTCTGGAGACAAGGGAGCAGCAGCGAGGCCGGGAGCCGGTGCGGACAAGGCAGCCTGAGAGCGGCAGGAGCAGCATCGGAGCCTTGGCACAGGGAGACCAAATGAGTCACAGGTTGATGCTGCAACATGGGAAATGTTGGGTGCAAAAAGCACTCACGCTCATAACGGCGTGGGAGCTGCAGGGCGTTCAAGTAAAACACACATGGCAGCAAAAGCGAAAGGCTGGGAGAGGCCTCAGGCATGTCCCAAGTGCTGTCACGACACAGCTGTCCCAGGAAGGGGACAAGGCGGCAGGGCTGGGACACACACCATGCTCACAGCTACCTTTGCATGGATCTCAATGGTGGATGCAAATACACTTTGTTTTCAGATCAAAGCAACAAGAAAAAGGCTTTGCTGGCTCTTTGACAAGACAGAATCCTCTGGTTTAAACCATATTTTCCCAGAGAGAGCGAGGTGTGATATCTAGCGAACCCAGATTTTTCCCAAGCAGGTGTCTCACCTGGACCAGCACCCGAGGCCACATCCAGCCCACCCAACCCAGCACAGCAGAGGTGACGCACCAAGGTGTGCACACACCTGGTAGTGCTGTGCTGGGACGATGAGACACATCACACACACACACACACACACACACACACACACACACACACACACGTCCAGGGGTGCTGCTGGCTTCCGCACACGGTGTTTCTGGGGTTCTCAGCATATGGAATTAAAGGGAGTTGCAAGCAAATTAACAACTCTGGCATAAAGATTAGCTGGCAACACAAACATCCCTGATTCACCGCTAACTGGAGAAATTGGAAGCATCACTTCTGCACTGTGTTGCTCAATGTAATTGAAACCCACCCTGCGGCTGGCGAGCTGATAAAGCAGCACACCAAGGCGTCCCTTCCCAGGGACATGCTGCTGTGCCCTTCCAGCAGCCAGCGGAGCCTGAGCAATAAAGATGTATGAGTTGTCCCAATTTATAGCCTTCTAAAGACAGCTTTTCCATTTGGTGGGAACTTGGGTAAAATAAGTAATAGCCCCAATAGCAGCTGCTGATACAGACGATGCAGTTTGTGCAGAGGGAGCCAGGACAGGCTCTGGACAGGCAGAGTGGAAAAGGACAGAGCTGAGAGTAGCAGAGAGTCCCTAAGGATGCCTAACATGTGGAAACTGAGCAGGGAGACAAGGCACAGGCTCTGCCTCTGAAGGGTTTCGCATTTCCCAGCCTGATTCCTGGCCTCACAGGCATGCTGGCAATGCCAGCACCACGCTTCTGCAGGATGTGGGTGCAGCCGGAGGAGCTGGTGCCACATTTTGGTGGTGGGCACAGCCATGTTTTACACCCCAGGAAAGCCAAAGGAGCAGGATGAGAGTAGACACCGGCACAGCATCACCACACAGGGAGCCTGCGCACACAACCAAAGAACTGCTTAATCTTCTAATTAAGCTTCACTTCTCAGTGGGTGATCAGGGCTTCACAGTTTATTAAAGCTTTTCCTCTTTTGATAATCTTTTCCTCTGCTTGCATTTCTTCTGGAGGAGGATTGTATCTAAAGTTCTCTCCAGCTGCCCAATCTCTGACAAAACAAATTATGCCAGCCATATTTATACTGATTAATATTTTTTACACCCCCACATTTCCTTTTTGAATAAAAAAATTAATAGATATTTATGTTTGTTCACATCAAATGATTTCCCAAGCCCTGTCCACTCTAATGACTTTTCATGCAGCTCCCAGGACTCTCATTCACTCTTATTCAATACCTTTATCAATTGGCAAAATTCTAAAAACCTTCGTTTGCAATCTGCAGCCACTTCAGGGCTTTGGGGTTCACTAAAAAAATACCCAAAATAGGAGGTAGGAATAATTAAAAGAAAGACATGCCGCACACAGACCTCAGTGTTACATACCGTCTGGCTTGATCCATGAGATAAGTGTTATTTAAAATCCACCAGCCAAGTGCAGGTTTTATTATAAGCACAACCTCACAGCTGAAAAAAACCCTGTTGTCACAATAAGTGCTCACTACTGTTAGGCCATCTCAACTTGTTGTCTTGCATTTTTCCCTCCTCTCCAGCTTAATGAAGTTTATTCTGTGTTTTTTGAGCTCCCCACACATGGAGGGAGGGGAATCCCCACCCTGAGCAGTGTTAACTCAGGGGCTGCCCTCTGGAAGAGATGCTCAGTCCAGCCTCCCTTGGAACAAGGCTGGACTCAGACCTCGCATGTGCAAACAAGGCTTGTTTTTGGGTTTTCACACAAGTCAAACGATATTCCTGCTGTCAGGGCTGGTCTCCAAGAGGTAGGAATGACCCCTATTATGATGCAGCCTCATCTAAAATGGCACTAGGGATAGGGGATGGGTTTCCATGGCCTTATCCCACCTGGGATTGCTATCTCAGACTGATCAGTGCCCAAATACAGCTCGATTTTGGAAGGCAGTGTGCATCCATCCACTCACCATCCCCGCCATGGGATCTGCAGGCAGCAACTACCACACCACCCTGATTTTGGTACCGTAGAGATTATGATTTAAAGTTAAAACACCCAAGCTAAAATGCTTGACCTTAAATTACACCACTGAGTGAGGTGTCCTGGACGAGATAGGCATTTGCATACTTCAGAAGTTGGGCTTACGCAGTTTCATCCCTGTCACTGCAATCTAATAATAACCCCGGATGAAACCATGCTCCTGCCTTCAGAGTGTGAGTGCCAGGTCAAGCCCACCCGGCCAGGGGCTTCACCGAACCTCCTGATACCCTGAGCAGACCTAAGCTGGGCTCTGCTCCGTCCCAGGGCAGCAGACACTGAGGCGATGCTGTTCTGGGGATACCAATCGCTCCTACCCAGCCATCGCTCCCAGTCCTATGCTTCGCCCAGTCCTGCTGGCACCACACCCCTCCCATGGCCAGAGCCCCTGGGGGGCTGCCCCCAGCCCAACTGATGGCTCCTGGCACAGGAGCAATTATTGCAAGAATTGTAGTCATTGCACAGCTGATATGTGCAGTGGAGTCTCAGAAACGGTAGCAGCCCCATACTCCTGCCGTGATGAAATTCCCTCAAATCAGTTTTTAAAGGAGTCTGTTTTCACCGCTGCTATTAAGCAGGGGGGCTTTTAATCAGGGCAATAATGAACGATAAATTAGGAGTGAATTAGTGCAAATTAATTGTTAAGCCCTCCAAGTTCCTAAACTCAGGCAGACCTTTCCCATCCTTTGATGTGACTAAGTTTTAATAAGCCCTGGATAAGTTCCAGGACCACAGGGTATACGTAAGAAATTTTACATATAAATATATAGTTGACATGTGTACAAATGCCTGCAGGAAAGGACGCGCGCGCACACACACACACACACACACACGTATTGTGCTGCAACATTAATAGCATGTCCCAAATTGATACGCTGCTAAATAGCATTTCTTGTCCTGAGATCCTATTTTCACACTCGCGGCAAATATGACCTTTGTCTATGGCTGCCAGCTGCTTATAATTTTGACAGATGCAAGCACATTTCTGGGAAGCCGTATCCATTCGGTGGCTAAAGATCAACAGGCTCTGCTCAGGCTTTAGTAAGATTGATTGGCTCAGGAGAATCCCATTTGCAGCCCCAACTGAGAATAGGTTTACCACGGAGAGGCGTTAATGACTTTGATATCAACGATCTAAATATGTCAACCTGCGACTCGTGTTGGTATTAAGGCACGCTATATTTATACAAAACAGCCATTAGCAGAATGCTAATTAATGTGATTCAGTTTCCAAGTAAATCTCAGCCCTTCCAAGTGGTGTAATGCAAGACTTTATTTTAATCTCCCTGGAACTGCAGAGTTGCTGCTGCGCCCGGTCATTCCTTGGGATTAGCCAGATTTATTTTTGCTGACGTTTCACATGGCACCCCCAGGTCAGGAGCACCCGCTGCCAGTTAACGCACAGAGACAGCAGAGGCAGCAACACTGGGTGCTGCTGGGTGCTTCCGAACAGATCTTAAAAAGAGTTTGGATGGTCACAGCCCCATTGCCTGCCCTAGCAAAGTGCTTCACATACACAGATCCCTACTGAAATGAGATGCGCTGGGAACAGTAGAGCTCTTATGCATCTTGCAGGGGGTAATTAATGCTCTGGGATTTTCCCCTGCACACATATGAGTGATGCTTGGATGGGTGATAGAAAAAGGTGAGGTATGGACTGGCTGCTCCCTTTGCTGCCTCTGCTGCCTTTGCTGCGTGGGAAAGACAGGTTCATCAGCCTGGAAAAAACCTTGGAGCTTCCCTCCAGCACTCCGAGCCAGCCCTGGCTCCCCAGCAAACCCCGTGAGACCTGTGAGGACAGGAAAGGCTCTCGTTTGGGACACACAACCCCACTTTTGCTTCTGGTACCAGGGCCAAAGCGGATATCCACATGGCAATAGCTTCATTGGTGACAAGAAGAAGCTGCACCTTGGCAGCTGCTGTTCCATGTAAGGTGTAATTAAAATGAGCAGGAGTTAAGGAGTTTTATCCCAACTCCAATAACATCTGGATCAGCCTGGACCAATCCCTACAACACCCAGAAGAGCACAGCCATGGCTGCAGGCACTTGTCCTACAAACGCCTGTAGGCCCCAGCCATGAGTATCCTCAGTCCTGGATTTGGGCATCAAAAATGGTTATGTCTGTGGATTGTTCCAGTTTTGCTTCCTAAAGCATGCAGGAGGAAAGAGCCAAGCCAACCTGAAAGGTACCATGAGAAGAGCATGATCTTAGTTGTCACCAGCTCCCTCTCGGGAGGCTGTCCCCTTTAGCAGGAAGAAAAAGCAAATGCACAGCACTGCCCAACACATTACGCAGCGAGGCATCAGAACACTGATGCCATGAAGATTAATGGAGCAGAGCCGCAAAAATAAGAAAAAAAAATGAAAACTGAGTCAACACAGAGCTCGGAAAACGCTCTGCTGCTGCCAAAGTGCCTGCTCCCCAAACAACCGGGGTCACCACCGTGGGCAGGAGCCTGCCGACCCCACATCTTGCTGATGGTTTGGGCAGCCCTGTGACACCAGTCACATTAACAGGCCATTAGGATGAATGAAAGAGATTTTTCCCTTTATAAAAATAAAGTAAACAAGTGCCTTAGGAGAGGCTGGAGGGGCTATCCAGAAGTGAAAGGAAAGCTGCCTCTTTCCTCGAGGTGCGCTGACCATCTTCAGCCAATTGGGAAATGATGGTGAAAACAGGTAAAGTGAGTGAATTTGTTTCTGAAGCCTTTGGCATGTTGCTCCCCCATCCTGAACTCGGTGATGGATGGTGTTGGCTTTTTACATTGTACTAATGAAAGATGCCACAGGTCTGCAAGAAACCTATTTGCCAGATCAGCGTATCACTTGTTCTGCTGAAATCTCTATTAGCAAAGAGATGAATATGGAGAGGAAGGTGGAGGATGAGGAATGGGGCTGCCAGCTCCTCTGCAAGCACAGGTGCAGGCTGCCGAGCAGCTCCCAGACATGCGGCCACGGGTTCAAACACCAAACTTTTGTCTGCTTGCAGGAAAGACCCCGCAATTTCACGA
Organism: Athene cunicularia; assembly: GCF_003259725.1. Taxonomy (NCBI): domain Eukaryota; kingdom Metazoa; phylum Chordata; class Aves; order Strigiformes; family Strigidae; genus Athene; species Athene cunicularia. The sequence continues at coordinate 8,540,051 of NW_020799112.1, forward strand.
CCCGCTGGTGGAGGACAATGCCACAGGAGCTCACTGCAACCACATGGTGCAACCCCTCTCCATGCAGGCCTGCCCCACGGGACACCCTCCTTCCAGAGCCACACCAGGCTGATCTTGTCAATATGCTAAAGTCATTACAGAAGAAATTGTAAGAAATATTGGGGATTTTATTACAGACCAGACTTTTTTCCAGCTCCTAGTATTTGAGAAACAAGCTCCATACATCACCTTCTTTTCTAACAGCATGACAATTACCAGAGCTCCTGGACGCCTCAAGTAGCACCCACCCCAGGCCGGGGGGGCTGCCCTGTGTTTGTCAGCCACGCACAGACACCCTTCCCACTGACACCGGGTGCCTGTGCAACGGCTGAGGTGTGTCTTGCTCTCTTGGGAGCAGCCATCCCTGGCAACGTGAACACCAGGACCAGAGCGAGGCCCAAGCACCATTGAGTGCACTTCAGCAGCCCCACAGACCTCACAGACCTGCAGATGAGGCAAGGAGCAAGGAACCCCCAAGATTCAAGGATGAAACAAATCCCAGAACAATTTTACAGGCTCTTTAAGGGCTCTATTTTCCCACGATGACCAGCACCTTTCCCACCTTTGCCCCTCCACCTCGCAAAGTGAAGCAGTGGGGTGCAGCGTGCTGAGGCCAGAGCCCTGCTGTGGAGGTACTCCGATGGTCCCCGCATGACTCCTGAAAGTCACCACATGCTTTTTGTGAGTATAAAAAGTGCTTCCTCTTGGCGTGGATGGTGCTGGCTGCAAACCACTCACCCTCCTCACCGTGACCCATCTCTGCCATCATGCCAGCCCCAGCACGGCCCTGGCACAGACACCGCACCAGCACAACCAGCTGTGGGATCTCCTGAGCACCCAGCAGTCGCTCTGTTCCTACAACAAATTTACAAGAAAATGAGGCTTTGAGCTCTACGTGAGGAGTTTGTATCACAAAGTGACAGTTTGAGCATAAAAATGAGGCTTTCAACACTAGAATCAAAGCTTTGGACCCTAAAAATGAGGCTTTGGGACCTAAAACTGAGGTTTTGAGCCTTAGAAGAGGGCTTTGGACCTTCCAAATGAAGGTTTGGACTCTCAAGATGAGGCTTAAACCCTAAAAATGTCTGGCTGGATCCTAAAAATGACACTTTGGACCCTGAAAATGAGACTTTGCAAACTAAAATGCAAACCCCATTTTTTGCTTCTGGTAATGATCAGCAAAATAAAAACCTGGGTTTTATGCTAAGCCAGAGAAGCCCAGAGAGTGCTGAGGCACTTTAACAACAAAAAGTACTGAGGCAGCTCCAGCACACCTCCTTGTAGCCAAAAAGGTTGTTTGTTTGTTGGTTTTTTTTTTTAAAAAAAGGCAGGTATGCCTGTCCAATGCCACATGTGAGGTGCAGTGCAGCACACCCCACCTGCCCTGGGGGCTTCTGTTACAGCAACATCATGGGACAGCTGGGGGGAACCCAGGGCTGCAGCAGGGGAGCGATTTAACCCAGCACTTCTGTCCATGGGGGCTGAAGGGTGAGCAGGGTCTGACAGCTCTGGGGTGGGCAGCCCAGGAAGATTTCTCCTTAGCTGATGTGTTGAAGGGAAGATCTCTGCTGCTGCTGGAGACGGGGCCAAACCCTTGGCTGACACCCAGCTACAGTCCAGTGACTGCCAATAAGTGCACGCTTTGGCTCATTATGCTGCATTTTCACCCAAGGTAGTGCCAAGCCACGCCTCCAAGATGGGAAACTCAGAGCCTTTGCAGGCTGGGGGGGGCTCAGCCAGATTTTGGGGGGCCAAGGGGGCCAGGGCAATGGCAGGACAAGTCTGTGATATTTGTCATTGCTGGCACCATGCACATGGATGCTGCTGGTGCACTTTGTGCACTGGGATCTTCCAACTGGAGCTGTAACATTGGAGGAGCACAATTACCCTCCTCCTGCCTCTGCCAAGAGTGCAAACCAGAACAAAATCCTCCAGGATGGGCACTCAGGGTAAGCAGAGAACCCCCCAGGGTAATTAATGGTGCAGGATCCTCATGGCAGTGTGCCGGGAGGGATGCAGGCTCCTTGCCTTGGCACATTGCCAATGGGGAGGGTTCCATCCTGCTCTGGCCCTGATGCCAAGGGTGGGGAGAAAGGCACTGGCAGGACAACATCAAACAGCATCCCATCTCTCTGGAAAAGGGACCCCTTTAGTCTTCTCTCCCATGAGGCTTCTTCAGCATTTTCCCATTTTGCAGCTCCCCTGGTTCTTGGGGTCCCCCTGTTGGTCCCCACCACAGCTCAGGGCTGAGACCAGACTTAAGGTAACACCCTCGGGGACCCACGTATCTCTGCTATCACATCCATCCCCAGCAGCACATCCCCACCAGCACATCTCGGCCTCAAACACATTCCAGCTGGAAGGCTTAGCCATAAATCTTGTGGGGATCTGCTGGAGCTCACTGTGACCCCAACGTGTGTCTGCTTCCTCCTACCACCGACACGACTACCGCTGCACACAACGGCTGCCACATGCTGACAAGCCGCGGGAGGGGAGAAACATCTGGCTCTGCTCAACGCTCCAGCACGGAGATAGATAGATATATAGATAGATAGATAGATAGATAAAAATAACATGCAATTCCAACTCCAGCTGTGCTTCAATGCTCACACGCTCAGTGCCTTCCTGGCCACAAAGCCCTCTAGAAAATAAAATATTAAAAAAAAATAAGGTGTTTTAATGACAGTGCATCCCTGAAAGCTGCAACCTGAGAGCAGTGTGTGGCCCAGGGTGACCAGGGTAAATAGGGACTGAAGAAACAGGGATTAGGAGCATAATCCTGCTCTCCTGGTGGCTTTGTGCCTGTGGTTAAATCAGTATTCGGTAGCTCAGGGCAGGTTCTCCTCAGCCCTGGACCAATAAGGATGTTAATGGGTTCACTGCAATGCACCCAAGGCAGAGAGTCAGTTAGGAACCCCACCACCATCACCATTAGTGCTGCAAGGAGAGGCCCCCCCACATCATCTCTGTAGGTTCGCCTGGCTCTGCCCTTCCTGGGTTTCTCCACAGGGCTTTACACCCAGGGCAAATGAGTTCCAGAAAGCTGACATCTGGGATATATCTCTGGGAAGAAAAAAAATATAAGAAGGATGGGGCAACATAGAGGGAATGGGCTGGTGGATCACAGGCCATGGGTCGCTCATCCACAAAGACCTCTTCAAAGGGAAATGGCTCTAAAATTGAGAGTTGGGGGTGTTCAGCTGGAGAAGAGAAGGCTCCAGGGAGACCTTAGAGCGGCCTCCCAGGACTGAAAGGGGCTACAGGAAAGGGGGGAGGGATTCATGATTGGGAGGGGAGGGATAGGATGAGGGATAACGGTTTTAAACTGAAAGAGGGGAGATTCAGATTATATCTAAGGAAGAAAATCTTCACTATGAGGGTGGTGAGGCCCTGGCAGAGGTTGCCCAGAGAAGCTGTGGCTGCCCCCTCCCTGGCAGGGTTCAAGGCCAGGTTGGACGGGGCTTTGGGCAACCTGGGCTAGTGGAAGGTGTCCCTGCCCGGGGCAGGGGAGTGGGACTGGGTGGGCTTTAAGGTCCCTTCCAACCCAAACCTGCAATTCTGTGATTAAAATTCAGCAAATTAACTCAGCTTCCATGGTCAGCACCCTGCTCTTTTCCTGGCTTTGCCATGATCCCAGCAAACCCATCACCCATTTGCCAAGAGCCTTTGAGGTCCTCCCCTCTGTCCCCATCTCCTGCAGTTTAGCAGGGTGGCATAGCAAGAAACAATGAACCATCTGGGAATTAAAGCACTACTGAAATCTGCAAAATCCCCACCAACTCCAGCATAACACGGGCAGCTCCGAGACTGTGTCTCCATCTTAATGGAGGTGACGCGCTCTTTGGAGCGATGCACATCAGGAGTTAATTCTGCAAGGGCCGTAAAGTTACATGTGTGTGGAAACAAGATCAAAGGCAGAAATGTATTTTTAAAGCCAAGGTTTTCATTTTGATCTGGGAATGAGATACCGGACCCCACTCTCATGCAAAGCAACTAAAGCCACCTGAAACCAGTGAGGTCCCAGTGACACATGTGGGGAACAAACAACCCCTTTCCATGCTGGAGTGGACCCACGTCCTGCCCCAAAATTCACCCCCAGAGCTTGCACTGAATCCAAGAGCCAAAGGAAATCACACAAGAACATTTCTCCCATCCACCTGCACGTACGTGGAGCCTTCTGTCTCCAAGCTATCCCAGCAGGCTGTGGTCCTCACCCTGGCGTCAGGGCTGCTGGCAGCAGTTATGCCTTCCCGCATCCCCAACCACATGCTACAAGATGATCGGGTGGATTTTCAACACACTTGTTTTCCTAATTGTCTCGCTGCTCTGTTTTCTAATCGGAGATGTCTTAACACAAATAATTATAGCCAAGTAACTGATTAATCATTCAAATTAAATTAAAATTGAGTGATTTAATATATTTTGATAACGCACATGTGCAATAGAAAAAAAGTGATACTTATCTACAATTGTCACTCAAAATGGATGAGCTTCAATTATTTGTGTGGGGAGAAAACAGAGGTATAAAGTTCAGAATCCAAATTATTGTGTAAACTGTTGACACATTCTGAACACTGTTATTTAAATGCCATTAAATAGATATTTAAATGAGAATGAATAATTGCATCAATAATTCATTTGCAGCTTAAAAAGAAACTTTCCCACAATGTTAGCTGTAGGAATAGTACAGTTCGGCTCTGAAGATTTTTAACACTGTGATGGAGGAAAAGTCTCTAAAATACTTTCAAAAGCAGCCCCAAGGTTTATGTCTGATCCAAATCTGTGCCCTGATCCATCCACACACCATATAAATGCTCCCAGGACTAAAATCATCTGTTTGTCAAACCAGTCGGGTGCTCAGGATGGCGTGTTGGGGTGATGGGGTGACTCAAAATATTTCTCTACACGTGGCCCCAGACATGCCTGAGTCTGTAGCATCAGAGCGAGCTCCCCAGACAACGTCCCGCTGAGGACAGCAAGGTGGCCATACCTGGGGACAGCTTCTGTCCAACAGCCCAGGGCACAAGGAATGGCATCAACCCCCACCCCATGCTTCCCCCAGCAGAACCCTGGCTGACAGCAGCACTGGGGTTATCTGGAAGGTGATTAGAAAATGATCCTCACCATGACATGCCAGCTGATAATGTGTGTCCTCCTCCTCCCTCCTCTCGCATCAGTACTGCCCACAAGCACCGATGGCAGGACCAAGTGCTGGGGCCCACCAGCGTGCCAAAATAAATCAGAGGCTGGTGTGATCCCCATCTACAAATTATACTTTAATTTGCTGCTTCTTAAAAACCCAGACATTAAAAAAAGGAAGGCCGCCGGTGTTTATGGTGTATTATGTTACAGTGCAAGGAAGTATAACATAGCGAGCACTGGTTCTTTAAACGGCATGTGTGCTCATGGGGGTATGTAGCAAGAAGTAACCCAACACGATGAGACGCAGCATCAGGCATTTAAAAGAAATAGCTCTGACAGTGAAAAATGTAGATAGCAAGTGCATGACTTCAGTTGCTCCACATCCAGCTCGCAGGGGAACATGGAGAAAAACAAACTGAACTGCAGAATCAGAGAGTGGTTTGGGTTGGAAGGGACCTTAAAGCACATCCAGTCCCACCCCCCTGCCCCAGGCAGGGACACCTTCCACTAGCCCAGGTTGCCCAAAGCCCTGTCCAACCTGGCCTTGAACCCTGCCAGGGAGGGGGCAGCCACAGCTCCTCTGGGCAACCTCTGCCAGGGCCTCACCACCTCACAGGGAAGAATTTCTGCCTTAGATCTCATCTAAATCTCCCCTCTGTGAGTTTAAAACCGTTACCCCTCAACCTATTTCCACCCCACCCACCCCCCAAGAAGAATTCCTCCCCCCTTTCCTATCGCCCCTTTTTGTCTCGGAAGGTTGCTTAAGGTCTCCCCGGAGCCTTCAGAGCCTTCTCTTCTCTAGAACTGTTGAACCAGTAGGGACTTTCCCAGCCTGGTTCATACTAGAAGACCCGGAGGATGCCGTGGGCCTCTCTCATCAGCACCACTGTGGCGGGCTGTGGGGGGGTGGCTAGGAGGGGGTGCCTGGACACATCTGATTTAAACAGGGAGGACGAGGTCTTGTCCAGCTCAGACCACGCAGGCAGTGAGCAGGGACGTGGTGTGTGTCGGCACAGCCTGGTGAGAGTTTGCTGTGGGAGGGAAAAGCCAAAAATGCAGGCAGGCAGTGCAGGCAGCAGCTGAGCACCCTGTCTGTACAGGCAGCAAACCCAGCTCACCCCTCAATTAAAGAATCACCGCATGGTATTTGCTGTGCAGGGGCAGGGGAGGCATCTCCTATTATTATGAAATAATTGGGAAAGCATTGTCTGCTGTTTCCAGTCACGCGTCTCTGTTGAGTAATAGCTTCTCAGGTATGAAGACCTACAGGTCTCAACACACTGGGCCATCTCTGCAGCCCTGATACAGCCTCAGATGTTCAATGGGAAGACAAGAAATGGGAATTTAAAAAAATTTTTTACCTCCCAGATGTCTCTAGGAACACACCACAGCTGCTCTGGCCACAAAGAGACCCCCAAAGATTAGCAGGGCTTGAGAGCCCTGGGGAAAGCTCTGTGTGCGAGTCCCTCTGTCCCATGCCTGCAGTCCCTGCTGCCAGGTCACCCTCAGCAGCAGACGCTCACCTGGACCGCAGGAAGATACTCAAGACTTTCAGCTCCACAATGAGCCAGGGTTTTGGGGGTGAAGGGACACATCAGGGATGGCTCAGCTCTCTCTGCCCAGCACAACGTTTGGGGCAGGGGGGTCTACAAGAGCCCCAGCCCCTGTCTTCTTTTCACTCCCCAGCGCAAGGTGGATATATATTACTTAGCACTGCTGCGTTAAAAATATGATTGTCAGCCTCTGTAATTTTCCAGTGACAGCTCGAAAAGAAACAGCTGAGCCACAGAGCTCCAGCTCCACATGCCATCTATTTCTACTGTCAGCTCCAGAGAGATCTTAATTATAATGGCTTTTGGTGCTCATTCCTTCCTAATGCTGTAACAGGGAGATGATTGCAGCCGTAAATGAGCGATCAGTCTATTCCCTGCTGGGTAGTAAAACTGGTTGTCAGGCTGGGGAGGGACGGCACGCAAGAAACTGCTCCCCAGTTACAGTTCATGTTGCACACTCGAGATAAAATTGAATTTGGCTTACTCATAGCTGCAAGTTACAGGGCACAAGGTGGTAATTGCCCCAGGAATGGAGAGGGAGCACGAGGTTTAATTGGCTGCGGAGTCTGGAAACAGCAAGGATCAATTTTGCATCGGTTATAAATACGGATGATGAGCCTGGCCCCGAGTCTCCGGCTTTGCAGGCACTGGCTCAGTGTTGCTGCTGCCTTATCACCCCTCCTCAGAGCTCAGGAGCAGCTGCACAGACCCAGCAATTCAACTTATTTGCTTTGCCCAAATGAAGACAAATTACAGCCAGGGCAAAGATTTCCAATGGATGTCAGAGAGTTTAGGACTCTGCCCGCCTGCACAAGTGAAACCCAGGGGACCTGTGGGACCACGTCCCCTCGCTCTGGAGGGTAAAGGACCCTACCCTGCCACACACCCCTCGTACAGGGAAGCGCAGAGAAAACCCCACTAAATGCCATTCCCAAATACATTAGCTGCCTTCAAAATTAAAACACACTTTAAAAAGACATTTTAAAAGAGCTGTATTATTCACTGGCCTAGACTGAAAGTCCGACTGTGGAATTTCCTATGCAAAAACAGCAGCTCAGGTTAGAATTTATTTATGAAAATAAAGCACACAAACCTCTCCAAAATGATCCACCTACCCCCTGCTTGCATGCTGCTTTGGAAATACCTCACCAAGGTACAGAACCGGGGCTGCTGCTTCTTTGGCTGTGCTGTATCCTGCACTGCCAGATCCTACTCCGTTCATGTTGCAAACTAAAAGCCATTTACTCTGTACAGAAAATTACTAAGTGCACGTTCATATGGTAATTAGACCCGATGAGAACTGAAGCCGTCTCCACCCTCAGCTGCCCAAGGAAAACCAGGCTCCCACGTTTTTCTGGCGGTTTTCTTTGGAGCTGAGGCGTCATCCTCACTGAGAGGAGATAGAAACATAGGTGAACGTGAAGCCATCCCTGGGAAATCACCCAAGCTAAAACCAGCAGCTTAATTACTGCTCATCACGGTGGAATTATTTTTCAGATGGTAGAAAGAGAGTATTTGAATTACAGGAAAAATACATTATTATTGGATTAAGTGTTAGGACAGGTCAACTTTGGATAAACCAATTCCTGGCCTGTGGAATATTTCACATTCCTGGAAAAATATGGCCTTGGTGAAAAAGGATCTCAGTCTGAACAGGCAGCCCCGGGTAATCTGTGCAACAACATCTCATGGCCAGGAACAGCTGCATGAACCAGAAATTGGCACCTTTTCCCTTATTATATACATGGGTGCATGCACACACACGTGCACAAAGGGAGGGATAACTCACAAGGACCAACAAGTGCTTATTGAGGACATTTTCAAAACTGAAGGCCACCCCTCAGAGATCTCCCATTTGCCCTGAGCTGCTGCTTTCCATCTCCCTGGACAAGTAGTGGGTGGCAGAGAGAGCAGCAAGCCCCCAGCCTGACTATGCCAGCACTACAGATGAGGGAGCACCCACTACCCACTGCCCTCCAAGGACAACCTTGTGGCATCCAGCACCTCATTTTTCAGCCCATCCTAGCTCCCCATTTTGGCTTGTTTTGCTAATTTTAATTAGCTGAGAGTAGACTCTATAAAACTAGCACAAATATATTTTATCTGTGGTATTACAGGAGATGTGGGGGAGCAACATACGCTTATATACCAAAAAGTCTCCAGTCTGCCAAGTCTGTTTTGCCTAAATAAACCCCAAAGTTTATATGTCTCTTAATCCGCTGGTTAGCTTCAAGTCCCCAGGGTCTGCTGGGAAACCAGCATTTACTGAAGTTTTACCCAGACCTACCAGGCCATCCAGCAAACCCAAACACTCAAGATTTAAAGAGGAAAACAGGGATTTAAAGAGGGAATGGGGCCGTCTGCCCTGAGTGGGGCTTTACTGCTCTTCACCCTGAGATTTGGAGGGAGAAAAGTGCCTGTGGTGCACGCCTCTTCCTGCCACACACTCGTCCCCTTGCCTGATCTGGTGCCAGGTTTATTGCCTTCACGGGAAGGCTGCTATCTAAGCAATAAAATGATTTGCAAAAATCTTCAAAAGCTTATAAAAGGAGTGATTGATGTGCTCATCTGCCAGGCCCTTCCTGCCTCTAGAAGTCTGGCTCATAATCACAGCATCTCAAAAAAAAAAAAAAAAAAATTAAAATAAATCTGTAAATACTCCAGTTGATTTTTTCACAGCTCTTTCTGCTGGCACCCACAGCATACAAAACCTGCGGCAGTGTGCGAAGCCTCCCCGGTCAGGCAGCCCCCCGCAAATTAATTCATTAGCAAACATGCACCTTCCTTCCCTGCAGCCCCATCATCACCAGCTGGATGTGTCCTCTCCTGCTCTCCCAGCCAGAAGAAGGGAGCCCAGGAGATGTTTATTGTTCATCTTTGCTCTATCCTGCATCACCCAGGTGCTCCTACAAGGGAGGGGGATATGGTGCTGGGCTGGTTTGATTTTTGCCAATGCTGGTCACAGCTGATTGAAGCAATTTTACAGCTGAAAAGAAAGCTGTGAAGACTTCTTACAGGTCATGGGTGGCAGAGCAAGCTAGCCACACTGCTGCTATTTGTGCTTCAGGGCTGCCACAGATTTATATCTGTGTCATTATATATTGTTTAAAAAAAAAAAAAAAAAAAAAAAACAAAGTCAGAAGATCGCTGACTCAAGCACTGAAAGTCCCTGAACAGCCTCTGCTTGTGCAGATTTAGACTCAACCCCAGCCAACCAAAAAGAATAATTATTTCTCCGCTCCACTGTGCTATTTAAGGAATGATGAAGTACAAAGACACTGAATTATGCACAGAAGAGTTATGCTCACGCACAGCAAGGTAGCAGCCACCGAAGATAAATAAAGTGGATGCAAGTGCTCCTGTGCCCGACCCCGGTCTCCCCAGTGACTTTGTTGGATTCCCATAGAAAATCTAGTCTGGATGGGGCAGCAGTTTCCAAGGTGCCCTGCTCCACCAACCCCTGGCCCAGGCAGGAACCGGCACCAGGTACCACAGCAGTGCTGTAGGGATTGCAGCAGGCAAGGACAGCTCTGGCCACCAGAACAGGACAGGCCAAGGACTAATCTTGTCCCCTGAATGTTTCTAGCACGAAAAATAGCCCTGTCCCTGTAAGCACTCCCATCCCTGCAGCAGTGACAGCCCAGAGGGAGGGGGGACGTCGCCATACTCTTGTCCCTCAGCACAGGGACAGGCCCCTGGTGTCTGGAGCTGCAGGTTGATGCCACAGCAGGGCTGCTCCTGCCCCTGCACAAACCTTCAGTGACAAGGCAAGGCCTGACTGTGGTCACCATTCAGTTCATTGTATTTCCTACCAAACAAGAAATGACCCAACCGCAGCATAATGTGATGGGCAAAACCTCTGATGTGGCCGTGCATGAGCACCCCTCCTCCAGCCACGGCCCAAGACGGCATCCTTCCCCCCCAGCCCCTGCCTTGGACCAGGTCGCTCTGGGTGAACTGGGCTGCATCCCTCAGCAAAGTGCTGACCTTGGTCTGAAAAGCCCCGGGGGCTGCTCTACAGGGTGGGCAATTGCCACCCAGGCTGTGTCATGAGCCATCTCTGTGCACCCATTTTCAGCCTGGAGACTGTTTCTCTCCAAAACATCTTCATCTTTCCCCATGCAGATTTTGTCCATAGCCTCGTACCCCCGGGGCAGGCACCAGGCACAGGGTGGGCACAGCTGACAAGCAGCACAAGGGAAAGCAAATAAAACATTTTTCAATGGGATGGGATTTGCCCAAAGCCAAGACACTGCCACATTTCCAACAGCCCTTTGGGATGTGCCCAGCAATGGCTGGGACTTTGCTGCACAAAAAGAGCATTCAAATCCCTTCTTTTTCTTTTATTATTGGTCCTACAGTACTTTATGGATCATCATTGGTTTCCTCATCTTCTCATAATTTATAAAAACAGTCTGTCACTATACTTGGCTTCACCTCAAGTCCTGTAAATCAAGGTATTTAATTAAACATAGCAATTTACCAGCTCTCAGCCCAATTCATAAGAAACTCACGCATCATTTGAGTGGGATTTTCATATACTTCACTTGGAAAAAGTACAGAGATGACTTCAGCAGAACAAAATACATTTTTTTTGGCAACTCACAAAACCACTTTTGCTCAGTTGCAAGCACATTACTGCTTTTCCATCACCTGCCCAGGGGCTATCCAACACGTCCTGGGGAAAGCCATCACCCAAATGGTCCCCTGTGCAGGGACACGGGCTCGAGACAGGAGAGCACATGGGGGGATGCAGCTGGGGGTGGCAGGGTTTGGGGCAGGAAGATGGAGGTGTGATGGGTGGGAGGCCACGGGGAAAATCCAGCATCGCAAAGAGCTTTTGCCTCTCTGATGGTCCTGGGGACCATGTTTCAATCATGGGAAAAGCACCCATGGGAGGTTGCACGTTATTTGACTCCAGAGGCTCTGACCTTGGGACCTGAGCCATAGGGGACCTTTTCAGGAAAGGGGGTCTGCAGGAAGGTACATTGAAATGTTGGAGGCAAAATATCTAAAAGCGCTCCACAGTTTCTACATCTTGATTTGAACAACAATAATGCTATTTTACCAATAAAGTCACTAACAACCATTGCTACCTGGAACCTGCCCAGCACCTTGCCTGTCCTTGTGCTTCTGGGTATGCAGGTGCTGATTCCTGGATGGGTTCACTGGCCACATGGACAACCACAGAGATGCCACAAAAAGTCCTAAAAATTAAAAAAGCAAAATAAAAGTTGGAACTTGCTTTAAAATCCAACTTGGATCTTTAGGGAAAAAAAATACCCACACAACTTATTTTTTTAAAAAAAGTTTTTAATATTTGTTACTCTTTTTCTCAAGGAGAAGTAGCCTCCCATGCTTCAGCGAGCCCAGCGCTTTGCAGTGCTCGTGCATCATGCTGTGCCACAACCTCGGCACCCGCCGGCAAACCCTGCTCTGCCCTTCGGAGCCGGATCAGTCCCTTTAACAAGTACAAGATTTCTCGCTCAAACAGCATTTCAAACCAGAGATCTGAGCAATAACGCAAACACAACACATGCAACCACTTAGAAGTCAATTAATATCAGCGGAAGGCCCCTTGTTGAAGGCAGCAGAAGGAACGATGTTACATTTCCGGAATAATGGCTGAAATTTGCCATTGTGTGTCATCAGGAATCATTTAAAACAGTTTTGATCTAAGTTCTTTCTGTCAGGGCTTTAATGAATTAACAGATGACAGATTGCCGTAATGAGAGTCTCTGCTTTAAAGACAAGGCTACATTGTTTTTTGCTGTACTACTCGTATAATTTGGGATGTTTAAAAATAATTACGGCGGAAGATTAATACCTTACAAGTCTTCAGACATTTCTCACACGCAGTGGAGAGCCGAGCCTGCCTTTTGCACCGTTTTTTGGGACATGGGTGGGAGAGGAGCAACACCCTTTTACCCCAAAAAACATCATTTCACCCCACACGCTGAGATCTGTGGTTGTAAATGGAAATAAACCCCATAATTCTGGTCCTGTGTTCCCGCAGAGAGCACTTTCACCCCAAAACCTAGCAGGCCCTTTGGGACAAGCCCCTGTGTCCCTGCCTCAGGGAGGTGGGCAGTAACGTGGGGTTTAGGCAGGGACTGAAAAGCACCCAGCCCAGGGAGCTGGGGTAAAAATAAGGTAAAAGCCACTAACTGGAGCAGGCGCGTCCCCCGGTTTGTGCCGCATTCCCCGTACTCATTAGCTTGGTTGCTGGATCACATTTTTCTGCTGTGCAAAGGGACCACAAAGGCATATTATATCCAATGTTAAGTAAACAAACTTTTGAAAACTGCCTTTTATTGATTCCATACGGCCATCTGGTTTGAAGGAAAGGCTCCCTCCCTCTTCCCCCTCCCTGTGAAAATATTCGAAGGTTAGGGACTGGCAGCGGCTCAGCATGGCTGAAAACCACCTAGTTTCCTTTGCGGTTAACAACACAGGAAAACGTCTAACTTTCAGATAAATGTTGGAGGCTTATTTGGTTTACCCATCTGGTAGCCAGCCTGTTCTGCGAAAATTAAAGATATACATATGCAAATATTCACAGTCTGCTTCCAAGATCTAAAGAATTTTTATGATGTAACCACAAAAAGAGGTTATTTAATGTTGACAATATGTAGCAGAGCAAAGCACTATAATGCTGCATATGGTAATGTAACTTATGAAAATGAAGCCGCAGTGCCCTTACAGAGTAATGAAAAGCAGATTTCACCTTGAAGACTATTTGAGCTGCTTAGCTTGTAATGACTTGAAAAAAAAAAGAAACCAAACCCCAACAAAAAAAACCCAAAAAACATTGGTGTGAAAATACAACTTGCCCCACAGCCACGTGGATCCCAGCCAGGGGCGGGTGTGCCAGCCCTGAACCAGGGACGTGCCACCATCCTGCCGGGGATGTCTGATGCGCAGGCAGGGCACAACAAACCCCCCCAGTGATGCTGATGCCAACAGAGCCCTGCCTTCCCACGCTGCAGCCCCACACATGCCTCCAAACACCATGGGCAGGAGAATGTGTCCCTTATCCCCGTCAGCAGTCCTGAGGGGACAGAAATAATGATTCTGGGTCGAGGGATGTGGGAAGGATTGCACCCTTCAGATCCCAAGGGAGGAAGGGCACCCACAGCAGGTCCTGCTCCATCACCATGGGGTGGAGGTGGTGGGAGCTGCACATCCACCTTCCCCATCGCAAAGTGGGGCTCGCTATGCCCTGCCAGGAGTTGGGTACTGCACAGTTGAGAGCCCCCCACCCAAGGGGGCACAGCCTGGCTACCAGCCCCTCCATGATGGGCACACACCACTCGGACACTGGCATCCTCCAAACTGAGAGGGACAGTGATGCTGCGTCCCCCAACCACTGGCCCACCTTTAGCCAGGCAAGTGGTTGAGGTGTGCAGGGAAGCCCCCCACCACCCCACCATCATGGTCCAGCTGCATCAGCTGTACGAAACAGGTTACCTCCACAATTCAGCAGAAACATCAACCAAGCCGTGGAAAAGACTCTCTGAGCCAGACCCCATCCACGATGCTGCTTTGCATGTAGAGAAGACTTATTGCTACTGCTAAAATTAATTATGTCCTCCTTCCGTAACGAGCACCTTTGTATATTATGCAAGCGCTTTGCCTGTCATCAACAGCCTCAGAGAAAGAGAAAGATGTTTGAATTAACAAAATATTACTGTGATCTTCTCCCTGACAGTATGGAAGCAATAATATTTAGTGAGTAACCGAGTTTCCTTTAATAATTTAGTAGACTGCAAAAACCTTGATCATCCAGCTGACTCTGAGAACAAAATAGTCAAGCTTTGTGCATCCTAAGCTGAGATAAAAATGCGAGCAGAAGAAAGAAGTTTAAAATTATATTTTAAAAAGCTAATTAAAAACGCAGCCCACATGCAAGAAAGAGGCCAAGGAAACTGTTCTTTAAAGCAAGCGAAGCCACAGGTTTCCCTATTTCCCTGTTTCATCTGCGAGAACAGAGCAGAGGGATGTCGGCGAGCTGCCCTCCTCCCAGCTCTCTGTGGGTGCACAGGGGAAGGGGAAGCAGGAGACACCTTGACTGGCTGCACCCCAGGACATGTTCCTGAGACAGCCCCCCGGGTCATTCAGTGACATGCGAGAGGACACCAGGGTTGTGCCAAGCTCAGCACCAGGCAGGTACCATCCTTGGTGAAAGTGTGAGAGTGGAGAAACCCCCCAGCCAAGGGGCTGCACACCTGCAGACCCCTCCGGGAAGTGCTTGTAGGAGCATGGGGAGGAGACCTCCCCACACCTCAACCAGCTCCATGGGACAGCACGGGCCAGTGGAGGGAAGGACCCTTCCCAGGGTGATAAATAAAGCACCTGGCCAAGGTTTTTGACAAAAAGAGTCTTCAATAGCCCTCCTGTGCCCTCAGAGTAAGCCACTAGTCCCTACCTGTTTGTCCAGCTCCTCTGTCCCTGTCTGGCTCCCTGAAGACTGCAGGAGCACAAGGGGGTCGCTACCAGCAGAGCCACAGTGGTAGCAGGATGTCTAGTGAGGACTTCTGAGTCACAGCGAGATGCCAAGCTTCAAACTTGGTTGTTGTACAACTCGATATACCCAATCTCGTGCCCCAGGACCAATTGGTGGAGTGTGCAAGAGAAGGGACGAGCATCTGCAATGCTGCAAAACCCTTGGCTGGAGCTGGCCCAGCCAGCATTGGCCCAGAACAGCAAGAACAGAAAGATGCGGGTGCCCCATGAGCACCCATCACCCTCCAGTTCTGCGTTTCTCCAGCTCACCAGCAGCAAACCGGTGAGGTGGACCAGAGACCAGTTGGTACAGCAGCTTGGGCAGGAGGAACCTGAGGAGGACTCTGATCAGCTTGGCACCATCCTGGAGTCAGGCACGAGCCTGTGGATCCCAGCACCCCCACAACCAGCACCAGACAGACTTAATTTTTGTTGTTGCTCTTGTCATTAAGAGCCTGGGTTTCTCCTGGGAGCCCCCAGTCATTGAGGCAAATAATTTGACACAACACATTTTTGAGCATCATTGTTGGAAGCTACAGATATTCCCAGCTCAGGGCTGGTGAAGCACAGGGGCTTGGCAATCTCCATCATGAGAAGGAGCTGTCAGGGAGCCTTGTGGAGGGAATTTTGGAAAAAAACAAGAAAGCAAAAAAACCTCAGCTTCTCTGACAGGGCCAGAACTATTAAAAGAGCACTTAGGCCCCTTAACATAAAAATGCATCAAAGAAGAAAACCAGATGAGTACAGATTCATTTGCCTTGGAGAAATCCTGGCTCTCTGATATGCTGCCTTCCTCCACAGCAAAGGTTCAGTGCGGATTGAAATGCCTTTGGGCAGCAGAGCTGTTTTGTCTAAGGCGTGTATTTGCAGAGGGCATTTTAACGAGCAGCCTCTCCAGAGGGGCTCCACCACTGCTCCCTTCCCTCTCATTGGCATGCAGAGCAAAAAAGCCCCCGAATCCACAGTAATGAAAACTAGATTCCTTTTTAGATAAACACTCTATATCAATGACAGAAAGATGAACCAAAGCTACATCAATGTCAGAGCATCAAAGAGCTCAAGATCAGGCTTCAGACCTGCTAACAACACCATCCGCTGCCTGCCGGCACCTCCACAGGCTGGGCAAAGACCGGCCCTGCTGGGACATCTCGAGGACTCCTCTGCAGGCAAATACTTGGGTGGTCGTCACTTTGCAAGGTCACAGGACACTGCAGGAGGCCACAGCTTGCTCTACGGACATCACAGGACGTCCCAGCCACAGACAAGTTGCCAACCCTGGTGAAAGCACCGAGGAGCTCGGGAGCATCCAAGCCTGGCTGGAGCAGCACAGACCCCAAGAGCTGTCTGGTGCTGAGCACTCCCATCTCCCACGGCACACCAAGGCAACAAAAGCCCCAAGGACATATCCTGCTTCAGTGGGAGTTAATGCTTCAAACTCCAACACGTGCCTTTTGGTTTGGAAGAGCTCTGGACCAGGAGGACACAGAAGACCTGGCCCCACCAGGTCTTCTCCAAGCTCTGGGACAGGCTGTGTGACAACCAGCACCATGGCAGCTTCAGTCCTGGCCCTGCTCACCTCTCCCAGCACAGGGAGATGCAAAACCAGCATGTCATGCCTTGAATTACAAATAAAGCAAAGCACTCCAAGAAGAGCCTCAGGGATGAGGTTAGTGAGGCGGGTAGTAAAGACCATCCACCGCCTTCGAAGCCAGCCCAGCCGATGTCTGTTCCAGGCTTGCCACAACCCACAGGGAAACCTCTGAAACCTTGGATAACTTGTGCAGGTTTTCCCAAAAAATGAGACCTTGCCAAGGAAGGCGTGTGAAACACGCATGAGCCCCTATGTGCCCCTAAACCCGCCGGTAACACTTAGTCAGTCCTCCCCCACTTTCAAACCCACCTCTGTTTATCCCTCACCATAAAAACAAGCAGCTAAGGGGGCACCAACATGCTGCAACATCTGGGAGCCATCTCAGCCCTGGTGCTGAGCAGTGAGTCAACAGAAGGTGTGATGAGAGCCAGATGTTCGCCTCTGCCCATGCATCCTAAGTGGAGGGGATTACAATAAGGGGACAAATAAAGAGGAAGGCCTGCGAGAATATGTGGAGCCCCTGGAGGCCTTTAAAACTGATTTTAAAAACCCATTTCCCTCGATTCAGAGGGAATTTTATAGAGTAGCACCAGCCAAGTGCTGGCTGTTTGTTGCAAGGCCAGGCGACGCCGAGCCTGGGTTTCAGGCAGGAATAAACCCTGCTGTTTCCTGATGCAGGTAACACTTATTTGCCAGCACCCAGGTTCTCGGCACACCGACTATGGATTGGCAGCACCCAGCACCAACCATGGTGGCAAACAGGGAATACCAAGGGCATGAGGCAGTGGTGGCTGCAGGATGTCTGCTCACAAAGCCTCTCACCTGCCTGATGCGTGCAGCAGCTTTTACACATGGTAGATTTTCTCATCCCTGTTCGGTCCCTGCCTGGGGAGGTGCAAAGCTTCTCCTCCTCTGCGGGGAGCTGGTACTCCAAGAGCGGTTGAAGGGCTCCGTGGCTGGCACAGGGGTGTTTTCCTAAGCCCAGCAGGACATGGATGCAATCATGCAGCTCGTTGGCTCTAGTGCTGGAGGTGGCAGCTCTCACACCACTGGCATCTCTGCAAAGCCCTGGCCTGGCTCCACGGAAGCACTTTGCACCTTCCCTGTGCCTCCAAGACCCAACGCAACTGCTTGCGAGTGGAAATAACATTAAGCCTGGCTTTAACTGGGATGAAAATTACAGGAGAGCAGGAAACCACAGAGCAACCCTATCAGTCAGAGATCACCAGCAGCCACCATCTCCACCACAGGCAGGGACCAGGTGTGAGGACTCCCTCATCAGTGATGTAATTAGAGGAGGCCCACAGCTGGGCAGAGCTTTACTACCCTTTCTAATGCAAGGGCCACATCCTGGCACACAGAAGCTTGCCTGCAGCACCACAACCTGGCAAGCCTGTGCCCCGGGATATGAGGCAGGACACCCTGTATTTCCCCTCTGCATGGACAAACCTTCAGGAGGTGAACGGGATTTTGTTTACAGCTCAGATCCACTCCTTCCTGTGCCTTACCCAAGAGCTGATGTCAAATGGAACCCAACACCCCGGGATGAGGCTTTCCTGCTGCCACACAAACCTTGAGGCTAAATCAAAGCATTTATCAGAAGCCAACGCTGCAGCAGAAGGGGGATGCTCTGCAACAAGAGAGGAGACATCAGTGCAGGGACAGTCTCCTCTTCCCAGAGCTCACCTCGACCCCACCAGGCTGCTGCATAAGCACAGCAGCAGGTGTGGGCTTGTCTTTGCCCTGAGCAGTTGTTCAGTGTGGCCAAACTGAAGATCCAAATTCCTGTTGGCTGAGGCCCCCCTGGGCTGAGTCATGCTCCCCGCGCTCCCACCAGCCCAAGCCTGATTGCTTACTAAAAGCCCCGCAGCCCATTAAAGGTTCCTGGGGGGCTCAGGAGCAGCTCTTCTCTTTGGAGAGGTCTGAGGGGGTGCTGGGTCCCCCAGGAGGGGGACCTTTAACCCCCCAAGCACCCATGCAGGCACCCGCCCATCCTAGAGCCCCCAAACAAGCCAGGGATGGGGCCTTACGAGCCAAAAAAAGGGGAGAAGCAGCAAAGTCCCATAGCACAAAGCAGAATTTGGTGGTTTGAATCTAAAGGTCAGGGCCTGGCTTGTAAATTAAACACACAGCAAGGCCAGGGGGTCCCCAAAGCCTCATCCCACTCCCGGTAGCGCCAGCATGGCTGGTGGAGGGAGCTCCAGTGGGGGTGGAAAACTCATGAGTTAAACCATGCGCCGGGGCTGGGAGGGGGCCGCTGTGGAACTAGGCCCTCCCGCTGCTCACCGGCCGGCCGTCGGCAGGGGGCGGCCGGCAGCGCCGGGCTAAACCGGGCTTGGCTGGGCTGAGCTGAGCCGAACCGACTTGAGCCGAGCTGTGCTGAGCTGAGCCAACCCGAGCCAGGCCTGGCTAAACCGAGCCAAGTCAAGCTGAGCCGAGCTAAGCCAGGCCTGGCTGAGAGCCCGGCCGGGCCGCAGACGCTCTGCCCTGCTCCCTGCCCGCACGGCCCTGCCGTACGTGACCCTCCTCACGCCCTGGGGTGGCGGGAGCAGCCACAGCGCCAAGGCACTGACAGGCCCTTCTGAGTCCAGTTCCGCTCTTTCATTACTCATCCAGGTATTGCTCCACTTGCCACCCCAATTAATTCGGTTTTCCTGACCCACACCGGCTAACCGCAGCCGTCATGCCAGCTAACGAGGGACACGGCCACCACGGAGGAGATGCCGGGTCATTTCATCCCCACTGGGATGACTTGGGTTCTTCGTGGCCGGTCCCTCATGGGAGCCAAGCGCCTGACAGCACGTTGGGGATGAGGTGCCTTGGGAGGAGGCAAAAACGCGGAGCGCAGCATCCCACAGGGCCTCGCATAGGCCAGAGAGGGACCGAGGGTTGCCAGGGGAACGAGGCCTGCACTTCCCACCTCCCCGCTTTTTATTTCCACGCTGTAAATCGGTGTACAGGCAGGGCTGGTGCCAGGCCGCAGCAGTGCCGGGGCCAAAATCCCCAGGAATTGCTCTGACGTGCATCACGCTGGCACCGCGGCACAGGACAGGCGAAATGGGGAGAGGAAAGAGTTGTCTGGGTACCAGCAGCCCTGTCCTTACTGCCGAGAGCTCCCTGCGGCACGGCACGGTGCAGCCACAGAGTGGCTGATGCTGGTTTATTTTTAATACTTAATGAGATAAAAGGTTGGAATTGCTTTTAAGCCCTAAATTGCCTCAGCCCTTTTTATCTTTCAAAAAACACGACAAGCAGTTTTGGAGGGTATTTTTTTTAAAGTTTGTTATAATGATTCCTGGTAGCTATTATGTTGGAAATAAGGCTCTTTCAAAGACTGTTGGGATACATTAAATGTTTCATTTTTCAGTCTCCGTTTCTTTGTTTTTGATCTCCATTCAGATTGATTAAAGACACTGACTGCTCAATTTTGATTAAATCCTAAATCATAACTGGCTTACAAAACAACTGTGAAAGCTGACATTTATGAAGTTCAGTAAACTAGTTGTAAGAACAGGAGTGCGAGATGGAAAAAAATAATAAAATTCCTTTCCAAACAAACATCAGTTGACAGCAAACAGATGGTTAGAGGCTCTTACTTGTAAACTGGAAAAATTAAGATTTGGCAGGTTCTGTTAAAAAATAGTTACAAAACATCTTAAAGTTTTCCCCTTCATATCCTGGTGTTGCTCTGGGCATCGGTTCAATATTTTCATAGGCTACTGCATGGAAAAGGTTCTGAATACATGAAAGCAGCTGGCATAAAAGGGCTTAGAAATACTAGTTTAGATTTATAGGAAGCAAGGTTGCCAGCATCCCAGAGATGCAGTATTTAAAACCCAGCTTCTCAGCCCACCAATAAATCACTGGAACTTAGCAGCATCATGTGAGTTTCATCTCCAAAGGTGCAAGAAAAGTGGGTAAAATGTAACCTTGGTAGATTTTTCCATACTTGTTGACTTACCCCGTGATAATGTTAAGCTAATGATTTTGGGCAAAGCACAACTGCATAAAACTAAACCTCTCACTAACACAGGTTCCCCCCCAGGAGGGGAATTCAGCCAGAGACCTGCTTCTTACAGACAAACATTTCCTCCTCCTCTGAGCTGTGAGGGAAAAAAGGTCAAAGGAAACATGGGAGAAATGCCCCAAATCCCAAAGGAATGAAGCCTCAGGGGAATGATCCTGCCAAGACCCTTTGGCAGCATGAAGTAAACCTGTCTGGGACTTAGGCTGTTGTGATATTCCATGGCAGTGGGTGACGGTTGTGATACCCCATGGCCATGCATGACCATTGCAATAACTCATGGCCATTGCAATACCCTGTGACAGTGTATGGCCATTGTGATACCCCGTAGCTGTGTGTGGCCATTGCGATATCCAGTGGCTGTTGCGACACCCCATGACAGTGCATGGCCATTGTGATACCCTGTGGCTGTGTGTGGCCATTGTAATATCCCGTGGCAGTTGTGATAACCCCTGTCAGTGTATACCACTGCTTAGTGGGGATGCAGGACCTACAAAACCCCAGTGCACACCCTGTGCCTGCAGCAGCCCCCTGAGTTGCCCAGGGGGTGTTCTGGGTGCTCAGATCAGGGGAGCAGCCCTCAGGGTACTCCTCTCCCTCAGCAGATGCTCTCATGAGCCTGGCAGAGGTGCATTCCTGTCCCTGAATGCTCTCCTGCTTGTACACCTCATGGGTGCTGTTGCTGAGGTCAAGAGATGGCGAGGGTGCTGGGAAGAGCCACCCTCACACCATGCCCCAGGCTCCAAACCTCCCTGCCTGGCATCTCAAGCACGTTCCCACAGCCGTGTTGCATGGGGTACCCAAAACCTGGGCCAGGCCCTGGGACAGCTCGGGGCGATGTCCTGGCCCAGCGCACGGCGGGTCCGCCTCTCAGCATGCAGGCAGCCACCAGTTCGCCAGGGTTAACAACCGAACCGTCCTGTCTTCGCCTGAGAGTCAATGGGGCCTTGTCTGCAACCTGAATTACTGGCCTGCAAACAATCATTTCAGAGGCAGCATCCAAGTCCAGTTCCTCCCCCTTTTCTCCCTCCCCCTCACACTGAAACAGCCACTGAAACCATTTGCAAACTGTTTGCAATTGCTCTGGGCGCAAACACCAGGTTTCACCGGGTCCTGCAGCCGCTTCCCCAAGCCAAGGGCTCCTGGGGAGTCAGACCCCCCCCCCGGCTGGCATCACCCAGCCCACATGCAGCAAAAATACGCTCACAGGCTGAAAACAATTTTAATTTTTATGATCAAAGAGAGGTGCAGGATGGAGGGAGAGAGACTGCACAGGGGAAGCTGCAAGCGATGCATGGCCCCAGCTGCAGCAAGGCATGCAGGACCGCAGCAGACCCTGATGAGGCAACCAAGGCTGTGGCATTAATTCAAGCCATGTTTAAAATACACTGTGGGTGTGAGAGCTCAAAGCTCCTTGACCCTCAGGCAGGAGATTCGCGGGTGAGGGGCCAGTGGGTGCTGTTTCAGCAGGTTCCCTGCAGAGCCTGTGCTGGAGCACAGTCACCCCAAACCCCTGCCAGGAATTGCCGCTGGCACAGCTTACCTCCTTCTGCTTACCGAGCAGTGCCGTGCCTCTTTTTCTCCCCATAAATGCAAGCGTGTACCACGTTTCCCTGGGACGTGAGGTGCCCGTGTGAAGCTTCTTCCAGAGCAATTGTCGCATTTCTTCTTTTCTGTAAGAACAAAAATCCCTGGAGAACCGGGCTTCGTTGCCTCTGTTTCCTTCCCAGGCAAGGCTCGCTGTAGAGAGATGCAGAAACATGTTAGAGAGAAAAGAAAACATGCAGGCAAACATTTCTGAACCTCATAGCGCTGCTTTGATCCTCATTTCATGTCTGGGTCAAGCCTTCTTTTGGCAAAATCTGGTTTATCATTCATACATCTAAATCCCTGGAAGAGAAACCCCCATGTCATGAGACGTTGAAAACTCTGTTCGACAGAGTGCTAAAAATAATCTCCTCCAGGGAGCAATCCCGCTCTGCCCTGGAGGGAAATGGAAAGATGAGTTAATAGGTCTTTTCCATATCTGGTTTCTGTAATTCTGCAGAAAAAACAAGGCTGACTCTGCTGTTTACTTTTCTGAATATGCAAAACTCATCTCTGCAGGTCTCCGTCCCAGCCTTCCCAAACAGAAATACTGACTACCTTGCTGCAGTCCAGCTTTGCAAGTGCCTTTAATTTCTCCATTTAAAAAAATAATTCTGCTACAGTTTTTTTCCTTTTTCTCTCTGCTCGTTCGAATGAATGCTCAGACAGACACTGGCTGTTTCCAAGGGACTGACTTGAGTTGCCAACTTTTCTTCCCAGGAAGAATCCTCTTCACTGTGTGCTGAGCAGAGATAATAAATCAGGTGAGCAGGACTGCACTGGGCCAGCGCAGCCAACAGATCTCGGTGACTCCTCTGACCGGAGGGGAAAGAGCCTGGGAGGTTTATTTTTTTTGCAGCCGTCTGGCTGTGCTGGAGATGCGCTCCACAGCACTTGAGCTGGCAGATAGAAGATGGGTTGTTATTTCTTAAAAAAACCAACAGAAGTCAAGTGCATTTATAAGGTTTTCTCCATCACCACTGGCTTGGCGGGAGATGAAGGTTTTTCCCTTGGAGCCACAGACACTAGCTTGGCCAGGGCTTCCCTGTGAGGGACACAAGTCACAAACTGGGGCTGTCTCTGTGCTGGGGACCAGGCGGGAGAAAC
This sequence comes from Athene cunicularia, assembly GCF_003259725.1. Lineage (NCBI taxonomy): Eukaryota > Metazoa > Chordata > Aves > Strigiformes > Strigidae > Athene > Athene cunicularia. Next base: position 8,563,599 of record NW_020799112.1, read on the forward strand.
ACTGCAGCCCTGGACCTCGTTGGCCACATCCTGCCATGTCTGGGCCACGCACAAGAGCGATCAGGGCAGCCAGGACCAGGCAGGTTGTCACCAAGCTGCAGCCAGCCAGCCACCTGGGCCAGCCTCATATGACCTTCAGCTCCGTTCCCCATCCAAATTGCTGCTCTTTCTTTGTTTTCTGCATTTTCTTTTTTCAAATTTTATTTTTCCTAAAGGCCATTGTGGTTTTGCTGCCTGCATAAATCCAGAATTAGCCTCCTGTGACCGTCAAGGAGCTGGGAGTGGCGCTTCCAGCTCAGAGCAGCATGGGCGGGTGGCTCGGCTGATGTTCCCGCTGCTGATCTGGCTCAGCCTTCCACCATCATGGCCACTGAACTGCACCATGGCAACAGATGCTCAATGTCCTGCAGTCAGATGCTCTTCCAGTTGACGAGACCAACCATGATGGCCTGGCACCAGTGGCCCAGCAGGTTGCCCAGAAGTCTGTGATGGTTTTGAGCAACTCAATCTTGGGGTGATTTGAGGCTGCTGTTCACCCCACACCTACCCCTCAGCCTTTGCCAGCATCTCCCTTGCTTTGTTTCCCTTTCCCCACCTGCTCCATGGTGTGATTTACCGCTTTCACGTTTCTGGTTCCACCTGGGACGTTCCGCAGCATTGGGGACCGTGTGCCACTGCCGTGCCCTGTGCAGCAGCATCCTCAATCCTGGTGACCCTCAGTGTCACCTCCTCAAGGTGTTTTGTGATAGGAGTGGGTGAGGACCACTACGCTGCTGGCTGTTGTTTGGCCCTGTCTATAGATAATTAGAAATGACACCATTACCCAGTGTTTAATTAATCAACAGGAAAGAAAAGAAAGCTGGGTCGCCCTCAAGGAACTTATCACAGATATTAAAATGGTATCATAGAAGTGCTACAGCTCTTTAAAGGGAGCTTTAAAATATGAGACCAAGCCCTGAGTTGGAAGAAATGAGGCTGCTGTCTGGTGTGTGACTGTACGACAGCAGCCATGGGATGTCCAGTGGGGCAGCTGTGGGTTAACTGGGGCTGCTGGTGGCAAACTGCTCACCCTCAGCCAGGAATGGGCATGGAGGGCTTTGTTTTTGTCTGAAAGCCTCTTGGAGCCTGGTTGTAAGTACCTTCGAGTTTTCAGGCAAGGAAACAAACCCAAGCCCCAAGCCCGCCCTACACTACAATCCAATTATCCATCCAAGAGCAGAAAATCACAGATGGTTTTGCATGGATTTTCTGAAGGAGTGATACTCCAAATGCTGTTATCTGGGGAACCGTAACAAAATGTACACGGGCACTTATAGCTGCAGCATCTGGAAGGAACGGATAAAAATCTACTTATGTGCACAGGCAAAATTTCCAAGAACAAGAGTGCTTCTGCAATTCCTCGCCTGAATAGGAAGCAGAACAAGCACCGGCCGAGTCAAGGACTGTGAGCCACTGGGAGTCAGCCTTATCCACCGCATCCTGGCTTCTACTGAAAGCCAGAGCAAAAAAACCCTTCCAGCCCCTGGGACTGAAACGCTGCACAAATTCAAACCCCGTGTGCCTATGTGGGGCAGGAGTGATTTGCAGCTCCAGCTGCAGAAGGGGAGTTTGGGAACAGCTGTAGAGCATCGGAGGGGATGTAATCACGGAGGATGCTGGAGGGATGGAGGGAGGGAGGCAGAAAGCAAGCGAGGCACTGGTAGAAAGCTTTGTACTCTGGATTCCTCTGGCAGGCGTAATGGAAGGGGGACCAGGCTTAAAGGAAGCAGAACAAAGGATAAAAGTAATGTAAAGGCTTGGCAGAAAGGGGGGACTTCTGAAGGCTGCAATATTGAAGGGGTTTTTAAAGGAAGCATTTGAAAAGAAAGCTGCCTGCACTTCAAAATCCGACATAGCATTCTGCTGCTCGCGTGCTTCAGCGCAGGAAGGACCAACAGCAGACAGAAGGGAACAAAGAGAATTTTTAATAAGAAATCAGAAATATGGCCCGACGGTGCGGGGCAGTCGAGTGGTGTGATGTCTGGCTCGAACGTGCATCTCCCAATAGCTGGTAGAGTCACATGAACTCATTACAAAACTTCCAGGGATATAAAAAATGTTTTAGAAAACATTAGCATCAAGCTAAACTGGTGCGTTGGCATACTGCCCACTGAACAATTTATCTCAGATATAAATAGCATAATTAACCTACACAGTATATACATTGCGTACACTAGGATGACTTTTTGTTGGAAAACAAATAAATCTTTAAAAGTTTGAACCCTATTTACAGAATTGCTGCCCCATAAATCATTCAGATCATCAAGGCTACTTTATTAATGCCTTTCTGGCTGCATGCTTGCAAGGAAAAGGCAGAGACCTGAAAATAGTTTAGCTTTATAAATATTCCCCAGCACACAGCAACTGTCTTTCAGCAGGTAATGAAACATATGACATGCTCCTAATCTATGACTGAGGGCTATTTTATGGTACTTTCCTCCCAGTACTCAGATCCAGTCATTTTCTGCTCTCACACTGGAAAAGAGACTTGAGTGAACCCTCAGCATGTTCCCCGCCGACACCAGGCTGTGTGGTGTGGTGACACGCTGAGGGGAGGGATCCATCCAGAGGGACCTGGGCAGGCTGGAGAGGGGGGACGTTCAAACCTCAAGTTGTTCAACAAGGCCAAGGGCAAGGTCCTGCCCATGGGTCGGGGCGATCCCCAGCACAAATCCAGGCTGGGTGAGGAGTGGCTAGAGAGTGGCCCCAGGGAGAAGGACCTGGGGGGGTTGGTGGGTGGAAAACTGCCTGTGAGCCAGCAACGTGTGCTCACAGCCCAGAAAGCCACCCGTGTGCTGGGCTGCACCCAGAGCAGTGTGGGCAGCAGGGAGAGGGGGCAAAAACTCAGGTTTGCTCTGCAGCTGCAGGAAACAACCTTCAAACCCACTGTCATTAACAGCCGGGTGTGGCTGTTCCCCCATGCTGCCACTCCAGGGTGTGGAGCTCCTCGAGACATCCTTACCCCTTGATTTCACTGCAACAAGAGAAGCTTAACTAAACCCAGCTAATTTCTGTGAAGTCTCAAACCACCCTCAGTCTGTCTTTATAGTTGATCTGGTAACTAATGGTCAGTTTACTGTGCATGTGGAACACAAATATTAGTATTTCTTCTCCCTCAGTCTGCAGAAACAAGGCTGGCTGAGTGGTGAACCCAACCCAAGTCCTGCCGTGCTGGGGTCACCTTGGCCAATCGCCTTTAGGAGACCATCACCTGCACCGAACATGACTATTGGTATGACCAGGAGGGCATCGCTGCAGAGCCAGACAGGCTTCAGGCACCTCTCTAGGGCTTCGATGCGATGTCAGCAAGCTGTAGACCGGTACGGGGAGGAAGGCACGGGCTCCAGAGTGGGTCTGCACGCTGGGCTGCAGCATATACTGGGACGGTGATTCCTCAGCTCCATCACCGGCTCTGCTCGGCCGGGCTGTGTGGTGGGGGCCATATGGAAAACCCATTTCCAGCTGACTGGAAGAGCCACTGGTCACTGTAGGGAAGGATGGACGCACATGTTAGAACCCCTTCTCACCCTCCCTCAGTCCATCTGCGAGCCAAATCCTGCCTGGATCCCGCTCCTCCCGCTCCCCCCGCTCCTGCCTTGGGATCCGGGCAGGGTTTTTTGTGGCATGCTGGGAGAAATCCGCTCTGCAGGGTCCATCCCTCGAGGTACAGCACAGCCTGGGCTCGGCCGTCTGCCTCTCTCCCACCTTCTGCCTGATGCTGTGCAAAGGATCTGATGCATGGCATCATCTGATGCCAGTGGCATAGCCCGACACCAGCATTTAGCCCATGGCAATGACCCCTGTTAGGTATTTCTGCACAGTTTTTGCAAGGAAACCCAAGCAGCTCCAAGGCAGGCAGGAGCCTGGTGGGCAGGCAGAGCAAGATGGCATTTTCCAGAGAAAAACGGCAAAACTGCACTGGCAGCTGGGTGTTTCCTTAATGTAAACAGAGTCGTGCCACAGATGCACAGTTGCCTATACTCAAAGCCATTTGCAAACACTAAGGGGATAATCCTCACCTCTTCCTCGCCCTCCTCCAGTCTGGTGCAGAGGTGTGCAGGGCAGGCAGAAGAAATTGGCGGCTGCTGCTTGTCACAGAGAGCCTTGGCGATGCAGCTGTTGGCCCCGAGCTCTCTGGTCTCCCACGCCGCTAGATGTGCTCTTCAAAAACCTCTTCTTGCCCATTAAGAGCAGCTGATCATGACGAGAGCAGCCGTCCCCCTTGGCTGGGTTATCCCCCTCCGGCGGGGTTTCAGCAGCAGTTCCAAGACCTCCTGTGCACCCTCTCCTGCTCCTTCTCCAGGCGGCTGCTCAGTTCCTCCCAGGATCAGACCATAGGTGAGGGTCACCTTTATTATTAATGCCTCCTGGCATCACCTAAACAAGCCTATCAAATTCCCGAGAGGTTACTCAGTGCCTGTCAGGGGAAGAAATACAAATTTGTCCATTTATGCCTTGCCGTTAACTGGGTAAGTCCGCAGCACCAGGGAGCCCATGGCAAGTCTGCCTCTGCTTTACAGCTCCCTGTGCACAGCCTCCTCCTTTTATTTTTAGTTGATGGGATTTAGCATAAAATAGTGCTGACCTAGCAGTAATCTAAAAAATTTGCAATCGACAGCTAGATCATCGTGTGCCATATTTTTGACTTGCAAATAGCTTCCACGGATAGCGAGGGTGTATTTATTAAACACAGCTAGTGTTGCATCTTTATTTAGCTCCTTCTGTTACCACACTGTATAATTCATGAAATTGCCTTATAAAGTTAGGGAGGAATTAAAACGTTGACCAGCCTGTGAACCGGAGTTGACACTTCCATTATTTTAAAAGGAAAGCTGAGAGAAACTAAAACCTGACAAATAACCCTGTGTTGGGGGAGAGGGGAGAGCAGCGGAGCTCACCTCTGGCTGACAGGCAACATGTAAATCGGAGTCAGCTCTGGATCATCCATCGTGCCCAGGGGAAGGATTTCCGCCCCAGATGCTGGGAAGCCTTCCCGAGCCCTCCTCAGGGTGCTGGATGGCACCTCACATCTCCTACCAAAACCAGGAGGTCAGGAGGGCAAGGAAACACCAGCAGGGAGGACAAAGATACTATTTTGGAAAGCAAATGCTGTTCACCACCATCAGCTGCGTTTCAGACCCCATCTTTAGGACACCTTAGCCCTGTGGCAGCATCTTAGGTCTTGAGTAAGAAAACACTTGGCTTTCCAGCTCAGTGCCCGAGCCTTGCTCAGCAGGGGGGAAATCACATGCCATCTTCTCCTGAATACAGTGTTTTACAACATTATGCTCTCTAATAAAATGTTCCCCTCAAGTTGATCTTCACGATAAAAACAGTTTCTTTCCTTACCTCGGAGGCCATCTATGGCTTGACTCATAAATATTTCATTGGCACCTGAAGAATTTCCAGCAGAGAACGGTGTGATTTGGGGCTCTGGGTATCGCATGGACAGAGGCTGTGGGTCAGCCTGGCAGCTCTGTGGTAACGCACGGCAGCTGCTGGCATGGTGTACGCTGCCTGCAACAGGGTGCACTGCCTGCAGCAGGGTGCATGTCCCAGCCATCGTTGCAGGATGGGACCCCCAGAGCCTCCAGCAAGCCTCTCCATCTAGCCCCTTGCCTGGTCCTCACCCCAATACAGGTCCCCATCAGCATTGATGTCCTGGAAGAGAAGAAAAACCTCCAGTGAGGAAATGGTGGCTTGTGTCCATGAAGAATCTCACGCACTGGGAGGTGTTTTCATACCAAAAGGGAAGAAAGGCAAAATTCTGAACTGTTTAAGCAAAAAAAGCTAAAACATTTTCTCTTGTTGACATCCAGGAAAAAAAAAAAAAAAAAAAAAAAAAAAAGCTCTAATCGCAATGCCGGGCCCCACAGGGCAGCCTGGAGGGTCCAAAGCTGGACACTGCTCCCCTCTGGGGGAGGGGGGGGGGGAAGCTGTGAGTGTGCCCCCCAGGCAGCCAGCCCCCAGCTCTGGGCTTTTGGGGTGAACCTGCCTCTCCTCCAGCCCCAAAGCCTTCTCTCAGGAAATGTCATCCCAGGAGAGGTATTTCCCTGACACGTGCAGACGAAAACCAGATTTCAGCAGAAACACTCTGGCCAGTACGTGCTCTGCGGCTTTAAAAGAAATAAAATAAATAAACATCAAAACAAAATTAAATACTAACACTGGCACACAACTTGACACGAAAGCCTAAATGCAAAACATGCCCGTCTCTGGAAAAAATTGTTTTCCTATAGGAAACCTCAGGCAATGTGTCTTCCAGCCAGCCCTATCCCAAGGGGCTGCCTGGTGGGTCCCATCCTTTGCCTGTTGAGACTTTGCAGTGAGCAAAGGGCAACCGACTTCAAAGATGTTATTTTCAAGATGGAAAATAGCAGAAACCAGCCAGGGAATGGCAAATCCTGGGTGCAGGGGGTTGCAGGCTGCTGGGCAAGCTGCCCTTGCCGAAAGTGCAAACCCCAGACGTGTGACGCACGGGGCTGAGCTGCAGCAGAGCTCGGCTGAACCTTGCAGGCAAACATTCCTGTGAAAAATGCCAAATTTGTCTTCATTTACAAAATGTTTCTTTTCTCCTCGCCCTGCAACTGTCGTCTCCAAAATCTGGGGAAGGGACATCAGCGGCTGGTGCTACACTGGGCTCTGCACAGCCCCATCTCTCTCCTTGACAAAAAAAATCCTCGTTATTAACATGAGGAGGGAAGACCCTCCATCTGCCAGAGGCATATCCATTAAGTGGTGAGGGCTCAATAATTTCCAGTAAGCAGTGTACTCAGCGTTACCTCTGTTCCCTCGTGGAAAGGCTGTCAGCAGATGAGTGGTTCTCAGATTTATCTGTTGTTCAAAACTGTTGCCTCTCTCATTTTGGAGAATGTTGCTTGGTGCCTTGGATTGTTTGCAAATAGCTCCCCGTGAGCTTTCAGCAGGTTAAATTCGAGCTGTGTTTGCTCAGCTTGGATGGCCTGTGCTGGTTTCTGGGAGTGCTAAGACTCCACGCTTAGGTGCATGCACCACTGCAATTGAGTTTTGTGCCTGTGAAGGCTCCAGTTTGCATGTTCATGCTTTTCATGATGGTTTCCCAACATTTGCTTAAAATTTGTATTTATTTCCCAAGCCGGTTTTGCCAGCAGCCTGGTTCACAAGGCAAACCTTGAGTGGCCATCCATGCCCAGGGCTGGCTGGTGCAGTGTTTGGTCAGAGGGCATGGCTGGTGCTTGCCGTGGAGCCCATCAGCCCCCCCTTACTCCCCTCTTCGCTACTCTATGCAGCACTTCAATGACAGGATGCAATGCTGTGGGTAAAGCAGCAAGTCCTGCAGTTATTTCCATACTGTTCCAAGTTTTTTCCTAAGAATATGCATGTTGGCAAATTCTCAGAAAGGATTCACCTGGAAAGTCAGGGCATGGGCTTTGTTACAAACTTATTCCTAGCGTTAATATGTCTGGGAAGGGGAAAAAAATGCTGCCACTCACGCATCCGTTCATCTTGGCAGAGGTGATCCCTCAGCATCAGCACAAAGAGCAGATCCAGGCTCTGGCGCACACCAAGCCTGGGCGGCTGTAAATAAACGATCCCCAAATGCCCCCGCCAAGGGAAAGGAGCACCGGGGGTGTTAACATCCCACCCCGTGTTACCGCTGCCCGTGCTCCTTTCTGCTCAGCTATTCATGGCGCTCCATGCCTGTAATAACTGGTGTTTTGGCAGCTGACGCCGTGTAATCGAACCAGGGCTGTCAGGGAAATTTGTAGCTATTTGCTTCACAGGGTTTCTTCATTCCACTCAGCAGCTGTCAGCCTGCGCCGCCTGGTTATTGATGATAGGCGCTAATCATGCAACAGATTCCCCACATAAATCAAGAGGCAGTAGAAAATAAAGTTTCTTCACACTGAGGTCATTTGCCCCCCTCCCAAGTGCCACAGAGAAGAAAAATACAAACTCTTACTCCTGCTATTAATAACCTCCCTCCCGCCGGCCCCCGGCAAAGGGAGATGGTGTCAAATTTTAAATTACAGCTTTTGTTACATCAACTGAATTGCGTGTTTATAAAACTAATTACTGGGTAAGTTCTGCATGTTACGGGCTTGATTTGTGGACTGTCACATGTTTGCAAAAGGGATCCTGTAAAAGGCTTTTCTCTTTTTTTTCCCCCCTCCCCTAGCATGCAGCAGAGGTCAAGCAATGGATCTTGCATATTGTAAGTGACAGCTTCAAGTACCTCAAGGGTGCTAATCCACCACGAAACTTTTTTTCCATCATATCTTTATTGTGCTGAAAATGGAAGGCACTTCTCTCTCCTCGCGGCTGTCACTCCACCCAAGTGTAAACCGGACAAATTTAGCCCCAGTTCAATGTCAGATGGCACAAACCCAACCTCGGCGCTGTGGCTTGCCGGGATGACTCTCCTGCTGGCAGCACAGGGCCAGCATCACCCAGGGACTGGTGTGATGCCAAGGGGGAGCTGTTGGTCCTCCAACAAGAGGTACCCACCACCGCACCGGACTGGATGCGGGGCTCTTGCCCTGCACGTTTTGAGATGCTGGGCTCTCACCCCTGCAAACCTGGTGGCATGGAAGCAGAGGGGAGTTTTAGGGCTGCATGAGCATGCAGAGGAGGGGAGCCCAGTGTTCCTACATTCAGTTCCCATCAGACCTTATGGATCTGGGGGAAAAAGTGGGGTTTTTCTCTTGTTATAACCCTGTAAGCCACATTGCAGTGCTGGGATGTAAACGTGTGCTAAAACACCCCCTTCCCAGAGCCTTGTGCCTGGCTCTGAGGGCATCCACCCCTCTGTCACAGCAGCTCCCATGAGATAAATTCATTCCTAATCAAGGTCCCATTTTGGGGGTGAAGCTTTAGACTTCAGGGATTCCCTCCTCCCACATCTCCCCCCACTTGTGGTCTCGGACCTGAACCAGCCACACATGGCTGATAGGGGAGAAGAACCCCTGTGATGGATACTGTCCTTGGAAAGAGGCAGCTGTACCCCCAGGAAGGAGAACAGGAGCATACATTATCGGGCATATGAGCACCATCACCTCTGGTATCCCCCACTTCAGTCACCCCAAATCTCCCTTACCTTAATGGACTTACCTGTGCCTCCTCTGCCAGGGAAACGTGTCTCCTGCCCGTGCCTGCAGCAAATGCAGCACGGCCACATTTGAGACGTGCCACTGGACCTCCAGAAAACAGCTATTCCTTTTATTATTATTTTTTTAGCATACAGTTACCAAATCACAAGCCCAGCTCTTGCTAATTAGACCCTAGAATGGTGTTTTCGTTGCAAAAATGGTTAATTTGCTCAGCAATGTGTCTCATACAAAAGAAGAGCCAGCCTTTGAAGGCAGAGCTTTTATCCTTTTCAAACACATCCTCAAGTTATCAACTTCAACACAACATCAAGGCCTGCTTTTGTTGGAATAATTTAACACTAATAGTTCGCGAATGCTGCCACCACTCTTGGTGCAGAGCTGTCACTGGCTGCAGCGAGACATTTGGTTCAAAGGCAGTGCCAGCACTGAATTAACTTGGACTTATTTTTTTATAAAAAAACTTTTTTTTTTTCCCTTTCTGAAAGGCAGTTTGAAGCTTTGGCTGGCTGGTTTGGCAACACCGGTCTCATCTGTCCCCACAGCAGGGGCATGCCTGGAGGGTGATGCTGCAGCAGCCTCCCCGGAGCTGACAGAGGGCCAGCAGGTGCCTTGATGGACACACCAGGTCACTGCTCTGGGTGGAGAAGTGGCAGTTTTATGGACACGGGTAACACAATGCTGGATTGAAGGACTACTCACGCCTTTGCTCAAGAAACGTGCTCCTTGCGAGGTGAAATCTGTGACAGTCCTCAGGATAGTGCAGGCAGGGGGGAGATGGAGGGGGCCATCACCACAGACAGCATCACTGCCCAAATCCCCTCTGTGGGCCCATGCCTCTGGCTGCAGGGCTCAGTCTCCCTCCAACCCTGGAGCTGACGCAGGCAGCTCCCCAAAAGCTGTTGGGGAGGGATGGAGGTGAACTGGGCACACGAGCATCCTCCCACTCTCTTCTGAGCTGCTCACCAAGGCCAGGACAGGTGCTGCCAGGTCCATAGGGTGCCAGCCCCAGCCCACACGTGACATGCAATGGCAGGGATGTACACGGACCCTCTCCAGCAACATGGCAAGGGAGAAGCATGCAGCAACCAGCCTGGCAAGCACAAATCCTGGCTGCAGTCATCTTCCAGTTAACACCAGTTATGGTGAAATGTCACAGACAAAGGAGCTGGACTAATGAGCCTCACACCCAAAATACAGTAACTAAAGTGTCCAAAGAGGAAAAATCAATGTTGGCATGTGGGTTTCCTGAATATTCTGCTTTTTTGCACAGCCCCAAAAACAGTGGCTCCGGTGACCTCTTGAGGAAACTCTCCCAGCTTAGCAGGACCTTTCTTAGCCAGGTCTTAACCACCTCTCAGACTCAGTTTACCTTTTACAGATGCTGGAGAGCTGGTCAGCGAGGCAGGTTGTCCTCAGGCACACAAGTGCCTCCCCATGCCACACCAGCCACCATCGCTGCTGCCACTCTGCCTCTCCTCACTCTGCCTTGCCTCCACCTCACTCCCTGAACGTGGCGACGTTGGCCAGACCCCCTCTGCCTCACAGCCGTGTCACCCCAGCTTGGCACCAATACATTGTCCTCGTCACTGCCTTTGCATCACCCCGTGTGGGATGCATGTTGGCAGTGACAGCATTGCCCAGTGTCCTCTTGCCACGTCAAATAAAACATCCACCTGTGAGTGACAGGCGCAGAGCCCAGCTGGGAGGGAAATGAGAATTTCCTCCTGTCAGCAAGGAAATCGGCAAGATCAGGGGAAATAAAACTGGTGTTTCAGAGCACAGTCTGCTTGAGGGACGGTCTGCCAAGCAGCCCTGTCCACTGCAGGAGCAGGGACAGAGTCTGGCCAGGGAGGGACATGCCTGGGGGCTGTGGCTGTCCCGTGGCATCCCTCATGGCATGTACATCCTGCTCTGTAACACATATACGTGTGCTCATGCTTCCCAAAACACCGGCAGAATAATTTTCCACCTTTCTGAGGAGCCTGACACCCCAAATTTGTGACAGCAATAGCCACAAACCTACTGCAAGTGTGGGCCCAGAGGAGCGTGATAGGGCATGGAGGTGCTGGGTCCCCTCACTGGTGACCCCTCCCACTCCCCAAGTCCCCACACAACCCGCTCCACCTGGGCAAGGATGTTTCCTTCTCTCCCCACGGTGCCAAATCCTTCAAGCTGCATTGGGCCAGCTCCAAGGTGGAGCAAACCCCCAGTTTCCCAGCCTCGGCCACCATCTCACAGGGGACCGGCTGCCCCCCCAGCTCACCCCGCACCAAAAGCGCTTTGCTGCATCCTATGTTGGTTTTGGCAGCGCGGCGGCACCTGCAGCAGAACCACAGCGCTCGCCCGGCTGAATCAGAGCTATTCCTAGGTGAGCAGTTAAATAATTCAGTGACGTTTTATTTCAGAATTTAATTATTTTATCATTTATTTATTGGACTAAAGAGAGCTCTCCTGCACAGCAGGCTGTAAATCCCCATTTCCTCCAGCCTCCCCCTGCCTTTCCTCACTTGGATCTCACGGTCCCTGCTCCTGCGCTTCCGTGCATTATCATAGGTGACATAATCCCACACGGATGCATCTCCCCCACCTATTTCTCTGGATTATATATTTTTCTCTTTGTTTCCCCCTTTCTCTTTCCTTCAGCTGCTGAACATTTGGAAAAGAAAAAGGCAGGAAAGACCCAGCATCCCCAAACCAAAAAGATGCCGGTGCCGAGGCTGCTCTCTGCAACGTCGAGCATCTTTCTTGATGTATGATTTTGCCACCATGTGCGTGTGTCAACATGAACGAGGGCGCACAGATAGATTTCTTTATTTTATTTCTCCTCAAGACTGTTCTCTAGTCTGAAAAAAGAGCAAAACTTTAATCATCCACGCCCAGCCCCGATGTCAAGGCTGTTGGCTGCGTGCGTAAAACAACTCCCCATTACAGGGCTCTAACATTGCTCAGGGTGCCACCACATTGTCTTCAGACAACGGCTGTCTGCTCATAAATTATCACACCTACTTTATCCTTTTCAGGTATAACCAGTAATTTAGCCTTTGGAAAGAAAGATAAAAAAAAAAAAAAACACCACACAAAAAACCCAACTGTGGAAGGGGAAAATCATCTCAAGCAAGAAATAACTAAAAAAATGTGCAAAACAGAATGAAAATGACACTTCAGCTTTAACATCACATCATTAGCAAGATATTTTATCATGCAATTCATCTGCCTACCTACCTGCTTCCCAAACCACAATGTTCCCCTCAGAGTTCTGTTCCTCTTTTGCAATGAACCATAAATTACATGCTGACAGCTTTAATTTGTGCAAAGTATGCCTGGTTGCTTCTGGCACAAGCAGCCGGCTGCTATAATAAGGTCAATATATATTCATTGTCGCATTGCTTGATGTGCCAGATAACACAAAAATGCAGAAATGTGGTAGTTTCTTTGGGGCTACAAAGTGGGAATGATAGAAAGCTAAGAACGCTGCATCTCATCAGGGCATCGCAAGCAGTTGGCTCATCATTTATGCATGGCATGAGCAATGTTATGATTTAACTAATCATCATCAGTTATTCATCCCATTGCTGTCAGGAGACCATGCAACACTTTCATTTCTTGCCAGTTCTAGATAATTTATGTTCCCCTATCATTCGAGGGTTGGTTGGTTGGTTTGTTTGCTTCCTTTTTTTTTTTTTTTTTTTTGCCTTGTGGTTGACCATTAGCAGGTAAACTCCAACATTTCCTCTGGAGCATGAGGTGTTGAAGCGCAATGAAACCTCTGAAACGCTGCCCATGGAAGAGGAGGAGGACATCTGCCCTCGCTGGGGAACCTGAACACCCCACAGTGTGGGGAGAAGCTGCCCACTCCAGGATCCCCCAGGGAGACCTGCATTTTTCAGGGGTGCTGGTGGGTCACGGTGGTGCTTTGGGAAGTGGCACTAATTGGGCTGATGCTGTTTGGACGCCAAGCAACCCCTCCTGGAGAGGATGGGGATGGTGACAAGAGCCCTGCAGAGCTGCTTTGGCAGCAAATGTCACTCCCACCTGCCCCCTCTCTGCAGCGTCTGATGCTCAGGCAGGGAAGCACATTCCCCAAAAATGGAAAACAGGGGAACCAGGCTCCTCACAACCGCCCTCCTGGCAGGAGGCAGCTTGGGGCATTGTGCAGGCCCAAGACGCCCCTGCAGCCCACCCCACGCTGCCCAACAGAGTTTTTTGGCTTTTGTTTATTACATTTCAAGCAAATTAAGAGAAAGGTCAGAACTGAGGCACATGGTACCCAGAGTGATGGAGACCCTGCAGGACAACAGGTCCAGACGAGCTGGGCTGGCTGCGGGTTCCCGCACTGGAGCTGGAGGGACCAACGCAGGTGGCTGTGCAAGGAAAACAGTTGCCCAACACCAGATTTTTCCAACACATCACAATTACAGCAGCACCTGTGCTACATGGCTTCGCATGGCGCCGCTATGAATGTTTACAGAGCGCAGTACCCCTCAGCACCCACAATCTCCTACCTGCAGAAATTATAGGGGTGGCTGGTGCCATTACAGGGAAAGAGCATCGCTGCCCCGCGGACCAAAACTACTCAGAGTACACATGGCAATAAGCCCAAACGGTAAAATGAGGAAGTTTTGGTGTGTGACCATGTAAGACATGGAAGTTTCAGGGCATGGAGCTGCAGCAGCACCTCACCGTGGGAAGAGTCAGAGGGGCAGCAGTGTGGCAAGGGTGGGGAGAGGGGCTCGGGAGTTTGCCAGCTTTTAAATCAGAAAACTATTCAATGACACACTCTAGCAACAGCAAAACCTCCTTGCTTTGAGGGCAAACAGTGTTTTTCTGGGCTCGAGTTTGAGCCTGGAAATCCACTGTGTCTTCTGGTCTGCCCTGGTGCCTGGGACTGCTGGTGAGATTTTAATTCAGTCCCAGTCTGTAAGGGAATAGATTTGAACTCTGTTGTGGAATAGGAAAAGGCATCCCGGTCTGTGACGGGGAGATGTGGTTTCAGAGATGGCACCGTCTCCCCCCAGAACCAGGGTACAGGGAGTCAAGTGCAGGCCCCAAGACAGGGTTTATCATCTGAGCATCTCAACAACAGCCTGATATAACATTTTTATATGTGTAAATGCACATATAAACACAAATATTACCATTACACTTGGACATTTTCGTAGAATACGTGTTAAAGGAAGTAGATTAGACAGCTTTTCCCCGAGATCATAAGTATTTAAAAAGCAATAAGGCTTAATGCCTGTTTTTCTTACTTTGTAAGGTGGTTGGGGATGATAAATGATAGGCAATTTCATGGCTGGAATTTCAATTTCCCAAAATATTAGTGCTGTTCTCCACTCCCAAGAGCTCCCTTTTGGCAGTCTCCTGCATTACCTCCTTCTTCTCTGTTTCTGAATTTATTTTCAGGTCAGACATCCATTTCTCGGGCCTGGCAAAGGTCTTGGGAAGCCGGTCAGCAGTGCTCAGCCCCAGCCGCATCCCATCGGAAGAGAGTTCAGAAAGCTAAAAATTGTTACTTTGGCATTTTTAAATAGAACGACTCTTCACTTGTTCTGAAATATGTTTAGATGTAGCCAATGCAATTTTAACAGAAATAAAAAAGCTCCAACATCAGGAAATGCTTCTATTTCAGAGAGATGAAATGTGTCCGTTTCAGCAAAGAAAAATAATTTTCACCTAAGACTCCATTTTGGTGGCTTTTTTGTTGAAGTGAAGAGGAGAAGAAAACAGGACATGCTTTTAGGCTGGTGCAAATGACTTAATGACCCCAAAGCCAGAAAAAACAACCAGCAAAAAGACTAAAACAAGACACCGTTCAACCCAGGTGTCACACTGACAAGCCCTTCTATGAAACCTCAGCATGCATAAGCTGAAATTTCCCGAATGTCATATTATTTTTCCTACTTACCTGTGTTGCTTACTCTTCTCCTTCCACTAAGAGAGACGCAAAAGGGCCACAGGATGTCCCAGCCACAAAGATGCTAAATTAAGTCATTTTTATCAGCAGTGCAGCTGATATATCTTCCCATTAAAACTGTGCCGAGAGGACTCTCCTGTCAGAGGTGATGAGAGAGGCCCCAGGAGCCAGGGTCTGGGGGGGAAACAGGGGATGCACCTGCACAGCTGTGGGCCTTCAGATATGGGGGTCAGGGCATGGCCAGGGGCATATGACGGGCTCCTGCACGAGCAGGGAGTGGATGAAGGAAGGAGAACACAGGGCTCTTCTCCAGCTAATGACAGACAACAGCCCTGCTCCTTGCCAGTGTGTGCTGCCAGCTCTAGCTTGTCCCTATGAGGCCCCTTTGGAAACACCCTCATTTCACAGCTCAGAAGATGAAACCTGAAGTTTAATGCTGTGCAGTCAAGGTGGCATCAGGACCATTGTGCAACCACATGTCCTGGCCCTCAGCCACCCATCACTGATGGAAAGACCTGGCGTGCTGGCTGCTCTAAAAGGAAAGCCCGGAAAATCCGACACCCAGAAAATCTGGCACCCAGAAAAGCCAGCCCCCATCAAGCCCCAAGCCCAGTCCCCAGCACCAGCCCCAATTAGCTCAGCAGTACCCCTCTCCCCACCCCAGCTTGTGTGCAGGGGGATTTCTCCAAGCTGGGGTCCCTGAGCCCCACAGTCACACCATGGAGATGGAGCCATGCTCACCCCAAAACCGCCCCAATATTTCCTCCTTGGGTCTTCTTCAGAAAGCTCCAGTTGTCACACAAACCAGCCAGTTTTTTTGGAGGCAGAGATGTCCTGCAGAGCAGCCCCTTCAGCTCCCAGCACCATGGCTCCTACGGACCCCCAGCCCCAGTGATGTATTACTGAAATCCATTAAAGTGCGGCAGCTCTGACAGTGCTCTAAGGTAATATGTCACGGCACCACTGCTCTGATGATGTACTTACATAATATATCAAAGCCCCATCACTCTGATTATGTTCTAATACAATATATCAAAACGCCATTGTTCTGATGATGCACTATTATAATACATCAAAGTACTGGGGGCCTGCTGATGTGCTATTACCCAGCATCAAACTCTTGTCAATCTGGCATTGTGCTGTCATGCAATAGCCACTCAGAAGACAGTAATAAAATTAAGCTTATTCTTTAAAATTTATATCTCAGCCTGTCTGTGGAGAGGCATTGATTAAGCACAGGTTGGGAGTTGCATATATATCCCATAAGGTAAGGGGCTGACTGATAAGGCTTCGTATGCTTTAGAGCTTTTAAAATGCAAGGGGAGCTTGATTTGTTTTTGGAGCTTGTGGGTCTCCAACGCCAGTCAGAAAAAGAAGGAAAAAACTCCTCCTCTGCTTTGCAGCCGTGCACACACCTGAATATTGCAGAGCAGGCAGCGCAGTCCATGGTTTCAGGAGAGGTGCTCAGCATGCTGCTGCGGCTGCAGGAGAGCTGAAAGCCCATCAAGCTGTTAAAAACAAGAGGCGTTGGGCCTTTTCCAGCAGCCTGAGTGCATTCTTGTTTCTCGCTATTTTGCTGAAAAACACCATCTCCTGGGTGCCTCGCAGCCCGCTGTGGGTTTTTTCACCCTTAGAGGCTTAATAGCAATTCACTGGGAAGAATCCACCCCTTGCATTGGCACCGGGCAGCTTCCCTGACTGTTCCCACTTGTAGGTGAGGACACACACCACTGGAAATATATGAACAAAGGTGAAAGAGTAATTAAAAAAACAGAGGAAGCAAAGGAAGCGCTTCTTGTGATGTTCCCACCCCCAGGCCAGGACTCCACAGCCCTCTGCAGCAAAGCCTGATTTCCAGAGCCAGCAGCACCCAGACGGTGCCCAGCACTCAGATGGGCATTGGCTGAGCCCCCGGGGTCTTAACCCCCCACCAGCCCCCTGCCTTACCCAACCCCAGTGCAGGGCTGGGCGGCCAACCTGCACTGCAGAAGGCTTTTATCAGCACAAGGCTAAGAATCAGGGTTTTCCATAAAAAGGAAGGGCAATAAGAGATATGCCTCACAAATATTTTTACAACACATAAATAAACAGAGATATCAGTGTATGCCGGGTTACGCAGCAGCTCAGGGTGTCAGCCCAGGCCAGAGTCTAGAAACATGGACTTAGAGAAATTCAGCCATGAGATCAACCCTGGGCTGGGACGCTGGACCTGAGTGATGGGGATGGGCACATGCACTGGTTTCTCAAGTTCTCATCCACTCTGAGAGATCTTCTCACCCTTCCCCATCCCAAGGACGGTAGTGGAGGTGCCGGTGGGGTGAAGACTCCAGCCCTGGTGGGGCCAGCACCGGGAGCCCCGTGCCACCAGTGAGCACGTGGGCTGTCCCGGCTCAACCCTCCTGAGCAAAGAGCTGTGCCTCGGGGAAGCTCTTACCACCCTCACCGTTTTATTTGGCTCCAGAACAAACCCGAGGGTGGTTAATGACATCTGCGAGCTTTCCAGCTCCCTCCCTGTAATTAGGGCTGCCTGGAGGTGCTATTCTAACGAGGGCCAGAGGAATTTCCCCGGGTGCTGAGCTGGGAGACCTGGCAGAGAGTTTCTGCCTTGGCTCAGGGAATCCTCTACAAACCTCCTCTGGGGGAAAAAATAATGGTATAAAAGCCCTCCCTTATGGCACCAGAGCTTGGCTTTGAGCGAGGCAGCAGTTGAGGAGCACCTGCCCTGATAGCAGGAGTGGTGTTTTAATGGGGTAAGAGTGGTTTGGAGCTAGGGAGAAGCAGGCAGGGAGCTGCAGAGGCAGGTGGGGATGGGAGGTGTTTGCTGGGGGAGGAGAGGAGACTGATAAGAGCCGTGAGACAGCCTGGGGTCATCCTAGCTGGCTCTGGTGCTTCTCAAACACTTCCATCTGCAGAGATAAAAGTGCTCAGAAGAGACAGAAACTCTCCCTACGGGAGGGAGTGGGGCGTGGGGGAGGCTGCCAGCCCAAGGCTGAGCTGACAGGGGCATCTCCAGAAGAAGAGAAAAAGCTGTTTTCTTCCCATGACCCTTTTCTCTGACCCCTGGGCTGCTGCATTTGAGTTTGCACGTGAAGTTTCTCCCCCTCTTTAGGTTATCAGCCCTTCCTTCATGCCCCGGGAATGGCAGCGACACCTTTGCCCCCCCTGACCACAGCCCTCAGCCCCTGCACACCCCAGCCATTCCTTGGCTACCATTCCACCAGCCTACCTTTCCAGTCTGACCTGTCCCCCATGTCCACGCCGGGGGGTACAGCATGCACAGGGGTGGTCTGGCTCCACAGAGAAAACTCCCATCATCTCTCCCCACAGGCACCATCGGTGCTCGTTGAAGGTGACAAACTCAGCCAAGAGGGATCCAGTTCCCCCATCCCCGGCAGGCCACACTGGCACATTTTTTCTGGGATTATGCAGATGAGAAACTGTCATTAAAAAGCAAAAAGAGAGTTTCTCCTTCTTCAAACAGGCAATACCCAGAGCTGGGACCGCAACGCTGATGCTGAGCCCCAGGGTTCAGCCCAGGGACCCTCTTTGTAAGAAGGGCTGTGAGTGCAGGGGCTGCCCCAGGATGGTCTGGTGTGGCAGGGACCTGCCCAGCCTGGAGAAAACACCGGTGGAAGTGAGACCTAAGGGAGGTATGTGCCAGTTGGTTGCTGCAATGGGCCCTGGGGAGGTGCTGAAATGGGAAAACAGCACCTATTTTCCTTAAAATTGCTCAGGGTCAGTGGGGTGTGCAGGTAGCAGCTGGGGGAAAGGAGGAGGCAGCTTTTCCTTTGCAACCAAGAGGCTGAGTCCTCTCTGCTTTGAGTGAAGCGGGGAGGCAGAAGGGACTAAGATCCCAACTGGTTACAAGCCCTGGGACCCCAACCAGCGGCAGCAGCAACTGGGGCTGTGAGGCCGGGGAGGAGAGCGGAGGAAACCACCCACGGCGCCTGTGCGAATGAGGAGTTTTTCCAATCTGCCTAAACTCTATATTAAAAGGCGCCCGCAGGAATGCTGGCCGCCTGCCATCCCCCTTCGCACCTTCCACAGACTGAACCAGCCGGCTGAGCAGCTGGCACCGGAGGGGAGATTTGGGGAGCCTGGGCCTTCCTTAGGAGCCACGTCAACCTGAAGAAACCTCCAGCACGGCTTGTCTGGGGTCCCTGCTCTGCTCCTGGAGGGGAAACCTCCATCTTTCATCTCCCAGTCCTCCCAGTGTAACCAGTTGGAGTGGAAAGCCTGCAATTTCCCAGTTTATTCCCCAGGGTGGCAGCACCCTCGGGTGTCATTAACACAACAGCCACTGCCATCCATGACCCACCTTGCAGACCCAGATCCACCTTGTGCAGCGATATCTCTGCATGGCCAGACCCAGGGCAGGATTTGGCCCTAGGCTAGGCTCTGCAGCTCTCCTGCCTGGCTTGTGGCATTGCAGGTAGCTCAAAGCGGTTGCCATCTCTTGGTGGTTCCAGTAGCCACACGCAGCATCCTCTGCATGCCTCTGCCTCTCCAGCTGCCCTTTCCTCGAGAGCAGCAGCTCCTCGGTGCCTGGACCGACTGGCATTTCCAAGCAGGGGAAATCATGCTGGCATGGTTGGAAGAGCAAACAACCCCCACACACACGACAAGATGCATGTTTTAACCTGTCCATTGCAGTGAGAGACCGGATAATGCGATAAGCCAGAGTTGCTCAAGAGTAAGCTGATTAATGATAAGAAAATATTCATTAAGGATGTGTCACTTGCAGACATCCCCACAGCCACTGAGTGGGGTGAGCTGGTGTGGTGCCCAGCCCTCTCAGAGGGACCCCCGGCCCCAGACCCACACCACAATGTCATGCTCATGCCTGGTCCCCAGCAGGGAGAGCAGGCAGGGTCCAACTGGGCCGTCACATCAAAGGCTCCCCCTCCAAATCACCTACCTCCAGAAGAGCCATCCAAGGACTGAGAGCTGCCAAAACATCTTGGCTTCAAATACTTTGAATAAGAAATGGGTGCATTTACAAATGGGTGCCTGCAAAGCCCAGCCTGCCACAGCTGAGCCAGCCCAAAGAGCTCAGCGATGAGCCCGGTCTGGTGTGAAACATTCCTCCAAACCCAGCACTGCAGGTGCTACAGATACGGACAGAGGCATTTGTCCTCCCAGGGGCTCGGGGGACAGACAGACACGTCATGTCCCACCTCACCAGCATCAGTCCAGCCCTGCATAGGACCAGAGCCCCTCAGAGCGTGGGTGCACCCAGCTGCACAGCAAGGAGAGTGGCCATCCAAGCCCCTTGCTGTCCCACAGAGATGCTTGGGATGCTGCTGTGTGGGGGGGTGCAGACCTGGCAGTCCCCCATTTCCTTCAGCAGCAGCATCCCCGCGATGTTAAACCGCCTGGGCAGCCACAGCATGGCAGTGCCAGAACCATGCACCCTCCCCAGCCACGTGCACCCTGAGCAGAGGCCAATGCCTCCAGGCTGGCTCTACTCGGCTGAAGAAAATACTGATTTTCAAAACAGCTCTTTCTGGTGCGACTGAGCTGACAGGGCTCCTCTGCAGCCGAGTGCAAGGAGCCAAGCGAGCATCACCGCTTCCCTCCCGCAGCCCCTCCACTGTTTATTTTAGTGTATCATTGGGAAAACGGCCATTGGTGGCAGGCAAAGACGTTCAATCAGGTTCGTGTTTACTTTCGGAGCCACTGTACAAACAACATACTGTGGGTAAATTAAACAAACACCAGTTATAAAGTCTACATAATCAGCTTAAACTCAAAGGATAATTACAAGAGTCAAAATCTACAGTATCATAAAGATAGGCAGTCAAGGACTGGCTCCAACACATGACAGAAATATAAGTTAGCTTTGAAAGATAACCTTGTGAGCTACAATTAACTCGCAGGCTTTGACAGTTACCGAAACCCTAAATGAAAATAGCCCAAGGAAAACAAATACAAGGTTTGGCACTCCTGAAGAAATTCAAACCTAAACATACAAATTAAAAGCACCTCGAGAGGCAGGGTGGGATTTAATAACATAATGTCTCCCATTCACTTGAAAGTAATTGATGCACAATAAAAAACCCTTTCTGTCAGCACAGGCAGTGGGAAAACCCACCGAGTGGCTGTGGAAATCGAACCCTTTTCATGTAGAGGTGGGTTTTTTTTTGTTTGGGTTTTTTTTTGTTTTTTAAAGCAATGACCTGACAGCAAAAAGCCTGCAGGGAAATGGCTGATTTTGAGATTGTTAACAAAAAGCACCCGAGCCAGCCTGGCCCACGCACAGCACCCGCTGCAGCGAGCAGCAAGTGCAGCATTCATCGCTCCCCACAAACACAAATAATAACCTTAATTAGCGTAGAAAAAATACAAGGATGCTGGTAGCCTCGAGGAAAGCCGGGTTATCGCAGGCGGGAGAGTTATCAAGGAAGGAAGCAGGGAGGGGACCTGCAGTGGCTCCTTGGAGAGGGGTGCAGACACATCCCCCCTGTGCCCCTCGCCTGGGGACCGGCTGTGGGAGGGGGGGATCTCTGGGGGTGGTAGGGACCCCACAGAAGGACAAAGACGATGGGGCAAATATGGAGCAGACACATGTGGGATGGCCCTACAATCCTGCAGCCACGGGATTTTTCATTATTAAATTAAATTATTGTGAGCTACCAGACAACTTAAAAATTCACAAGATAAATGCAAAAATGTTTTGGCAGTGCTTTCACCAGTTCTCCTCCCCATTTCCCAGACAGTTCAGCCTCAAAATACAAATATACCCACAAAACAGGGGAAAAATTCCCAACTCTGGCTCTCCTTGCACCCCTCAAATGTCAGCTGTGGGTTGTGACCATCTGCAGCCCTTTGATGGCCAAGGGGGAAGGAACCTGCTCCTTCTCCATCCAGCTCCCTGCAGACAACTACCCTCAGCCCAGGAATCATCACCACTGGGGCTAATTGGGATGCTGGCTGGCAGTCTCGGCAGGGAGAGAAAAGAAAACAACCTGACACGTTATGCCTTCCAACAAAGCTTCAGGGAGCAGCAGCCTTTCCTCGGAGACGGGAAAACAAATGCCTTTTAAAATAAAAGCCGATAAACTGACGAACTTAGTGCTGCTCCTCGCTTATAAATCACAGTGCAGCACTAGCTAATGGCTCTGGCAATGGGAGTTCAAAGGAAAGAAGTAACCTAATTATAAAGTTTGTTAGATTTATTGTCAGTTAATAACAGCATTTTCAAAGATGCTATGAGTAAGATCAGTGGGTTTCTCATGCTTTACGCGTTTTTCTCTTCCCAACAACTATTCTAGGTCAAATTTATTGCGCTGCACTTCTTTTCCCATCACAGGGAGTGAGGACACTTACAGGCAAGCCTTGCGATGCTGTGATTAGCATAATGAGGGCAGGTGAATATATCGTACTTCCTTGTGGCTTTTTTGGCTCAGATCGTGAGTGAGAAAAGGTGTCAGGAGCTGCCGGCAATTTTTGCAAATATTAAGGTAATGAAACAACTTGACGTCGCTGAATTATTAAAGGTTCTCCTGCGTTTCTGATATTTTATTCCTTTTATTAAATGTGTAAGTGAAGTAGCAGGGAGCTGGGCTGCTTTCCTTCTCCCACGCTTTTCCCAAAAGCAGCAGGCGAGAGGGAAAGGCAAATCCAGGAGGGGAGGGAAAGGCAAATCCAGCCTGGTGCAGCCATTCTGGGGGGGGACAGATGGGCCAGGCGGCTCCACAACCAGATGCTCAACCAGCAGAAGAGACTGGCCTGAGTTTTGGATGGATGAGCCCAAGCATCCCACGGCAAGGCAGGAGCATTTCCCAGGGTTTAGAGGTGATGGAGGGACACCGGGTTGTCTTTTCTCATAGCATTAACAAAAATATTCTGCAGTAAGCGCTCCAAAATAGGAGTAATATTCTAAGCTTAATTATCATTTAAATATAATAGGAATCTGATGTTTCCACCAAGTGAGCATGTGCCAATCAGCCAGCAGTAAGCACTGCGTTTTCTAAACAAATCGTTATTAACTTTAATATATTGCAGGCATGTAGCAAGCTGGATCCAATTTTAAGTGAAAATTAATGGCAAATTCTTGTAACCACATTAAGAGCCATCTTAGTTCATTTGAAATCAGTTAAACATGAAAACAATATGAAAGCCATCTTGTGTGCCTGGAATATAAATATTTGTCCTTATCCTTGCCAGAGCAGCAAGAAAAATTAAGAGATGTTGGCATGTAAGCTTTATATAAACACACTCACAAAAGGCCGACATTTGATGGATTAAACTATTTGTCAATTTTTCCATTTCCTTCGTCAAAAAGTAATTAAACATTAAGCAGATGTCAGAATCTAATTGGTTCTAGAGAATATTGCACAATAGGATTTATGGCAATTGTGAAGTTGTATTTACATGTCTGTAAACAGGCAGTTGTTTGCCAGAAGACGCTGGTCACAAAGCTCTTGCCTCTTCTAAGTTTAAAAAAGCCAGATTTTGCAAAGCTTTGCAGATTTGCCGGCTCTGCACCCGCTGACCAGCCCAGGGAACTGGGGAGCTCGGCCGGGCTCAGCTCTCAGCCGCATCCTGCAGCAATGCCTGGGGCACCGGAGTGGGGCAGAGACAGGGACCTCTGTCCTGCCTGCTACCCCCCGCCACGTCCTGGGTGCCATACAAGGAAATGAAAGTATTTCCTTTCATTTGAATTATTTTTCTCCCCTTTGCTCCATGGAAGAATGGGAGAAAGGAAAACAAATAGGAAAAAAACCTTCTCAGTTTCTTTTCCTGCTTCTTAAACTGAAGGGAAACCCAAATACAACAGAAGGAAAAACCCATATTGGAATATACTTTATTAAATTTATGGTCAAAACTGTATTTTTCTTTGTATTTTCTACCCCGCTTCACTGGATACCTCACAGCTGAGCACCCAGCAGTCCCACAGCCCCTGGTCCCCATCCTTGGGGGGGACCCCAGTGCTGGGCGATGGAACCTGGGAATGCTGTAACTCTCAAACAATAGCCCCTATTACCTCAGCCATCCACCCCAGAAACCTGACATCTGAAAATGAGGAATATGGGCCAATTAAGGCAGTCAGGTGCATCACAGCGGAGACCCAGCCTGGAGCAGCAGCAAGTCCCCACCTTCTCCCACCAGCCTTGGCTTTGCAATTAGGTACCAGCGCTGCCAATGAGGACCAATGCCTACAACACCACAGGATCAGCGGAGCCCTGCAAGTTCAAATATCTCATCCCAGGATGAAGATGCCTTCCTGGAAGAGGATGTGCCCTGGATGACCTGAGCTACGTGCTGGTGTTTATTTTCTCACGCAGCCCTCACCCAGTCGGGCGGGTGCCGGCGCCAGCGGAGTCTTTCCTCTGGCGCTGGCACGGCTCGTGCCAGCTCCAGCTCTTTGGATGACGGAGAGCTCTTGGATCCTCCAGACGACTGGGGAGCAGTAGAGATTAGGTGCAAGGGGGAGCAACAGGTATTAAGTGCAAGAAGAACATGGGACATCCCCCTAGGCAAGAGGTGAGTCAGCGTGTCTGTCACCGCTGATTATTTTTTTCTGTTTTTCTTGAGAAAAGCCCTTACAACTTTCTTGTTTTCATTGGAAAGACACAAGTCTGAAACGCCAAGGGTTTATTCCCTAGAAAATTATGGTGGGTTTATTATGACTGATAAAGCATCTGTGAATGATGCTGATGTGGGAGCCTCCTCTTCACAGCTCCACCAGTGTCTGAGAGTTGTGGCCTTTCTTATCATCACCAATCTGTGCAATTTTGGTGCGGGTGAGACCTCTGTAAGGGCCACAACCATCCTGGATGTCACAGTGGCAGCGCTGAAGGCCGGGCCAGGACACAGCAACGGGTGAGGTGCAAGGGGGGCTGCTTTGTGCAGGGACTGGCAAAGGGACGTCCCCAGCCTGGGAGGAGGGCAGGGCTGGGAGCAGGGCTGCAGGATGGGGAGGGCACAGGCACGAGCTGCCGCTGAGAAAAGCAGGACCTGCCCAGGCTATGCCAGGCCCCAAGCACTGAGATAAAGATGCTCATCCATTGGCACGACAGCCCCTGCGCCCCCAGAGCCAGCTGTGGGATCACAGCGGTGTCACCCTCTCCAGCAGCACCAGGAGCACTGCTATAACCCAAACCACCCCGGAGGTGCCTTACGGGTGTTCTGCAGGGATATATTTCACAGAGAATAATTAGCTGACCAGGTGCCAAGGCCGGGGGAGGCAAAGATGATGCTTTGCATCCCACACAGTCAACAGGCAATGTCACCCTATCATGACGCCCATCGTCGCGGCATCGGGCCGCCTGCCAGCTTTGACAGAGCTATGTCTATATGCGCTGCTCAACGGCGTCAGGCCTCGTTTCCAGAAGGTAGAGGAAACGTCCCTGTTTACAGAAGCCAGCCTGCACACACCCCACGCAGTCCCTGCATGCTCTGACAGGCTGTACCCCGCCAGGAGCCTCCTGCAACCCCTCAACACTGGGATGCCCAGCCATGGGCAGGGGGAGAAGGTTTGCCACAGCCTCCCTGAGAGATTAGAAGAGCAAAGCAAAAGATCCTCCTCCTTTCCCACCAGTTCTCACTGAGTTAATGCCTGGGTTAAATTCTGGCTGCCCCCACCCAGGAGAGCCACTTTCTGCAAACCTTCCCAGTGCTGATGCTCAGGAATAAAATTACAAAGACAAAGTGCAATAACTTTGGATGATGAATCAGTTTTAAGAAGGATTTTGTTCATATCTGGCTCTGAGCACATGGGACCGGTGCTGCTGCTGCTTAATTCAGCGCTACCAAAGCCACAGCTTTTATTCGAAGCCGGAAAGCTCAGCCCAGAGCTGTTATTTCCCTTGCTGTTCACCTACCTTATTTAACAGAAATGAAACAGTCACATGAGCTTTTGATCAAACCAAGCCTCCCCTGAAGTCACACGGTGACCTGGCTAATATTTGCGTGGCAGATCGATGCCCTGTTCATCTCACGGGCGCAGCAGCTGTGGACTCAGGCTGTTTGTTCCCAGTCCCAGTCCCGCTCCCAGTCAGCTTCCACAACCAAGTCCTCCTCTTCATCTAGCAAGGAAAAAAAATGCCCTGTCAGTAAGGCCTCCCTCATGCCAAGCCCAGAGCAGGAGAGGAGCACGGCTGCTCCAGCCGTGGGCTGTGCATCCTCCCTGTGAAGCTGACTCTGGCATCTCCCTCCCGGCCTGCGTCGAGGCAGTGTTTTCTAAAAATGCACATTATAATTTACAATAAAGACATGGGAACAGTGACATTTACTGCAGACCTTGTGCTCATTAAAACAGTCTCATTGCCTCATTAATTCCATTTTTCAGAAATTATGTTCATTTTTATGCACTGTATTAACTCCTCATGCATTTCACATGCTGCTATTCCACATTTAAGGAATATGTCTCGGAGAGGTTTCCAAATCAGCAATCCCAGCACCCTAGAAGCGAAATAATTACTTTTTCCATTGCTAGTTCCTGTTAACCCACTCAAGATAAATAAAATTAATGTGACTACATTTGTCATGTGAATTTAATTATTCCAAACAGCATTAGCCTGGACTATAATTGTAGAACAAATGTGCTTCACGATATCAAGACTCACCGAGTGAAATTTTGTCTCAGATGTTTCCATGCTTCCAAAAGCCCTGGGAAGCAGAGCACTGACAGCATGGAGGGAAGGGTCAAATGGGCCGCGAGCACAACCGTGGCCAAAGGGTACCCATGCAGCAGCCCACGATGCAGGAAGTCAGCATTGGGTGCTTGCAAAAACGTGCAGCAAATGTGCGTGCTTCATCCAGTGTGCAGACACTTTACCCCCAAGGCGCTTCCCCAGCAGACAGTGCTCCCACATTTTGGAATGGGGGTGCTGGGACCTTACCTCCACCCCCAGCCACTGCTCATTCTGCAAAAAATATTTTCTTGGCTCTTTCCTTATCTTCTCTGAAGCGGGAGGATGCTCTTGGTTATCCCTAGCTCCCCGAATGCAGGAGGGCTGCAGGCACGGGGAGGTGGGGTGGTGGTTAATACAGGGGTGCCTGGTTTGCCCTTCCCTGAAAGAAGAGCTCATCCACACCTTTCCCAGAGGACTCCCAGGCTGCCCTTCCCAGTGCTCCCAGCTGTGAAGGCACATGTGGCTGAGAAGAGGGTGGCTGGGCTCGCCGGCAGGAGCACGGCATGGCACCCCAGCTTGCTCAGCAGGATGCTCTGCGCTTGGCTTGGCCAAGGGCAAAGTGCCTCCACTGCCTGGTCCCAGAAACCAGCAGAAGTGGCCACCACAAACCCAGCAGGAAGCCAAAGCCTCCAGACTTCAGACATCTCCCAGACAGCTTTATTTCTTTTCTACAGCAGGACCCTCAAGGACAACCTCTCCACTAGCTAAGGCTGCTGGTGTCACAGGCACAAGCATGCTCAGCGTTGGTACCTGCAGGAACATCTTGCACTGCCTTCATCCCCATTTTATAATAACTCCTTCAGGTTTTTCTACCCTTCCCAACACCAGAGTTCTCTTTTCTGCACCTCCCAGGTGCGCTTCACCACCTCTAACTCTCCATCTCATTCCAGCTCAGCAAAAACCACTCTATATAGATATATTTAGTCATTTGCCTACACCTCACAGCTACGCTCCTTCTTTGGAATTAATTATTTAATCCCCCAGCTGTACTATTAACTCTCTGAAGCTGGAGATTGCATGAAAAATCTACTCAGACTAAGCCAGTAATGCACCACATCCCCAACCGGGAAGGGGTCCCAGGGGGAAGGAGAAACCACAGGGCCAGGACCTGCTGCCCCTGGGCTAACCCAGCTCGGCATGTATATTTAACAACGCTTTCTATAAGGAGCCAAGCCTGGGATGAAAGCGGGCTGTGGCATCCCCTCTTTAGCATGCACGTTGGGTGCATACGTTGAGCCATACAATATTAATGAAGGAACAGTTTATTGGATTTCGTTCCCAGAGCTTCTCGAAGTGGCACTGGGCCACAGACAGCGGGTTATAAATAGGCGTGGGTCGTTTAGAAGGTCACGCAGCAAACCTTGAAAAGTGCCAGAAACTTAACAAGAAACAGGGAAATGCACGTTAAATCAGAACAAAACAGGCGCTGCCACGCACAGCCCCTGTCCCAGCGGCAGAGGAGCAGCCTCAGGGCAGGGACGTGCCGCTCAGGAGCTGCTGGGAGTCACCATCAAAACATGGCCCTGCTTCTCCAGAAGAGCTGCCTTTTAATGGATAACTTAATGTCATCTGCTGCTTCAGCACTCGGCTGCTCCGGCAGATTCCCACACTTTTTCTTGTGGCATTAAAGGGTCAGGGGATGTGGCAGTGCCAGTGGCAGCACCACCGGCAGCCGTCTCGCACACCCAGCTTTGCTCCCTGAGAGCTGGCTGTGTCTGCACTGCTCACTGGGCCACCACAACATTTAAGGAAGCAAATGTGAACTTTAATAAAAGCCGACTCCTCTACCCTAAATAAAAAACATTCCCTGACTTGAAGAAAAACTTTTTTTTTTATTATTATTTCAAAGTACCCTGTTCAGCAGCAGAGCATACAAATACTCATAGCTACGCAAATAGCAACTCTTTATTTGCTTTGTTTGCTCAGCTAATATTGACTTTCCAGCCTAACACTGCTGCTATTGAGTTTGGCTATTCACAATAATGTTTGACTAGCATTAGAACAGCGCAGCGATAACAGCATGTGCAACCGAAAAAGCAATCCATCACCCCTCCGTGGGATAGTGCCATTATGACAGGGGGGGAAAAAAAACCCGTCTGCTTATTCAGTCAAGTACAACTGTTGAATATAATGCTGGCAATGACACTCCTGGCTAGTTCAAACAACCCAAGGTTACAGCGTTATTGTGTACTTGCGCAGAGCAAACACTGCGGAAAGGCTCCGTTTCTGCTTGTCACCTTGGGCGGGACTCGAAGAGGTTTGTTTCGGGCCAGGGTCGGCGAACGCTGCCCCGTGCCAAGGCACCCTCGTGCTCCCAGCATCGCGCCCGCCACAGGGGAGCGGCACCGTGCCATGGCCGGACAGACGAACAGAGGAGAGAGACCCTTCTGTGGTGGAAAGGAGGGTGAGAGCAGCCGTGGAAGGGGCAAGTAGGGCTGCCCGGGGGTTTTGGCTCAATCGGAGCATCAGCACGGCATCCTGCAAGGGAGATGGGGTGCACCAGCATCCCACGCTGCTGCTCCTCCACCCAGGGTCGGGTGGCACCCGTGGGGTGGGGACCTGCCCCCCTGTGCTCCCCAGGTAGCACTCGCTTTGCCAACATACTCCCTTTCCCTTCCAGATCACAGAGCTGAGCTGACTGCCTTGTTTGCCTCCCACGTGTGTCCACTAATTTAGATAAAATAGGCGTGTGTGTGCGCATCGACGTACACGAAGGCAGAGAGCAGCCCCCGCCTAGCAGGCGTTCATCACTCCCTTCCCAGTAAAGCCCAAACTGGTGCAGCTGGGTGGGCAGAGGGGACCCTATGCCAGGGGCTAACGCTGCTCAGGGGGGAATCAGAGAGGAGAGACCGTCATCTTCCTCATCCCCTGGCCACGAACAAAAGGCACGAAGGCCTGGAGAGCAAGCACTTGAGAACTAACCATGTGAACAAACAGAAAAAGGCAAACATGCTTTCTGCTGCAAATAACTCCAAAAGAAGGAAACAAAGAGGTAATTATCATTGCTCAGCTGCTCTCCGGGCAGGGCACAGACTGCCTGTTTGCTCTGGCTGAATCATCACCGCCGAGAGGCACCCAGGCACCTGCGCCCAGAGTTTTGTGCACAGAGGGGAGATGCCCCCTCACAGAGGACCCCAGCAAGGGCTCAAAGGGGGTTCAGTGCTGCCCACAGTGCAGACAAGGCAGGCAGATCTCTGGCCTGGTGCTTCCCCCTCACTGCTCTGATTCTCTGAATTCTCTGATGGCTCTCCTGAGCCCAGTCCGAGCCAAGGTCATGGCAGCGCAGTCCTCTCCATCAGCACACGGTTCAGGAGAGGCTCCCGCCCTGCGAGGTTCTGTGGATGGTCCCTTGGGGTCCCTCCACCACAGGAGCCCAACACAGCGACTGCCCAGCGTTCTTTTGCTTGGAGGACGGCTGAGCTGGGGAGGTGCAAACAGAAGACCTTCGCTCTGAGCTGAGCTCAGCTGAGCCCCAGGCCCTTTGGATGCTGAAGGAAGAGTAAAAGCGTCTGCACGCTCCTTTGCTCTTATACTTCATTTTGCACTTCAACACCTTGGGCAGCCAAATGTGGCAAGTCTGTTTTCACAAAACTCCCCCCGCCAGCTTTTATCACCCCTCAGGGCCTCAGGTAAACTTAGGAGAAAGGGCCAAATCCTGGCCCCTTACCTGAGCCATATCTTCCAGCACCCAGGTCCATCCTGCAATATTTTCAGGCACATTTTCCCATCCCCTGCCCTGGGACGAGGAAGCAGAGTCAAGCCCAGATGCTTTTTCCATGACCTCCATGAATCACGGCAGAAGCTCCTTTTCTCCATGCATGAACCTGCTAATGAGCAAAACAGGCTGAATGCAAAGGCACGAAGCAGCTGCAGCAATGACAGGATGTTGCCACAGTAAATTAATATTTTTGGGTGAAATTAGCACTCTGTTTTGAGGAACCATGGATACTTCAGTGGGGAATCGCTAACCAGGAGGGTGACCTACGCCTCCAGCACATGCTTGGAGGCTGGACAATGCTCCAGATGTCCTCATGTGTCAGAAAAGACAGACACCTCCCTTTTTTGGGTAAAAATTAGAAAAAAAAACAGTTGGGCAGTAGATGACTCATAAAAGCACCTGTTTATTAATGAAAGCAGGAGAATAGCAGGTATCTGGTTTTGTGAAACCATGTTTGTAGCTGTTTGTGTCCCAGGAAAAGGCCCAGGGAAATGTCTCTGGCTACATAGGTGCCCTGAGCAGGGCTGTGTCAGGGTTTGGAGAGCAATTTTGGTCTTGTTATATGATATTATTTTAAATCAGTTTGCAGACTGAAGCTCTCTTCTCTTTATTAGCCTGCTCGGGGCGTGCCTGGGCCTCGGGTCTGCTCAGTGACAAATAACAGCCTATTATTAATATTATTATTATTATACATGCATTTCTATACAGCCCATCACACAGGCTCTCGATTATGTTTGTGCTTACGTAGCACCTTTCATCTCAGGTCTCATGCTGCTTTACAAACATTAAACCAATGTTGGAATTTTTGCTAAAGGCAAAAAAAAAAAATAAAATTAAGGAGAGGGTGGAAGGGGAAGAGGAAATCCCACTCTTGATGCCTTCAGTCCCTGCCTGCCACAAAGACAGCAATTGTATGCAGGGAAATACACAAGTGCTTTAATTTGGGGGTTCTCTGGCATTTTTAATAAACACATTTTCTGAGGTGAAGTGAAGACACATGGCAGAGGGGAGGATTTGGTCTGCAAGAAGTGGCCAGCTGGGCAGACTGAAGGGTGTTGGGACTGGACCTGTCCTTCCTCCCTTTACACTCCCTTTGTATTTTGCACCATCACCATTAATGATCAGAGCAATTACACTGCCGCTCCCAGCCCAGAGCGTTTTCTCTCTGCACCATCACAAGGGAAATTTTGGGTGCCTGCTGCAGGTTTTTAATCTGCCCAAAGATGAAAATGCCCAGCAGTCCTGTGAGGTTCATTCCTGATGACCTGTTGTTCCAAGATATGGGATATCAGCAGAGCCCTGGCTGCTCTGAGGTCCTTCCCCTCTGCCCGGCCTGCAGAGGGGATATAGGGAGGGAAGTTGTGTCCCTCCTTATTATTCAGGTCAAAGCACTGCGCCGTGTTCAAACAATTACATTTCATAATTAGTTACAATTAGCCTGCTGTGGTTTGGAAGCCTCAGCAAGGGTTTTATCTACAAGAGCCTCCTGGCAGTGCTCCACTGGAGAGATTGTGGCCTTCACCTTGCCTCTTCCAGGTGCCCAAGTTTCTCCCCACCCACTCCCCTTCCCCACAGTTCCCCCCCGTCACCCCCCAATCCCAAGGGGTTGCTCCAGCACAGCTTAGGGTTGCTTTTCACCAGCTCAGCCCCTTCTGCACCCAGTGTTGGCTGGTGGGCACCATCCTTGACCTCCAGCACTTCAAGCCGATGTCTGGCACAGCCATCACCTCTGGATTCTGGCACCTTCCTCATTTCTGAGCCCATTTCACCCACAAAAGAGCAACAGCTCCTGTCAGTAACTACCAGGGTTTTTTTCCACCATCACACACATTCCCACACCAGCGTGTCCTCACCCATGCGCACCTGCTGCCTTTGCTCTTTGGCCACACAAGGGCGGGCTCCTGCAGGAAGCCCCTGTGAGATCTGGGTCAGCATTGCATCTGAAATAAATAACAATAATGCAAATTGCCTCGAAGGAGCATTTAAAGCCTTAGAAATCTCATGGCTCCATGCACAGTCTTGTAGCGTAATCCAGGGCAGATGGGGACAGATGTCCTCAAACTGGACGGGGTAGGGTATAACTGGGTGCTGCACCTTGGGTTCATGGCAATGGGAAGGGCCATTCCCTACCCATCTTGTGTGTCTCAATTATGAGACCCAAGGCCCTTCCCTTCCATTTTTCCTCCAGGCTAGCTGGATGGGGGTAACCAAATGTTAACCAATCCATGTGGGATGAGGAAAAGCTCTGGAGATGCAGAATCCTTCACAGGTCAGAAAAAGGGTCCCAGCTAGTGGGAGATAACACCCCCATAGGCAATATTTCCAAACTCTGCACTTTTGAAGATTTTCATTAAAACAGAAAAATACATTTTAATGAATATTTTTTTTTCCATCACAAGCAGGCACTTACCGTGCTCCTCAGTCTTCAGAGCATCCATTGGGCCATCCCAGAGGAGCAACAGTGTCTGGAGCATCCATCGGGATATCATACATCATCACTGGGGAGTTTGCTGCAAATTACGTGAGGCAAACAGCGTCCGAGTCTGCTCATGGAGGCCAGGAAGAGCATTAGGAAAACGGTTTTATGCTCATCTCCTTAATGCACAGAAACCTTTGAGATGCTGTGTAACGATAACCCAGCTCCTCCTGCACTGAGCCTCTGGTCAGTGAGCAGGTGGTGGTGGCACATACATCCCTCCCTGTCCCTGGAAATGAAACTTTTTGGCCAGCCATCTCCAGAAAAAGGACAATATATTTAAGGCTGGCTGCATGGTTCATGGACATTCCTTAGTTTGGATGTGGGATGAGGAAAAGCTCTGGAGCAGCAAAATCCCTCATGGGTCAGAAAAAGGGTTGCAGACTGTGGGAGCTGTCACTCTCATAGCCAATATTTCCAAACTCTGCCATTTTGAAGATTTTAATATATAAATTAAAGCAAAAAAAAAATTTTAATGAAGAATTCAGATTAATTTCCCCCCCCCCAATCATTTCTGGCCATCCCCCAAGATATAATTTCAAAATTTAAAGAACAAATGAGCACATTTCACACACCACCATTTACATCATCGTCCCCACTCAAACCACTCTCACCCCTGCAAAAGCCAAAAAGAGCCATCGCTCCAGGACACGGCTCTGCTGCAACATCCCCTTCTCGCTGCAGCAAACATCACACTAGATCAAGTACCTCCCTTTTCTGGTCCTAACTCAGGGCGAGCACTGCGAGCAGGGCTGGGGCTGCAGGATCAGGCCCTGCCTGGGCTGCTCAGAGCCTGTCCCAGCACAGCCACAAGCTCGCTGGCTGGCGTGTCCAGGCATGGCAGGGAGCAGCAGAGCAGGAGGAAATCTCAGTCCAGCTTTCTCAATTTAGGAGTTTCACAACTGACTTCAGCAGGGCCAAAGTTTCAGCATGAAAGTGGAAGGACAGTAGCTGGCACTTGTCTCAAGAGCTTCACCCAGGAACTAATTAGTAGCTTCTCTGTTGTGTAACCCTCTGAAAGAGCATGTTTAGGCAATACGGATGCATCTCAGCTGGTAAATACAACCTGGACGCGGAGCTGGAGCAAAGCTATTCCTGCTGGATGTGACGGGCTCGGGGAGGATGGCTGCAGCTCCCACAGGGTCTTCCAGCTGCTCCCGAGGCGAGTTAAAACATCTCTTGTCCTGTGCCAGCTGCATGCTGGCCAAACTGCAAAGCTCAGGGAAGAAAAGGATGGGGGGGCTTTCTGCCCAAGGTTCCCCCTCCACCCATGTAGGCACAACAACATCTGCTTTGCTCTCACAGGTGCCTGATGGCCTCCCTGCTCCTGCCTGCTACATTTTCTCATGATCGATGGATGCTCAGCAGCTCCTAACCCAGAGCATCCAGGTTAATTGCTCGATAGTAAACTATCTTTTACATTCTTCAGGAAATATGTTCTAGACGGTACAAAACGAGACGTGATACTCTGATTCATCTGGGTGTCTGGGAAAACACAGCAGCAATAAACTGGTAAGGAAAAATCAGGTCCAGTGTAGCTATTTTTCAACCTGAAAATTAGAGTGGTTTGGATATAAACTATAACAAAGTCCTCTCTAGTGTGTCTGGGGCTCAAGTCAGGGGTCCTGTTTCTCCACAGGTATTTCCTCCAGGCCCACCCACAGGAGCCTCTGACCTGTGTTTCAGGGCACCATGTGTGACCAACAGTGCACGCCGTAGCCTCGGGTGCTGCTTCTTGCTCCCCGCTGGGACCCTGGTGCCAGCCTGGACCTGACTCCCTGTGTGGGAGTACAGGGCATCACCTCAGCTTCCAATGCATGCAAAGCACAGCCCAAGCATCCCTGGAATTGGAGCCAGCCCAACTGTCCCCCATGGAACCAAACCATGGCAGCTGGGCCCTCAGGGTGGGCTCAGCACCCATCCAAACCATTTCCATCTCTTGGCTGTGTGGCTTGGGCTGAATTTCAAGGCCATGAGCCACGCTGTTACATGCAAATCCTTCTACCTGACATTAAACAAAAAAGGAGAGAGTTCATTTCAGGTCCCCAAAGCCCCGAATATTGCAACTCTCTGAGCACTTACTATGATAATCAGCTGCCAGGGGCTGCCCGGGCAGGCAGGGACACAGTGCCACTGCCATCTGCTGCCACACGCCGTGCTGGCTGGGGCTTCTCCGGAGCTTTGGCTCCTTTAAACGATGAGTTTTGAATCCCTACATGTGCACTCCTGCCATGCACGGCACACGCGTGTGTCCGCACGTGGTGGATCTCCACATACGTGCTGGCACATCTGCGGCCCAGACAAACCTCCCCAGCAGAAGGGCAGTTTCAGAGGCAGGGATGCTTAGGGCTTGCAGCCACAATAAGCCCACAGTCCCACGGAGAAAGGCAGGTGGCCACAGGGCTGGGACACACAGAGCTGAGGGCTCAGCTTGAACCCACATGATTTCTGCAAGGGAATGGGGTCAGGAACATGGATGCACCACGGTGACTTCAACGTAACACTCACCAACAGGGCTGCAGCAGCAGTGGGCTAGGACATGGTACTTGCACCCTCACACCTCTGCTGAAGGTCAGTGTGGGGCCTCATCCCGCCACAGGACTGTCACAGTCTGTTTGGATCTCTCAGATTTACAAGACAACATACTCTATAATTTAGATTTAATTTCTTGAGCTCATTAAGAAATACAACAAACAAACATGACAAACAGGGGCTCAGTCCCCTTTTGGCCACACTAGTCTATCATGTGAATTCACTTACCATTGAAGTCATAAGGTTTCATAACTTATAACCTGTAACTCTTAATATTGTGCATCTATAAGCAAAAAAAATTTTAAAATTCATTCTGTACCTGAGGGTGAGAGTGCCCATCCTTCCTCTTCTGTCTCGGTACGGCTGTCCCCTGTGTCACACCGAGCAGCACAAAAGCCTCAACAGTTCAGGTGCTGCTGGATCCGCCTCAAATTTTTTTGGATAAGCTGAGGTTTTACACCTTCCAGCTTTGAGGTTTGATCTATCCCATTTCCATAAGTCACCAGATTCTGACTAAACTGTCAGACAAAAGACGCTGGCTGCAGGAGATGGCGGCTGTGGGTGACCACGGTGCCTCACAGCCCATGTCCTCCCGGTCACCTGTCCCGCTGACCTGGTGCTCTCGCTTTGGCACGGCTCCCAACACAGTTCAGGCCTTACTTTGAGCAGGCTTAGCTAAAACCTGAGCAGGGGCTGAGTGAACAGTCACAGGGACTCGGAGCAGTAGTGCTGGGATCTGCTCAGAAACCCGAACTGGGGTGGAGGAGCTGCCTTGCTCAACCCGAATGGGTGCGAGGGCTGCCAGCACCAGCTCAACCCATTTACACGTCTCCATCATCCCCTTCACCTGCACTGTGCTTTCCCCTCCACACCGGGCAGCAAGAATCCCTTCTGCTTCAGCTGTTTTCCTCCACAAAAAGTGTTCCCTAACTACCATTATTTAATATTTAGCAGCACACCGCGATAAACAAAGCGTTAGAGATGTGACTACACGTCGCACGTATTGTTACTCTGTGCATTCAAAGTGAAAAGGTTGTTAGCTGGATAAAATATTGTTCTCTGTATCTTTCAGGTATTTTCTGCTTCTAGTAGAGCCCAATTAGGTTCCTTTTCTGGGGAAAACGACGCTTTGAGGCAGAAGAGCTGGAGTGCCATACCTGCAAAGAGAAGCTTTTAGAATAATTGTCACTTATCACAAGGATATATTTGGTTACCCAAAAGGAAAACTGTGCAGATCATTATCTGTCCCACTTATTCTCCTTCCACAACACAATGAATTAAAGATGAACTGCGCCATTACAATCTTCCTCACAACCAGCACAAGTGGGAGGACCCACATGGATAGGAGGGGGGGTGTCACATTTTGGGGACCCCTTACTGGGAACTGGGGACTGACATGAAGGCACGTGTGGTCCCCGCTTGGGTCCCCACTGTGGGCTGGATCCAGCCTTTGGTCCACGGCCCCACTGATTTCTGGGTGTTGATGTGGGCCCAGCTCCCATTTCTTTCAGCTGCAGAAGAAAAGCATCTCCTGGTTTTATGAAAGAGACTTGCACCAATTTTTGGCTGCCCATCCCAGCCTGGCAGTCACTCCAAAAAAACATTTGGCCTCTATTGTTCCTTTTTGTTTTATTCAGGAATTCAGATTTGCCTGGAGTGCTCCCACTATTTCCCCCCACCCTTTTTTTTTTTTTTTTTTTTTTTTTTTTTTTTTTTTTCACCCCGTTTGCTCCAAGATCACCTGCACAAACACGCTTTCAGCCCAAGGGGCAAGGTTCAAGAGTTGAAATCTGCGCTGCTGTGTGCCTGCAAGTGAGTCTCGGCCAAACCCTGATTTGGTCCCTGCTAATTATCCCCTGCCACATTAACAGATAATAGCTGTACATTTAAGCAAATTATCTCAAATAAAAGGGGGACAATAATTACACTGTTTGTTTTTGCTCCTTTCATTGCTGGAATTATTCTCTGTTTGCCCAGAGTTAAATATTACCAAGAACCTTTCTGCACTAATGTCGCTCAGTTGCCTTTTACTGTTTAAAACCAGCAAGAGTCAGTAAAAGTTTGGGCAAATATTAGATTTGGCAGAGTTTGCTGTTTGTATCAGGAAACCGATTGGTGTTATTGATTGACAGATGTGACCAAATGTTTAGAAAGTCTGTCCTCTATTGGATTCTGCTAGGTGTTTCAGCAAACAGCCCTAATACAAGGCAAACAGAGTTATTGGAAGAAGTACCAGGCTGTGTTAGCACAGTAAACTGAGGGCTATGCAAACAGCTTAAAAGAATCTGGCCACCTTCATATAACCTTTGATGTAGGTATTGATCCTTCTGAAGGTGGCAAAAAGTTTGAACAGGGAGCAGATTGAGTGGGATCAGATATATATAAACACTGTCAGAATGTAAATGTTATCTTTAAGCTACACTGTCGGTTTGGTAATGGATGTCTGTTTGGAATTTATCTTCTTCCAAATCTCTAAATCCATGCAGCAATAAAAATTAATAATAACTTTTAGATAGACTGCCTCCTAAGTCTCTCTCTCCTCCCCTGGTAAGTACAGCATCAGGCACCTCTAATTCTTCTAAGCCGAGGGTGGGGGCTTGCAGCAAGCAGGAGCCGCGGCCTCCAGAGCTGCTGCCCCAGGGGTGCACTGATGGGGTGGCACATGGGTGTCAATAACGGGGTGGCACGGGGGTCCGCTAATGGGGTGGCCCAACATAGGACAAACCCCACCTCTCAGGCCTTCTGCAGGACCCGCAGCACAGCGGTGGTCTCCAGAGCAAGAGGGCTGTGCCTTCTCGGGGGGCACGTGGGGCCTGAAGGGAAACTGCCCCAAAAAAGGCATTTGAAGGTGGATTTGTCGTCAGGTCCCTCCCCCGCCAGAGCAGCGAGGGCACAAAAGGCAGCACCCGCCAGCACCCACCGGCTGCCCGTGGCGTTTCCCCGGCAGGACACACGGCCGGCTTGCAGTGCCTTACACCCCCACCCCGCCCCAGCCTCCTCGGTATTTACCACCGCGCCTGGAACAGCCACCCTGGCCGGAGCTGGGTCCCGAGGCTCCCGGAGACTGGGCACAGGCTGGTATGGCCAAACGTGCAGCCAGGGCACACGAGATCCGCATCCGATTTGCATGTGCAATTACCCTGGTGTGGTATGTGGAGCGGGTTTGCATGCACAAGTGACCATTCATGCATCCAGATACCATCTGTGGTGACAATTACCACAAGCACACATGTAATCAAGGTAATTACACACGCAAATTGGGCGTGTGATTGCATGGGCATTTCTATGATGTATTTTTTTTTAAGTTAGGCCTCTAAAAAATAAAAGAGATTCTAAGTTATGTTTTAAATTATCTGCCCATCTGGCTATACTTGCAAATAGCGACTGTTTATAGTGAGAGATACTAAACCGACACTGTTGATAGATGGGTTAATCATTGCAAGAGAAGAAAAGAGATTGTTTTATGCCCTTGTATTTACCCATGATACATAGTAACTAATGACGGGTTTGAATACAAACAGGTAACAATCATCTTTTTGCTTTAGAAGTACCTTCTAATAAAAATTACAGTGTACACATTATAAGAACGTATCTGATGAATCATTACTGCAGTACAGTGTAGTGATGAACTTAAGTAAAGCACCGATTAATTATTAAACCCGAGTAGCATACGTTTCCAATGGCACAAAACCCAGGAAGAGCTGTCAGAGTTCACAGCGTGCCAAGCTCTCATGTTTTGAGAGGATTTCCATGCTCAGGGCTTTGCCCACCCTCTGCTCCCAGGAGCTCTGCTCCTCGCTCTGCACTGTCATGGGTCTCATCCAGCTCCCTGAAATCACCAGGAAACTTTCCAGTGACCCCAGAGAAAAAACAAGATAAGCCCAGTTTGATGACCAGGCCATGCAAGCAAGATTTATGGCACTGTTGGAGTAGGGGTGACCCATCCTTGTTGTCTGAAAATGCTACGACACCATAGGCACCGCAGAGCGATGGGCAAGGGCATCCCTGCCCCTTCCCCTCCTCCCATTGAAGTGCTGCACATTCATGGAGGAAGTGTCTGCTCTTTGCTAACCAAGCAGAAGAACAAAGCACGCAGTGTAATCAAAAAAGCCATTAGTGCTGCCACCTCTTAAGAAAAATTAGCATTATTCTTTAATGCTGGGCCCTACTTAAGTAGCACTCAGCAACACAGTGGGCTGCTCCAGTCACACCAGCTTATGAAACCAACCATAAAGCAAAACGTCTCTGGAAGGAGACCCCATAATGCATCTCCCCCACCATCTCCTTCAGCACCACGAGCTAAGAACAAGATGATTTGCTATTAAAGCATCAGTAAGGTATTTTGTTGTGTGCTAAAGCCCTTCCTGGGCTATCCAGGCCAGCCCCTGCACTGAGGGGATCTAAACCATTCAAGGTTTTTTCCTCTCAGGAAATAATTTTCTGGGAGTTTCAAACCAAAGATGATAAAAGTTTTGAGCAAAATAGATGAGGATTTTGCAAAATCAGTAGCTGGGAGGAGAAGCATGGAGCAATGGCCAGGAGCCACATCATGGGGACACCTCCTTCCCAATGTCCCCAGCAAAACCCTCCCGTGAGGCATGAAACAGCCAAGAGGGGGTCAGGATGTGTCACCCCCATGGAAATAAGCTCAGCAGGGCACGACCACCACAAATAAGCAAAGGAAAAAACAAGGATCCACCAAACTCCAGCTCCAGCCATGGAAAAGTCTAGTGGGACTCACAACACATGCATGATCTTCCTTGCTCCCAGCACCTCCCATTGTAGGTGGTGACTTCTCAGGGCTGTCCGTTTTGGCTGATGTCTGGGGGGGGGCATTGGGAGCCATCCTTCATGTGCTGAGGAAGGGCCTCGCAGCCTGTGCAGCAGAGGTGCAGCTCCTGGAGATGAAAAGTAGGCAAATGTCCATGATTTGGAGTAAGAGCAAGGTGGGAACAGCCCAGGAGGCAAGTTGGGGAGCTGGGGGTACCTGCCAGGGCAGGGGCGTTTTAACAAAGGTCTGCTGGGTTTTTAAGCATCCTCACCTTAGGGGAGATGCCAGATAAAGCACAGCACCCATCGCTGCTGGGAGACACAAGAGTGAGGGGGGAAGAAAAGATGCATTACGAATACACTGCAGCAGCAGCCAGTAGCAACACAGGAACAAAGGTTGTCCCAGCATTTCTATTATAAATCCAATTTCCATAGGTTTAGTGTATAGCTAAGACAGACAGAAAGAGAATATGTGTTGCACTGGGTCATGTTCTTATGTTTCCTAATCTGGAGCAATTTTCAATCTCTCTGGCCATTTCTGGAGCAACCATATGGCAACAAAAATAGAGGTAAGATTATTTAAATGCTTACTTGGAGCATTAAAGCCTCTGGAAAGTTCAGGCCACTTCCAGTGCTGCTGTCATGTGCAGATCTCCCTCAGCTCTGCTCAGTCTGTCCATCACCTCCCTGGCCGGTGGGACTGTGCTGCTCCCATCCTGCCTCGACGTCCCCTTGTGCAGCTGGAGAAAGGCAAGGACAGCGCCGCCATCAGGACCTGGGAAAGTTGGTGGCCTCAGTGGCCACTCCCAAGACACAGGGATGGCCACACTCGTCCATCTGGTGCCCTCCAACATGGTCAGAGCTGCTGGAGCGGGACCTGCCCTGCTGCAGAACCCAGGCGTGTCCAGCGCTGCAGCTGACACATGTGCTGAAACCAGGTTATTGCCTGCAAATGGTGACTCGTGGTAAGCTTTTCCATGCTTTACCCTATTTACATACATGACTTTGACCACATGGAAGCCAGTTGCACATACATTTTGCTAGCAGAGGTTGCATGGCTAATTCCCAGGGAATTTGGGGCAAGAGTGGTTCCAGGAGCCAGTGCCACGGATGGTCCTGCCACCCCACACTGTCCCCTGCTCCTGCCCCAGACCAGCCCAACTCCCAGGCTCTCACCAGAACCCCTCATTTTTGGAGACACCAAAAGGGCGAATAAAGAGGAAAAAAAACTTACCCAGGTGCCAAAGTTGGTGTTGGATGCAGTGTGACAAGCATCATCTTTGTGCCCAGGGGCGGCACATTCCCAGCCACACATGCAAGTCACAAAACAGATGAGATACTCAATTCTGAAGCTTCATTTTCTTAACAAAGCCCAGAATGAATAGAAAATGGCAGGAACTGCAGGAACCTATTTACCCTGAGAGAGATTGGAAAAGAAAGCAAAATGTCAGAAAATTAATTCAATCCGCTATATAGTCTGCAATTGTTGCTCGTAGCTGCCTTCCAAAAGGTAGCTGGTAATTATCCTGTTTCATCATATAACAACAACTTATTACTGGAATAATGAGGGAAAATAAGCAGCAGGAACATGCTGCTGGTTCCACGTCACGCTGCACTTAGTCGGCGTTGTGCCGTGTTGTCAGGTTGAACCTACAGCACTTCAGTTATAATAGAACAATAATTTATTAATGTGTGAGCTTCATGTTCTCAAAATATCATACATACACTGATTAGCTCGTGTCTCATCTTGTCTGGCAACTAAATAAGTCTTTTAAGTCTTGATTTTGCAGGTAAGCAGAGAGAGAGAGAGGAGGGAAACAACCTTTTGGTACAGCAAAAGCCACTGGAGAGGCCAGCCCTTGGGAATGCAAATTCTACCTGCAGCAGGACAGGGGCTTAAAGACATCCAGCTGTGCATATTTTTGATATGAAGCTGGCCCCCAATGCCACACCAGGAGCAGGCAGAGATGGGCATCATCCCAAAATCACAGGTGGTTTTTTTTTGGGGGGGGGGGGGGGAAAAGTGCAGAGGTCAGCAGGCGGACTGAAATACAAGAACAGTTTCAGCATTTCCCAGGTAAGGCACTAACAGTGGGTCGCTTTCTTCCAGCAACACACTTCATTTGACAGGCTAATTCTCCCAGAGCCATAAATAAAGCCACAGGGGACAACTAAGTTCAGTTTTTACAGCATAAGCTCCAAATTGCACATGCTAGTAACTTCTATTAGTTTAGTCTTAAAGCGTGACATTCCAGCAAAGCTTGGAGCGCAGGTAGCACTTATCACCTTAAGGGGGGAAAAAAAAAAGAAGCTAAATTTACCTTTCTGTCTTTATTCACCTTCTCAATGCTTTCATTTTTAGCATCGCTGATTGATGCAGTATTGGCCCCTCCGGCTGCAAGGTGACGTGAAATCCCTCCCCAAAAATATTTCCCTTCAAAAGCAGTCTCTCCGTTTCACCGGAGGGACCTGCCATCATCCTCACACGCCAAACCTGCGCTCTCTTGCCAGGAATATCCCCTTTTATATTTTGTCTTGGGAAAACAGAAACAAAACCAAAACAAAACAACACCTGATTAGTTCCTGCTCATCCTAATTGTCACACGGGGATGCTTTAGAGGGGTTTGGGGACCACCTTCATTTTGCCATTGTGCCAGACATTGGGCACAACTGCAAAATTAAGACTGTTTCAAACTTTCCCACTTCAGGTAATTTATCACATGCTCTCTGTTGGGTTATAAAATCAGGAAATTGTCTGAGTGAGCAGGAAGCCGTGGAACTGCACTTGCCCAGAGCAACACGGGGAGGGGGGTGTGTTCCTCCCCTGCACCCCCCAAATCAATTAATCAGGTAGAGGGGACCTCGCAGCTCCAATAGCTTAAATAAACCCATTTCCCTCTTCCACCCCACAGCCAGGTTTTCAACAGCAGCATTTGCCAACATTTATCACATATTTTTCTGGGATACCAAGGCTCAGATAGGATGCTTGCAATGAACAGCAGATGCTGGGAAATAGCAGGTTTGGCTTTTTCTGAAAATGGCCTCTCTGTAGGTTTTGGGGTCAAAAGCAGTTCGTAAGGGGCAAGATGGGGTCTGCAGTTCAGTACAGGAAAGTCAGGTGTGGGACTGCAGAGCAGGAACACTGCAGCTGGCCCCACGGTGTGTCAGGCAAGATAAAACCCATGACTTTGGCCCAAATTTGCCACAAACTTCTGCTGCTGGTTTTCTCCATGGACATCGTGGCTGAGGCACAGAGGCATGGGCACCGGTAGCTGCTGCTTCTGGTG
Source organism: Athene cunicularia (assembly GCF_003259725.1). NCBI lineage: Eukaryota > Metazoa > Chordata > Aves > Strigiformes > Strigidae > Athene > Athene cunicularia. The sequence goes on from NW_020799112.1 coordinate 8,607,066, forward strand.
CAGTGGGGGCTTTGCGGGTGTGAGCAGGATGGGGTCTGGGCAGAGCATCCCCTGCCCCCTCTGCATCCCTTGGGGAAGGCTCTGCTGCTGCTAATTGAGTTTTTAATGTAAGAATATCCTCAACTGTGCTCTTGAGAAAACGCTACAGGCTGGAGGAGGCCTGAACATCTCTGCAAGGTCAAAACCTTTTAAGAGGGGAAAACACTCCATCTGCTCCCAGGGTCCTGGCCCCCTCCCCAGAGGAGAGTGAAGACCATGGGACCACAAAGCCACCACCAGCCATCATCCCCAGGCAGCCACGTGTCCCCCACACACATGCAGGCTGCTAATTGCACTCTAATTAAATATTCAGGCTCAAGACTGAATGTTTACTCTGGGTAAAAGACGGGCTGAAGAGTCTCAGCCTGAGAAGTTTTGATCAAGGATGGTAATGGAGGTCACCGGCCTTGATGCTGGGATGGGACGTGACAAGGACAGCATAGAGGACACCGAAACCAAGAGCCGATGCACCTGCTGTCCCTTACCTGCAACACAGGGTTAACTCCAGTGATGCTCCGGGTCCCCGGGGCCGCTGGATCCATCCAGCAGAGTTTGTCAAGGGCCCCCAGCACAGTGCAGGATCCATCCCTTCCACCGCAGGCCCCCCCCTCCCAGGGCTCGTTTCATCCAGCACCCGCTGCGCCATGATGCCTGGGCCTGCCAGGAGACAGCTAAGTGCCAGGCTGAGCTTTTTAAGTCAAATCTCTTTGCTTTTTTTACTTTTTTTGTTTTATCTCAAATCATAAATTCGAACACTTAGTGTCCTTTTTGTGCTCCTTATTAATGGGAGCATGTTTTTTTAAAGGGTTATATAATAATGCATATTTATGAGACAACTGCATATCAAGAATACTGATATTTAAAAGATGCAATTATCTTAAAAAAGTTTGGCTTTATTTTTATTCTAATGAATACAATGTTTTAAAGCAAGCTAATTGGCTTGCCAGTCATTTAGTTCAGTTGCCTGCTCATTACAACTCCTATATTTCCTTATAAGCAATTTAAAAGCAGTCTGTTACTCCAGCTTTAAGTACTGGGCCTCTAAGGAATTTTTTTTTTTGTACCATACAATAAAAATAATGCTTCCTAAACACTAGTGGCATCCTCGTTAGATGAAACATCCTTTTGTTTTGATTGGAAAATCCAGAATGTGAGATTAAAAGTAAAAGGGAGAGAAAAGCAGAGAAAGTCTTTTATAGAAGCTGCTGCCACAGAAGATAACGTATAACAAGTTCTAGTCTGAAACACAGGCTCACTAATTAATACTGTGAATTCAGCCAGAAACTGGACTATTCCTAAGATAAATGTCACCATAAGAGGGCAAGCAGGGGATACCCAGAGCGGTGCTTTGAGCAGCAGCTCCATGCTCTGGCCTCGTGCACGCCGAGTCCCATCCCATGGGCAAGGAGAGCTCAGTAGGGTCAAGCCAAGCCACTGTTTTGGGTGGTGGGTTTGGAAGCAGGATTGGATTTAGCTTTACCAGTGCAGATTTGATTATTTAAGAGATTTTTTTTTTCCCACCGAGTAATTACGGTCTGCTGAATAACATTTCAATAAACAATGCAGTCTTGATGACAGAAACAAATACAATATTAATTTTAAAATCTGCTAGCTATTTCATTCAATTTGCAATATCAACAAAGAGGTTTGTGGAAAACCAAACACGGAGGGCTGGAAGCTTGTCCCAGAGACCTCCATGGCAGGAGCGATGGATGCTGGAGCCCCCACAGATGAGTGACACCAAGACCCCCGAGTGCCACTGTCATTGGATGCATCTGGGAGATCCTAATCTGCTACTTGGAGGCGTTGCTGATGTTAGAGCCAGCTCAGCTCACTATTTCTCTCTCTCCCCCAAATTGACTGATGGATTGTGTGACTGTCCTGTTGTTCTTTCTGGAAATAGAGGAGCACAAATCACCGCTGCTGTTTGCTTGGGCAAATGATTTTGCCATCACTTGGAGCCTTTAAATCACAGCGGGGTGTCTCCATCAATGCTCCCAGCTGAGCGCTGGCTCGGAGTGGGAAGGTGCAGGTGAGGTTTTCCTTTACACTGCAGGTTGGACAGGAGATGCAGGAGGGACCCTGAAAGCACAGCACTCGTCGCTGGGAATTGTTACCCTCTGTGATTCCCATCAGCTGAGGCATAGCCACTCACACCCCCAAACCAGCCCTGGTCTCTCACTGGGGGGGGACTTTAAAGTCCCTCCCTGCCTGGGCACTCTGGTCCCACCTGAGACAGCGGACGCTTGGCGATGTGTTGGTAGGGACAGGCAGGCTGCAGGCAGGAAGGCAGGCAGGGACAGCCCCAGGCACGGCCCGCTGCCTTCGGTAGGAGGCAAGATGGATTTGCTAGACTAAATGAAAAATTGTCAGCTTTTAGCAAAAGTTCAGCTCTTGGGTTTAGCCCACCCAAAAAGTTAGCTGGTGGGGATGTGAGTTCCATCCCAAAGAGCCCTGCACCCTCACAGATACCAGGTGACCCCCAGTGCTCCACCACACACCTCGGCAACCTGCAGCCAGCTTTCACTCTGTTGCAGCTCACCCATCACTTCTTTTATACAAATATTTACGCCTTTTGGACTGGCGTCAGCAGCAAAGGATAAATGGAGCTTGCTGGAGAGCCCACGCATCTGACAGGGCTGGAGGCGTTTCTGGAAAGGGATGTCCCTCGGTGTGAGCCAGGAGCCCCATCCCCGTGCCAGGCAGATGGGAAGAAACACTCAGGCTGGCTGCGTTTAGGTGAACATCCCGAACCTATTAATTACTGCAGCCCATGTGCGAGATGCGTGTGCCTTCTTGCTCGCACTTGGCTCGGGTCAGCATTGCACTGTATCAATCAATGTGCCTTCGTGCAGTTAAAAAGAGGCAGGAAAAAAAAGCAGCAGGGGTTTGCTGCTGCTGCTGGCGACAGGCTGAGCTGCCCCCAGCCCCAGGAAGGAAGAGGGTTTCCCAAGGATGCAGCTTTTTCCTGAGCAGGGCTTTAAATCCAGGCAAGGTCCACTCTTCCACGGGCATCCCGCACTGATCACGTACCTCAAGACCCAACCTCTCCGCCCTAACCTACAGACATCAGCATTCCTGGTAAAACCACTATTAAAAAAAAAAAAAAGACACTGAAATTACATATTAATTTGGTTTTCCAGAAGGTTTCTAGGAAATGTTTTCAATCAAGAAGTAAATTCAGATTGTAATAAAATATTACATAAATATTTACATCAGCCCTGGCTTTACTTTAAAAGGAGGGATTTTTTTTTCCTCTTGCATACGCTGCCAAAGTAGTTAGCTGGCAAGCCAGTGCAAAAACAAGGTCTGAGAGTCACTTTTTCCCCTAGCAGATCCATCACTGAGCGATCAGTAGGTTTATTTTTCCCATGTCTCCCCCAAATTCCATCATTTCCCTTCCTAAAAGATTCCATGTGTATCCCGAGCACACGGTCACCCAGGTAAGGCAGCGACATCAGCTATTTATACAAATTAGATGGGGGGGGAAAAGAGGAGGGAAAACGTCTTCAAAGCTGCAGCACATTAAACGGAATTTATTAGATGTGTTGTGCGGGCAGGATGCCAGCTAAATTTAATATGGATCTATATACAAAGAAACTGTCTAGTTACACAGAATGAATATTTAATCATGCATGGATCAAGCAATTTCACAGAAGTAATTAAAAGCAGGCTTTGTTTATTGCCAAAAATTATAGCTACCCTATTGACCTGGTGCTGGAGTTCTTTTGCCATATTGAACATGTTACCTGCTGATATTATGTTATTAAACGGGGATTAAGACTATTTTTTTTGTCCTTTGCAGATAAGAGCTCTTAAGCTATCTTGTCTGTTTGTGCACAGAGGAGGGGGGAAAAAAACCCCCACAGTGGAAAAAAGCCTGCATGAATTAGAAGAGTTAGGAAAACACTCATACCTATAACAGGAAGGCACAAAATGATGAATCAATTAAATACTCACTGGATTAGTTTGCTCCCGGGGGAGCGGAGCATCCTGAGGGATGAAGCTGGCGCTGCTCGGCTGCCGGGGAATGCCGGGTGTCCTGTCTCTGGGGTAGAGCCAAGCAGAAGGATGCTTGACCGGGACATCCGTCGGAGAGAAATGGTGGAAAAGCATTTCTGCTGGAATCAGGGGTTTGTGTCCCAGCCTCTCCCCGGTGCCGCGGGGAAGCTGAGGCTGTCACTGCTGTTTCTTATGGCTCGTTGGATGTTAAATCCCATTTCCACATGCCGACGGCTCTGCATATCAAGCACACACCGTAGATTTGCTTTGAAGCAAACTGACAACCAGGGATTCGCTGTGTGGCCTCAAACACTCCTGTATTGTCAGAAACGTACGCTCCCAGACCTAACTGTCCCCAAACCCCGGTCTCTCTGACCTTGAGACAAGCAAGAGGAGCCAAAATCCTCCTCCAGCTTTGCTGAGCAGCCACAGGCACATGGCAGGACCGGGGGTTTCCTTGCACAAGCAGAGGCCACTTTTGCTGGTACTGTTAACACGCGCATTAGCATCACCTGTAGCAGATCCCTCGGGCAATGAGAAGCCTGAGAAAATAGCTGTCAGCTAATCCTGGGGACAAGCAAATAATACTTACCTGGAAGAAACCCTCTGGGGGGATCAGAGTCAGAACAGGCTGGAAACGGCCAGATCCAGCCTGCATGGTGCCCACCATCCCTGGGGGAGTAGGTAAAAAAAAAAAGAAATCCAGTGTAAGCCACCCATTCTCAGGCACCTCGTCCTCTGCGAGCGCAGGGCAGCATCGTCAGCCCACGCCAACACTGCTAAGGAGCAAACCCCTCATTACTTAATGAGCTGTTTACTGAAGAGCCACATTGGGTGAGAGAGGTCGAGGGCTGGCAGGTAATTCGCTTGATGCACAAGATCTGTTACATCTCAAAATCCTCGTTGGTGTAGGGAGCCTGACTTTACCTCCTCCAGCAGATTTTCCACCTTGCAGGGTATGAGAGCCCATGGCAGAGGCTCGGCAGCATCAGGGTACCCATGTCTGAGAGCAGACTGAGGACCTGGAGATCTCCTGCAGGAAGAAATAACCTCACCATTCCCGTGTTCGGCACCCCAAGCATTTTTTTTGCAAAACTGATAGCTATAGACAAAATGCCTGTTAAAGCAAAGCAGCTTTAACAAGCTTTAATATAAAACCATCCCTTGGAGTAACCACTTCAGAGCATAAGAAAAATTAAGAACCCGGAGTGCAAAGGGCTAGAAAAACTAATGAAAGAGGCTGGGGAAACACAAGCAGCAAAGAAACACGCCGGAACGGAGATGTCTTAAAAGCTGATCAGCTGTCAGAGCCCACGGTGGAGGAGTTTCCAGCTTCCCGCAGCCTGATGCACCTTTCCCGGGCTCTGCACAGCCATTTCCCCTCTGACGAGCCGCTCCTAAACTATTAGCACATGAGGATATTACTATTTTACCCTTACATTGTATAACTATAAATGACAGAGCAAATTGCCACTCTGTGAGAAAACAAGCCTGATGTATTTAAGCCGACAGCATCTCTTTACATTATGATTATTTATAGGGCGTTAGCACAGGGGCAGCTTCGCCAGGCGCTACCCGGGGCCGGCAGCTCCCGACCTGCAGGATGGCTCCTTATAACAATAAACCATCGCCACTTCCCACAGTTTGCAAGAGTTCACGGAACAGAATAAAAGCCAGGGGTGATGACATTTATAAGCACTAATATCTTAAAGACAGAAAAAATACTACCATGGATGAAGGCTTTGAATCAAATTTTAATAAAAAGATGGAATTTCAGCCAAGAGCTGCTCATATTAAGAAAATTCATGCCCTTTACTAGTCCCATTTTCATTATGGGACACTTGAAGACACTTCTAATTACATGTATGCATACATACAGATTATATGTGCAAATATATGCATATATCTTGCACACAGACACACTCGCAGGGAGAGCACACATATACACACCTATACACACACACGTGAAGTGAGAGTTTTACTCTGTATTCAACCAGTATCTATCTCAGCATTAACCCAGGACCTGCAGCAGTCCAGCTGACCCAACATTTTCCCCAAAAAATCCTTCTGGCCTGTCACACCAGTTGCTCAGCAGCACTGTCAAAGTAAACAGTGATGCTGTGCCACACCGGTGGCCGCTCACCAGCTGCCCCTGTACCACCAGCACACCAGCAGTCTCTTGTGCCTGCTACTCTCCTTCACTCCTCTCTGTTCAGGAAGACAATTATGCTAACTACTATAAATTATATTAATAGCATACCTGAGCCCTGCCACTCTGGGTCCCAGCTTCCAGCCCAGGCTTCCCTGCACAAGTAAACGCAGCAGGCTGACACACTGACACCTTCCCCATCACCACAGCTCGTGAGTAAGCAGGAGGTGATGCTTGGAACCTCCGCAGTGTGCTGGGGATCTCCTCAGGACAGAGGGTTCTGCCAGGCAGCACCCTGCCCTGCCCAGACCTGCAATGGCTAAATGGCCCCACTCATCCCCAGTGGGTGTGATACTGCTGAGTTAGTGTGGCCTCAGGAGGCAACTCCAAGCTGGCGGAAGGAGAATCATAGAATCACAGAATGGTTTGGGTTGGAAGAGACTTTAAAGGTCACATAGTTCCACCCCAACTGCCACGGACACCTTCCACTAGCCCAGGTTGCCCAAAGCCCCGTCCAAGCTGGCCTTGAACCCTTCCGGGGGGGGGCAGCCACAGCTTCTCTGGGCAACCACTGCCAGGGCCCCACCACCTCACAGGGAAGAATTTCTGCCTTAGATCTCATCTAAATCTCTCCTCTGTCAGTTTAAAACCATCACCCCTCATCCTATCCCTACACCCCTGATGATGAGTCCCTCCCCCCTTTCCTGTAGCCCCTTTCAGTCCTGGGAGGCCGCTCTAAGGTCTCCCCGGAGCCTTCTCTTCTCCAGCTGAACCCCCCAACTCTCTCAGCCTGTCCTCACAGGGGGGTGCTCCACCCCCCCCCAAGCATCTTTGTGCCCTCCTCTGGCCCTGCTCGAGCAGATCCATGTCCTTCTGATGTTGGTGCCCCCGGAGCTGGACCCAGCACTGCAGGGGGGTCTCCTGAGAGCAGAGCAGAGGGGGAGAATCCCCTCCCTCACCCTGCTGCCCACACTGCTCTGGGTGCAGCCCAGCACACGGGTGGCTTTCTGGGCTGTGAGCACACGTTGCTGGCTCACAGGCAGTTTTCCACCCACCAACCCCCCCAAGTCCTTCTCCTTGAGGCTGTTCTCCAGCCACTCCTTGCCAGCCTGGATTTGTGCTGGGGATTGCCCCGACCCATGGGCAGGACCTTGCCCTTGGCCTTGTGAAGCTCCATGAGGTTTGCACGTCCCACCTCTCAAGAAGCTGGTGATGATTCCATCTCCCTGACGCAGCAGGACTCTCCTGCACAAGGTTCCTTCCAGGGTGAGAGTTAGCTGACCCGCAGGTAGTTATCTTGTCTATCCCATGTGTTAACATTCACTAATCTGTGCGTATGAAAGGGAACTCAAATCACAGAGCGTAATTAAGATGTGAATTCTGATGTGTAGAAGGAGGGAGGGGGGGAAACATGGCCTCTCAAGGTCAAAAAACAAACCTAGACAAAAGTGTTATCTCCAGTGTTGCACAGCTGATTGCATCATCTGCATATGAAATGAAATATAATTAATATTTGTCATGCACAGACTGTTGCTGAACTCCCCTCACCCCCGCCCTCCCTTCTTCATTAATCTCCTAGTAACATCCAGAAAGTTGCATGTGGTAATAAAATACCAAGAACCATCTCTAGTGATCTGAATAGGAGATAAATCTATTCTCTTGTCAGCAAGCCTAGAAGGCAGAAACTGTAACTTCCCCAGGAGTCAGCAACCTAGCTTGCAACAATTTGCTTAATTAGGAGAAAACAATATTTTTCACTAAATTGGGTGGCTAATGTATATCATTATAATCTGCCAAGGAAGTGGGTTTGCCCTTATCTGCCGTGCCAAGAAGACAGCTGAACGTTGTATTTACCTAGAAAGTATCCCTCAGCCCTATGTTAAAGAGGATGAGAGACAAATTATACCTTCATGTTAATGGTTGATGATTCTCTTACTGCACGTCTGGAGGCCTCTTAGGCCTTACTTCTCTAAGACATAAAACAATGATTTCTCCCAGGTATGTTTTTCATCAACCCCATAAAAACTTCCAGCTGATGTTAATGGAGGAAGAGTTTATCTCCAATGGGTCCCAGACAGGCTTATACCAAGGATATGCCAAGTACCCATTAAACAATAAGACATAACAGGGCATGTGTTAGAGCGCAATAAAGACACACCTAGTTGAGTTAGAGTGATTACGCTGCTGATTAGAAAAGCTCCTTTCAAGCAGCTTTAGCCTGAAGATGGGTTTGGTCCTGCACGGGAACACACAAGAGTTCCCCAAACCCCAGTTCTGCACATGCCAAAACTCTTATTTACAGTAACGTTTCCCGTAAAGAAAACTCCAGCCCAGCTTGGCGATGCGGGTCTCAGCCCCTCCAGGAGAGGGGAAGCAGCACCCCAAGGACTCAAACCTCCATAAATCCATGGGCTCACGCGCAAGACTCCAACAGCCGGTGCAAGTGCTGATCCCACAAGAAACATAGGCCTGAGACCCAGTTATTTTAAAGCTCAGACTTAAATATACCCCCACAACCAAGTGCCCACACAGCTTTTTGCTGCTGTAGGGCTAGCATGCACCGTGCTGGAGCGCGGGCGATGTTCCCACTAGGGACCATCCTGCCCCATCACAAACCACTCTCTCCATCCACAGAGCTCTACAGGAGCAGGGCAGGAGGAGGGAGCAATGCTCAGGGAGGTTTTTTTCAGCACCAAAACTTAAATTTCAACATGGGTTTGTCTTAAGATGAAGTTTAGCAGGTCTCATTACTATTCCCTCACTACCTCGAAACTGAGCGCTGATGATTTCTACCTTTCATGGGGTGGTCCCTGGGGTCTGCACTAATCTGCACTAATTAGCAACCTTCCCCAGATGTACACAAAAGCCAGTTTTTTTCCTCAGACTATGATTTTTCCACCACCTCTGGCTTTGCTTTGCCACCACAACCTGCCCTCTGCTTCCCCCTCCCAGAACACACGCCAGTGCACCGTCTCTCAAAGAAAAATACAAAATTAAAACCAGACCCATACCCCCAAAATTTTAAAGACCTTGTGGGAAATTGGCAGGGGCTGGAGCTATCCAGGCTCCACCAGCTTCACACACCCCTAGACCTCACAACTTACCTTGGTGTTTGCTGCGCTGCATCTTGCCCACGTCTGGAGCCACAGGCTGGGTTTTGGTCTGGATAATTTAAAGCTGGGCCCAGATCTGAAGTTTCAGCTCAGCTCCTGGCTCTCACATAACCCAATTCCACTACGTCTTTTCCTTCGCTTCTTATAACTTTTATTAGCACAGCAAAAACAGTTGAGGCTTGGAAAGCACTACTATGTTCGCCATGACACAGACCTCAGAGGAGACCACACTTTCTGAAAGTTTGCTTTTGACTCTAGCTTGTGGCTCAGAAAACAGAGCCCAGTCTTTTCCAGCTCATTTGCTAACTTCTCACTAAACCAGCGAAAACCCCTTTTGCCGTCCTGTTTATACCAACGCCTTTTTTATGCTGCTTTCCTTCATTTACAGCCTGTACTGGTCTGGTTTCACAGTGTGCAAATTGGGTGCATTACTCTGGGGAAGCTGGTGTAGAACCAGCATTTCGCTGAACTCCAGCTGCTACCCAACCCCACCCCAGAGCATCATCTCTGGTATTTGTTTTTGGGCAGCATGCAAAAGCAGGGCTGGTTGCACATAAAACCCCCCAAATTCCCATGTTGGATGTTCAAGGTCAAATTTACACCCAGCCTTGCTCCAGGCTCAGTTTTTTAAATCCCCACCTTGCAGACACCAGCAAGAGGAGCAGCACAGCTCGGGTAGACTCAGCCTGTCACCAGCGGCTGTCACCCCAGGGTGGAGTGAATGGGGCCAAGCACAGGTCCTCTCCCCAAAACACAGCACCCAGGGTGGTGACAGATCTGCTGGGAAAGGAAAAAAACAGGGAAGGGAGGTCACTGGGTTGCTCTCTCTGCCCAAGGCAGAGCATCCCTCAGGCACAGGTAAATGCATCCTGTGTGGGATGGCTTTGAGGGCTGACAGGACGCTGCCAAGCACCTGCAGGAGCGAATCTGGAGTTATGATGGAGGCCAGCTGAACCCAAGTCATCAGCAGCCCGTGGGTGCAAGAGCAAGCAAATGTATGGGGATACGGCAACAGGCACCCATCCTGTGGGAAAGGAGAAGTCACCTGCCCACCCACCCATGTCCACCCTGTGCCCTGAGCTGGGGCCACGGAGGGAGCAGTGCCAGTGCACGAGGGCTGCAGCACGGGGGGATGCCCCGTTCCTCACTTGCACAGCCTTCCCGAGGAGAAACAGCAGATGTGCAGATGCTGGTAGCAAAGCAGAGGTGGCACAGCTGCAGCTGTGGGTGCAAGGCCAGGATGGGGTACAGGTGACATGTCCTGCCACACAAGAGAAGGGGAGCAAGCTCACACACCTCTCTGTGCAGGCACGAAGGGGAGCTTGTCCAAATCTCTGTGCAAGGACAGCCCTCCCCAAGCCTTCCCCCACTCTCCCACAGCTAAAAAACCCACCCCACACAGCCCTGCTCCCTCAAAGCCTAGTCGTAGTCACACTGAGCCACTTAAAAATAGCACAATGATCTTCAGAGGCTTGGCAGAGACAAAAATTAAGGACTTTCCGTCACAGACTGGAGAGTGCATCTCTCTCATCCCATCTGAAGTGGCTTAGAGAAGCTGTAACAAAGTCTCTCATGAAAAGTGAGCACCATGCGGGTGCCATATTTTTGTAGGACTCCACATTGAAGATAAATCAGCCCCAAAAGGCTCCCCCAATCCACGTATGCCACGGCCCATCTTCCAGCACGTTCCCAGAAGAGGCACCAGACCACCCCACACAGACCTGCTCCCCGCCAGCACAGCCCTTCCAGGCTGCCCAGCTCCATCAAAATCACCAAAATAGGATGAAGTGAAAAGAAAATACAGGAGTTCAGGAGAGTTGGTGCAGAGATAAACCAAAGGGAGACCAGGGGAGGGTTCATGCTTGGGGATAAGCGATATAATCGGGAAGGAAATTGAAAAGGAATTCCTTGGAATACAGCGTGCTGCTAATGGGTTCCCTCTGCACCGCCGGAGCAGAGCCTCTCCCCATCTGGATCCAATGCCAGCGTTATCCCAGCGCGGGGATGTGTCAGAGACAGCAAACCACGCCGAACCGCTTTGTTTCAGTGAGAGAAGCAAGCCGCACCCGCAAAAATTCAATTGGAAATCAATAAAACTGCTGGATCCCTCCAGGTTGAACCGCAGCTTGCAGGCGGACGTGCCGAGCCAGCTGAGCCACGTGGGTCGGTGACGGGCCACCAGCAGTGAGGGCTTCCAGCCCCTGTCCTGCTCCTGGGGCCCAGCGTCGCCATGCACCCGCTGCCCCTGGGGAGCTGCGGGGGTCTGGGTGCTGTCGGGACAGCTGCGGCAGTCTGGGTGCTGGGGTCACCCCCAAAAGCACAGCACGGCGCGATGGGCACTGCCGGCGCTGCCCAGGCAGGCGGGGACTGGCACTCCGCTGCTTTGATGCTCAGGATCTGGGCAAAGCCCAGCCTCTGCCAGGGGTAGAGCCTTGGCATTTGCACAAGAGCAGCGTTTCTAGCAGCGAAATGGCCATTTTCCAGCATGCCATTATTTCTATTTTACAATGTCGCACAGCGGCCAAAGAATGGATCCGTGGAGTCTCTTTGGCACCAGGGAGGTTAACATTTTCCTCTTGGCACTTGTGCATTGATAGCTGTTAAGTGCAGGCTGCTCCTAGGCCAGAGATATGCCTTTCAATAATCTCTTCCTTTACCATTTCAAAGCCTCGACAATAAGTATTACTTCCTGGCAATTCCCGTTAGCAGCGCAGTACGTGCTCTGCCTGTGAGACAATACTCTCCGAGCAGGAGAAGGCTCTTTGCTGGAGTCTTGTTGTCGTTGCTGCTTTTGTGGTGGAGGAGGAATTCATCTGCTATTATAATTTCATCTCTTTGTCATCTGTTGGTATTGGAAAGCATACTCCCCAGGCTTGCTGGACACCACATGAGCTAGTTAATGTTAATAAAAGATTAAATTAACTACGGGATCAGCAAGGCTTTCAAGAAACATATAACATTATATTAATCCCAGACATGCAGATTATTACACATATTACTGGATTTAAATATCAAATTGAAACTAGAGGAGGAAAAAGGCTATGCAATATCTGAACTATCCAAGCGTGCCCATTACCCAGAGCAGAAAGAAAGCCCCTCAGCCCCCAAAGTCCTTGCCCCTGGAAAAGTGGGGGCCAGAGCGCGGCGCTCACAGCCAGCGCTACACAGGGAGAGCCCTTTGTCTGCCATTAGGCATCGATCCAGCCCTTAATGAGGTCAACAGAAGGTTTTTCATGGGCTTCAGCAGCCTTTGGAGCTGCTCCTTCCTAACAAATCCAAAACTAAGAACACTTAGACAAGCACATCTTCGTCAGTGGGGCAATTAAGCTGGGGAGCTGCTGCTGTCACCAGCCCACCTCCCTGCAGATGGGCAAGCCAGGGAGGACGAGCATCCTTCCTCCCTTCACCCAGGGCTGGCAGCCGCAGCCGGCGGGGAGCATCCTGGGGAGCATCCCAGCAGCTCTGCGGGAGGAACGGGCCTGGGGCAAGCAGAACAAGCTGTCATGGGCTCTAGCTACAAGCTCGGTCCCACATTAGGAGCCAAATCTTGATATTGAAAAACTTCTAGTGCAAAAACAACACGACGTAACCCTGAGTTAAATGAAACTCCCCGCTGCGTTAGAGCTGCAGTCTTGCGGGGCTGTTCCTTGCGTTTCGTGGCTTGGAGCCTTGGCTGTTTTTCTTGTTTGCTGTAAATCTGTATTTCTCCTAATAAGTCGTATTTCTTCCTTTGGGCTCACCCACGGCTCAGCCAGCGAAGCGCCTGGCCCCAAGCACATGGTTGGTTGGGTGTGAGGCCACCTCCAGCTCTCCCCGCACTGTGGCTTCTGGGGGGAGAAAATCCCATGAAAGGGTCAGAGAAAACATTGCCCAAATGCCCACATTACAGAGTCCTGCCTTCCCTTCTTCATGGATCACTGAAGTCAGACAGTAGTCAAAAGCATCACTAAGTGGGGTGTGGGGTTTTTTAGCTTCTCCCTATTTTGGTTACATCTGGTGCATAAAAGGTCTCCAGAATATTATTAATAAACCAACATTTTTTTCCTGCTTATTGTTTCAGAGACACAGAATGAAGGAAAGAGCATTCAAGGCTGGATTTTTTGGGGTGTGAAAGAGGCGCAGTGGAGTCAGCAGGATGAAAGGGCCAAACATGAAGAGGCAGAAGCAGAGACCTGGGCTGGCCAGGCACATCACGTGCCGATCTTAACACTGGAGGCGAGCAATCGTCTTTCCATGGCACTGGATCAGCGTGGCAATTCGCCTCTCCGCCAATGAAAAAATTAATGCTGTGAGCTGTAAATGAGCTGAAACTTGGTGACGGTCCAGAAGATGGCTTTCCACCGTTTGCCTGTGATGGATTACTCGCACAACTAACAAACAAGCATCTAAACTCCTGTGCCACACTGACATCTTATGGAAAAAGCATTTGTTACAATTGCGGAGCTGCAGGAGCTGGAGAGACGCTTAAAGGACAGATTTTCACCATGAAGGCCTAAATTTTGTCACCCACCTTGTCCTGACAGAACCATTTCTCTTTGCTGTGGCATAAGCTGGGTAAAAATCAATGAAATTTCCCTGCAATTGAAGCAATATAAGTGAGACCGTGAGTCACCTCACTTCTTGGCACAACCTGGAGGAGGTCTTGTAGCTGCAAACCTAACAACCTCCAGCCTCACTTGTTTCCAGTGATTTTATAATAAAACAAAAGGTCTTTCAGTGCACTGACTTCTACAGCAAGACATAAAATGAATTTGCTAGAAATTAGTGAAGGAAGCAAGAGGGAATCTTGAGTGACCGGGCACCAGATAACAACGTGCACATGGACTTTCAATGCACTAAAGCTCGCTGGCAAATGGCCACTTTGTCCTTCGCTCTGTGAAAAGAAGGATGTGTGCAAGCAGCACGACGAGCACCAGGGAGAGCTGAACATCACCCACTGCCAGTTTGCCCATCACATTTTACAGCCAGATTTTAGCAGGGGAGCAGAAATAATTCCACTGCAAGTTATTGGGAAGCTTGTCTGAACCTCTTAGACTGCTTTCAAGATCACCACTGGTGGATAAACAGGGATAATTCACTGTATTTAGCCAAACTGCTTAAAACAAACATCACAGAGAGCAGTCATCCAGTGCATAGATAAACCAAGGACGCATCCCCCTCAGGGGAACCCTGCCCAGCCGTCGAGCCAGCCCTCATCACTGACAGCCCCAAGTGCCAGCCCCGAGTGCTCCCAAGCTTTAACGCCCTTCGCCTGGAAGCCCCTGTGCCAGCAGCCAGGCTGGGAGGTGCAGTGGGAGCAGGGCTGAGCCAGCAGCAGCAGAGATGCAGGTGACTAGGTGGTAATGGAGATGAGAACCAGAAGGGTCCCCAGATTATTTTTCTCTCCCTTCAAAGCACTGAGGTTTCAGACCACTTCTTTTTGTGCAGTACAAGCAGAGAGCTCTGGCCTTTCTGCCCTTTTACCCCAGCTTGATGCTGCCCACATCCCCTTCACTGCCTGTTTCGGAGCAACCCTGGCTCCTGCAACCAGATCAGGAGATGGGTCCTGGGCTCCCCCAGGACCATGCACCCCCAAGTCACCCCCTATCAGACACTCGGGAATCCTTCCTTGACAAACCCTCCTCCCAACAACAGCTGATACTAAAAGCTGTGCTAAAATCCTTGGCCAGCTCCCAGACCACCCGTTCCTTTTTCTCTTTTTCTGCTGGGAATTAGTCCTCCCTGATACCTGCTGTGGCCATGCACAACCCCATCACAAGTGTCCTTTAGATAAGGTTGCTGCCACTTAATTAGCTAATATTTGCACAGCAGCAGGAAGATGGAGGCATCTCCCTCAGCACTAAGCATCCTTATGAGGTGGGAGTTGATCCGTCCCGGCAGCAGAGGAACTGTGGGCGGCTGCCGGCAGCAGTATTGCCCAGGCAGGGCGCAGACCCAGCGGGCTCTCCCAGCAGAAAGTCACCTACAGAAGTTACCTACGTCCTCTTCAGAGGCTCTGCCTGGCTGCCCTCAGCCCCAGGGAGCTGGGGCTCTTCTTTTGAAGAACGAAAGGAGGAGAGAGCAGATTGAACACAGGCTGGGCGGGCTCAGCACTGCTGCTCAGTACCTACCGCATTTCCAGAGACACCTTTGGGCTCAGCCTTAGAGAAACAGCAGATAAGGAGGAGGATGCAGCTCAAAGGCAAGAGGATGCAGAGGGGGTTCATCTCTCAGCCATATCCTGATGCTCCCTACGGCACAAACACCATCAGAGCACCGACCAGCACCAACTCCAGCACACAGGTTAGTACTTCATTTAGGGGCTGATCCTGCAAACAGGAGGAAGAAAGGAGCAGGGTGGTGTCTTGAGCTCCACTGGGAAATCCCAGAAAGTTTAATGATGCTGGGTTTTTTTTTTTGAGCTATTGATCCATATTCCATGTTAATATAAATATTAAAATTACCTTGACAAGATGAATCCAACAATTTGATTTTGTATTTCTTTAGGGACTTTAATTTCTTCTGCTCAAAAATCCCTGGAGCCACTTACACTGGAAAGGACAATACAGTGAATATGATGCAAGAAATTGGACCCCAGATTTACAAAAATACAGCACTGGCTGTTCCTTTGCACCAGACCATCGCTGCTGCAGCCTTTGAATGCTTCCAGCATCCATGGCAATCCCCAAGACATTCTTTTGCCATTCCTTTTGCTATTGCCACGATAACATTGCAGGCCAAAACTTGAGGAGGCTGTAAACACTTTGGAGAAAAGCTCCTTATGGTAAGGCAATTATTAAAAATATCCATAGTCTTACCCAAATTGCAGGGAAAGCAACAGAAATAGAGACAAATGCACAGAAACCCTAAGGAACAGCAGTCACATGTCTGGAGCATGAAACAGGATGGTGAGAAATCTGGGCTTTTCTCCCGTTTTGGCCCAAAAGAGAGTATTTGGGACAAACTCACCAACTCTCAGTTTCCCACGTGTGTAAAGCTTTCTCGAGGGAGTCCCACTCACCGGCTGCTCCCGCCTCCCACAGGGCTCACACACACCATGGCTTCAGAGCTCAGGTCACATTCCCTGCAAAGCGCCGAAGGAGCACAGAAACACTGGTGTAAAAGCGTAATTAGGCAATTGTATTTTTAATGAGAAATTTAAAGAGTTTGCTCGTGGCTATCTGGGGTGGAAAGAGCTGTGCCAAACTCCATGCTGTGGGTTTGTGCTGGGGTTTGCCCCCAGTTCAGGGGGATCTTGCTCTCACTGGGAATTTCAGAGTGCTGAGCAAACGGGTCTGGTTTTGGTTTTACGTAGCTGAGAGTGCTGGCATGGGGCTGCCTCCAGCAGTTGCGAGTGCTGGGTTAGCGAAGCCTCACTGTAATTTATGTGCTGCTTTGGGAACCCACAAACCTCGAGGGATCATGTCAAATCCACATCATCTGCCAGAGCTCCAGATCTCACCGCTGGATGCCTGCCGGGATCGCTGCTCTCTCTTTCCCCCCGCTCCACCCCCTGCCCACCAGCTAACCCACCTCGTGGGCTTGGGTGGTTTAAGGCTGATTCCTAACCATTGCTGGGGAATTTCCAGTTCTTGCATGAACTACACATAGATTTTTCTTTCCTTCGTTTGGGATGTTCTTTAAACCTGGTCAGTCCCTCACATGCCACTTTGTACCAGCTGCCATGATGGAGAAAGGCTCCTTGTGTCCAGCTTGCCAGATGGGAAGTGATGGAGCTTCCAAAAACACCCCCAGGGGATCAAAGCAACTCCCCTGCTGCCCTCCCACAGCACGGTGGCAGGCAGGACATCTGCTTTGTGCAGGCTGCTGGGTTTTGGGGAGAAGCACCTCATCTCTAGGGCTCTCATGAAGATGAAGAGCCACTGCTATAACACCCGGAGCCCTGCAGCCTGACACGATTCCCTTTCTCAGGTCCCCAAGATGGTAAATCTGTGTTCATCTACACCTGGCAAACCTCCTGGGTCTCAGCTCTGGCCCTGGCAACGTGGGATGCAGACACTCATCCATTCCAAAAGGTGGGAGAAATTAAAACACATCCAGGTTCCCACCCCACTACGTGAAGATATGTCCTGGCCTCTCCCAGCGCAGATCCCTTTACAGAGACACTTTGCTTTGTCCGGGACTCTTGGCAGACACAGACGGGCTCCATGTTGACACATCTGGATCCCTTTGCAGCACCTAGATGGAGATCCAAGGATAACAACGATAATTCGGCGTGGCACAGAGACAGGCTCTGGCAAACCCACCTTTTACAGCCACTCACAGGGGCAAAACAGGTCTGCAAGGGAGGAGAACCACCACTGCGGGAGAAACATCAACACCCCCACTAAAGAGCAACACTTCACACCTCAGATGCAGTGAGGGAGCAGTGGAAAACATGCCCTGATTTACTAGCAGCTCTCCAGCATCCCACCCTCACCAGAGGTCCCGAAGCCACCTGGGATCGGGGACACGAAGTGTGAGGGTCAGTGCTCGTGTGCTGACTGGGCAAGTGGTTCAGGAGGCAACAGGAGAAGCAGCTCTTTCTCCCTGTTTTTGTTTTGATTTGTTTTGTTTTTAATAGGTTTTGCTTGTTCAAGGTGCTGGATTAGCAAGGCCCAGCTCTGGACTCCCAAGGCTGGCGAGGACCAGTGACACAGTGCAGTGCTGAGCCAAGGGGGCTGGGGAGGGCAGGGCAGCCCCCCAAATCCTGCCTTCCCAGCCAGTAGCTGACACCTGGCTGCAGGTGATTAACAGAAACCATCAGCCTCATTTCATGCATTTTAGTCAGACACTGATGACTTGAGGTCACAACCCCTGGCTAATGAGAGGCTTTGTGTGCCTGACTGATGCCCTGAAGCAATTAGTCCCTCACAATGCTTATTATTTCTATATGAAACGGATGCTGCAGGAGTTTTCTTACTTTTGGCAGAATTTCCTCCCTGTAAAGTAAATAAGCATGGAGGTATTTACCAAAAGTGTTCCTGAGTGCTGTGTCCTCAGCAGGGCCACAGCAGAGCCTTGAAGAAGCCTCAGCATCACTCAGCCACAGCTGAGCTGGGACACCCTGTCTCTCTTCCCTGAAAACCCTGCTTTTTATCCCAAAACCCACGAGTGGGAGCAGCCACAGAGCCTGCAAGCTCTCTGCCAGGGATGGGGCGAGAGCAGCACAGAAGAATTACAACCCAAACGGTGATTAGTTATCTCCTTAGGCAGACTCTGCTTTGCCAGCCCTTCTGGTCATCTCTAACCTTCAGCTAAAACGCTGCAACATCTATTTATAAGACCAAGGGACTGTAAAACCTAAATTCAAGCCCTGAAGCAGCTCAGCCAAGTCAACCACCAAATGCATTAACACCTCCCTCGCAGCCAGACCACACAAACCCAGGCCGGCAGCCTCTCCCCAGCCCACAACGTGCCGACCGCACGCACCACCCGCAAGGCCACGCTAGCTGCCACTGGCTCCCGTGGGCTGGAGATGCAGCCCAGGAGCACCCCGAGGAGCCCCACACGCCCTCCAGAAGGGATCTGCCACCAAGGACAAAGCACGGCTCGGCGGATGCAAACCAGCCGGAGCAGGGAGGCAGCGGCTGCGGCTCCCACGTGGGGGTGTCCCTCCAAAGCTCAGCTCCCTGCAGTAGTTTTTTAGCATGAGGGCAACTTATCAGCTTGCAGTTTATAGGAGACTGCACTCCTTCAATGTCTTCTAAAGCACTTGCCTTCTGATTCGGAAGGGAGACTTGAAATAAAAATTAGAAGGCAAACAAAACCAGTGTCTCCACTTAAAAGCCCTTTAAAGGCTTGGAAATGATTAATGTGTTTAAACTATAAACTGTAGCTGTTTTAAGAGAAGATAAATACAAGATCAAGACTTCTGACTACACAAACAGTGCGAAAGCGTAAGTAAACAGCCGTGACAAGTTTAGCTCTCTCACAGAGACGGAGTTCTGCAGAGGACACGTGTGCTCTGTGCCACTGCTGGAGGATTTAAAGAGGAAGCATCAGGCTGCCACCAAAAAGAGCACCATGCAATTAAGCTTTTCCTCAGCAGGCTGCCCCATGCAGGGTCAGAGCCCCCTGCTCAGCCCCAGACTGGGGCGCAGAGCAGCTGGGGATGGTTTCCAGCCAGAAGCAAGCAGAGCAGCAGTACCCCAGCTCCTTAGGAAGGTTGGTGAGCTTTTGGCAGAGCAGGGCAGAGTGGGCACGTCTAGGGGAGACAGGACAGTCGATGGACAACGTGCCCAGCAGCATCAGTGCACCCAGCTCAAGGCAGAACAGGTTCCTCCCCCAGCTCCCCACATTGCGACGCCAAGATTAGGGGAACTTCTGCCCAAAGAGTCGCTTCTCCTTGCAAACCCACTCAGGCAAACACACTGCTCCAGATCTGGCCAGGACTCGTTCTACTCAGCTAGGGACAAAACCAGGACCAGGGTGACAGAGGGGAGCCATCTCCTGTCTGATGCCTCCTACCACCGTGGCAGAGACATCAGCCACGAGCCGTGGGCTGTGCCAGGCCTGGGCCGGGGCTGGAGGGCAGGAGGTAATGCAGGCGCCAGCAGCACATCCCCTCCTGGCTGGGGGTGCGACAGCAGAGCTGTGGTGGGCAGATGCATCAGATGGAAGGCAAGGAAGCCCAGAGGAAGACTGATGGATGGGAGATGGGCAGAGGGACAGGCAGAAGCCCCTGAGCAGTGCCAGGAGCATAACCCCGTGTCCCCAAGAACTGGTTTGTCTGTTTTGTATCAAACAGGCTCCTGAGACAGAAAAATGTGTCCCCTCCACACAGCCCTGGCAGGACCCCACTGCTCTCCTCCCCAGCCTGGCAAGCAAGAAAGCTTCCCTCCAGGTTTGGCAAAATACTCTATAAGAGGAAGAAGGAAAAGAAGTAATAACAAAACCGTTTCCATCACAGATGAGTAAAGATCCTGGAACTCCCTCCAGAAAAAGGCACTATGTCCTCCAGGGCCACACTCCGCCGGGCAGCTGAACTCTGAGCCCACACCTGAATCATCCAAATGGCCTCAGCACCAGCTCCCTTGCTGCCCATCTTGTTTCCTAACAGAGAGCTGCACCCTGGAAATGCTGGGATTTACATCCCTGCCTGGCTCTGTATCCCGGCACAGAGATGCCATTTTGTCGCCGGAGACACCGTGCTGAGCTGCTCGCCCTCCCAGAAGCACAGAGGCAGTTCTCAGTGCCCTTCCCATCACCAGATTTCCCCTTGAAATCAATTCTTCCCTTTCAACATCCGAAGAACCCACCCTCTTTTTCCTCCCAGGAGAAGCACTAGAGCTGCTGCCTTTGGCACAGCCCGTGCCAGCCCCACTGGGCTGGGTTCACCACGAGCCATATCCCCATTTTCTGGTTTGTTATATTTTTCTTGGTGATCCCAAACAGAGCTGCAGGGACAAAGAAAAGGCACAAAACACAAAGACCACCAGACCTGAGAACAGAGAAACTCCTTTATCAGCTTTATCCTAAAGAGCAGTATGTAAAAGATGAAGAGAGAGCCCAGGCTGGAATCCGCAGTACTACTCCTTCCATGCAACCCATAGTGACATCCCAAAACAAATCCAGCGGGAAGGTTTTTGAGGAGCAGAGCATCTGTGCATGCATACACGGATGGAGGGAAGGGGCTGACGCTGATGACTCGTGCTCTGCAGCAGGAATAATTGGGTGAGTGCAGCGGGAAAAAGGTGGCGGTTCCTTGGGGCATGGAAGGGAAGGGAAGCAAACAAACATCTGAGAGGGCAGGAAGCAAAGTGATGCATCGGACTTTTCTGCTGAAAGATTCACGTTAAGTTCAATGGGCCATTTAGCAGGTAACTGTCACTTCAGACAACATGGATTATTCAGACAACAGGAGACAAGCCAGGGTAATGCTGCTCATAATCCTGTGTATGTTCAAACACTTTGACGGCTAGATAAATAGACTATTTAATTAAACCAACAAGTCATCGTTTATTTTCACATCACAATAGGTTAAATGGCTTTTTATTCCCATTTTCCATATCAACAGAGCAGACTTTTTGGTAATAAAAGCTAAACTCTAATTAACAGCTGGTGTGGTTGTACTTGGCAGCATTGTGAGTAATTCAGTACAAAGCAAACACATTTACTATAAATGGCTTTTGATTGCAGAGACCAAGGTAATGGATGCTTTGCGAGCGGGTGCCAGCTACTGCCTGGTTATTGTTTCAGAGGCATTGTGACAGGACCAAGGACGAGGGGAGAGCGGGCATCGTCCTGGCCAGGAAGGTGGGAGTGGAAAAACATCTAAATGATTTATAAACACACCCCTAGACAGCGGCAGCACCGTGGGTGCTGCTGAAACGCCTCTTGGCCAAGGTGCCCAGACCCTACTCCAATCATGGCAGGGTCTCAGCCCCAAGCAGGAGGATCTCGTTAAGAAATGAAAGCACAAGGGGGAACGATCATCCTGGCCTGCCCATGGATACCCATTGCCCACCCAGCGGGCAGGACCATGTCCCCCATGCCCCTGGGGTGCTCCCCAGGTGCTCCCCATCAGCTTTCTGCAGCCAGAGGAACAGCCAGGCCTACTGCTGCAAATCAACAAATGCCACATCAGGATGGGATGTAAAATCTGCCCAGCTCATCATTTCCTATCATAATCTTTTTTTTTTTTTTCCCCCCCCTCCTTTTAAATCAGCGCTGCTTTAATAAGTGGCTTCCCGCTGGTAGTGCCAGCGAGGAAGGGGCTAATGCTCTCAGCACAGAAAAATAAATGGTGTGTCAGCGGCTTCACCTGCCAGCAGCGTGATTTGCAGCGCTCCCCACACCTCCCAGCCCTGAGGTTTATCCAGGCACGCTGTCAGTCACGTCTACCCCCCTTTTAATGTTTTTCATTATTTATGCAGAAATATTGACAACAGCTTGAAGTCCCCGGCCATAAAAATTATTTAAAATCAATCCCTCTTGCTTCACTTACTGATTTCCCATTTAAACAGTCTCTCTGTTGATTTAAACACCGCATCCTCATCCAGGCCTCTGTATTGATCTGCTGCTCGGACGGTGCGTGCAGGAGGGGGATTGGGACCCCCACAAGGTAGCAGCTTCCCTATAAGATGGACAGAGGAAAGGTTTCTTCGGAGATGTCATAGCAGGGATTTGACCCCCGAACTGAGGTGCAGGTGTGGAGGAGAGATGGATGCTCCCCAGGGAGCCACGTGTGCACTTCAAAACAGGGTCTGGCTCATCTCCACAGTAGCTGCTATCTCGTTTGGGCTGGGAAGCTGGTTTGGGGGTGGATTTACTACAGCACTGGGGAGTCAGCGCTGGAGTTTTACCACCCCTCTTACCCAAAAGCCCCTTCTCCAGCGTGGCCAGTGCACTTGGCCATCTCCCGTTGCCGGAAGGAAACTGGGAGCTGAGAAAACCACCAGCACCGAGTTAACGACTGTTTGGCTGGAGGTAAAATTATGACCCAATGGAAAGAACCAGCCTCTGCTTCCAACAGCAGCATGAGAGCAGAGCAGCTGGTGACGCCGCTCAATCAGGAGAGGGGGTACAGGGACATGAAGCCCCCCCAAGCAAAGCGAGCAGCCCCACGGGAAGCTGCTCCCCGAGGGGCTAAGAGGGATGGGGAAACCAGGCACAGCCCGGCAGCACTTGCTTTCTGCCTTGAGCAATATTTCCAAAGAGCAGGGGGCTGGGGCTGGAGCAGGGTCTCCCCCAGGCTCTGTGCCCAGGGTTGAACCCCCCCTGCACAAACACACCACCACCAGCAGCCCCCTGCTTTCAGGCACATCGACACCCAGAGCCCCAGCTGGTGAGGTGCGGGGGCTCAGGCAGCGTCCCACTGGGAGCTCCTGCTGGCCTCTGCCAGGTTGCGATACCTGGAAAGCACCCAGCGTGCAGGGACTCCGTGTATCACACAGGGACCTCAGCATGAGCAAATCCTTTCTCTGGAAGCAAGAAACTACGCAGCAGTTTTCCCCCTTGTTTTTAAAAGCAACATGTAATCTGATTATTTTGTGAGAGGCTGGTCACGGCAACTGCATAGAGCAAAAACCACAGTCTCTAAACCCCCAAAATGCTCCCTCCTGCCATTCTGCTGCACAAGCAAACCCAGGAACAAGCAGCCCTTGCAAAACCCCCCTTTCCTGCACAGAGAGCCTCCCAGCACGTTTTGACCAGCTCTGGTTTTCCTAGAGGAAAGCAGAAAGCTGAGAAAACCTGCAGCAGCCAAAGGGTCGTGTTCAGCTGGAACACCACAGCATAACCCGCTGGAAACCCAGACCCCATTCCCAGGGGCAGGAATGCTTTCTGGCCCCTGCTGTGCCGAGGGCTGGCTGAGCAGCCAGGCAGGAGGGGAGGAATGAACCTGCCCGCTCCGGGAGCACTGGCACAGACCCATGCGTTACTGGGGCTCCTTGGAGACCTCTTGCTGTTGCTCTCAAGCTCTTCCCCTCCACTCTTGGAACTTCAGGGAATTGTCCCACCTGTGCCCTTCACCTTGGGCATCTCCCACTGGCATCTTGATATGGCCACAGGGCCACCACCCATGTCACCCCAGGCAGGCCAGGGGGACAAGCTGCTGTCCAGACAAAACTCAGGGCTTTAGGGCACCCAGTCCTGCAGAAATCCGTCCCTGAGCAGGAGGCACCCAGCTCCCACATGCTGCCTTCCAAGGCACTCGCTCTGCTCTCCCAGTGCCAGTGAAACCCTCCTGGGCAGTCGGCCCTCACTGGGACCAGGGAATGCCCAGGAGATGTGTCCCCCTTGGAAACAACAGAAAAGTCACCTTGATGTTGAAATGGAAGCCCCGGGAGATCGTGGCACAGAGAAGCAGCTGCCTTGCGTGCAGAGAGAGAGCTCTCGGGGCGGGG
>NW_020799112.1:8631246-8640449 GCF_003259725.1 Athene cunicularia
GGGGGGGGGGGCGGGGAATGGGTAACCTTTACAGGGAAAAAGACAAAGGCAGAAAAACAAGTGAGTTTGTGAAGCCAGCGCTACTGGCCCATCTTCTGCAGAAAGCACAAAAATTTTGGCATCCTCACCTTAGTCTTCCTGGTCCTGTAGGATTAACCTGTACAGCTTTGTTAGGGTTATTTTAACTTCTAGCATGTATTTGAGGAGAGAATGCAGGACAATTCCTCTGCTCACACATTAATGATGGAGCTGGGGGAGAGGGATTTGTCTCCAACTCCCACCACTAACAGCAGAAGTCCTTCTGGATGTCGTACTTGAACCCTTCATGAACTTATGCACATCTCTGATAGGCAAAGTGCTTTTGAGCAGAGCATCTTCCTCCCCATCCCCACCCCAGCAACAGGTTAGCTCAGTGAAATAACCATTTATTTTAGTTTTGGGCTGTGCACATGGGCTGGCAAGCCCGGCTCTTCAAGGGAGAATAACAGCTGGGCTCCAGGGGGTTTGCAAGAGGCTCAGCCCTGCACCAGCACTGACAACAGCTCCCGTTGAACAGTTTGCTGCACAGGCTGCTTTCTTCTGCCACCCCCACCCCCCCAAAAAACCCACGAGCTACAAGAGCACACCACCATTCAGGACAATGAGGCACAGATCTTCTCAAAGCCCCACGAGCTGCAAAATCAGACTAAATGTGGTTTGATCCTAAAGATCTGATTCCCAGCGCTGAGATGGAAGCAGCTGGGTGCAGCACACATGACCTGGCTCGCTGGGTCGCAGGGGATGGAGCTGCTCCAGGAATCAAGGAGCCTGGTTAGGGGAGAAGAGCAGCTTTGTTGGGAAATGGCTGGCAGGGCGCTGGGAGAGCCAGGCCCCGCAGCTCAGCCTGCGCGCTTGCCAGAGGTAAGCGAGCCAAGAATGCAAGGGGCTGTATTAGGCTTGTCATCGTGGCTGGGGAGCACCATGCTGTGAGGAGCCATCGCTTTTGGAAATACTTGTTCCCAGTGCATCTTGGTTGGAAAAGACCTTGAAGATCACCTAGTCCAACCATTAACGTCACACTGACAGTTCTCAACTCCACCAGATCCTTAAGCGCTGTGTCAATCCTATGTCAGGTGTTACCAGGACTCGCTCCAGCGCTTCCCCGTCCACAGGCACCTGCCTGCACTGCCCTCACGGAGCCCAGCGCATGAGGCAGGGCGGTGCAGGGTGCTGCTAGGTAAGGGAGACAGGCCCCCCAACCCCAGCATGGACACTTGTAGGAGAAAGGGGTTTGTGGTTCACACCAGGACAACTCACCAGCCACAGCACTCCCAGAGCCAGACCAATATCATAACCTACATGATACCTGCTGTACCTTTCAGTGGTGGCTTGGAGGCACGGGCTGCAGCTGCGCAGAGAGCAGTTTAAGCAAGAAACCAACAGGCAGGAGCACCAACCCTCAGCATCTCCATGAAGGGAAGCTGCTGCCTGCGATGGCGCAGGGGTGAACAGCCACTTGGATTTTTCTGGTTCACTCTCCATCCTCTCGAAAGCATCTGGTGCAGTTTCTGCTGGCCTTGGGGGCTGTGCAAAAGGGGAATGTGATTCTGTGTGGATTCCCCTCTTCCTGCTAAACAAGATCTTATTCCTCTTATCACCTTTCATTTGTTCTGTTTGATTTCAAAAACCTGCCAGGAAGGAGCAGGAGAGGAAGGAGCTGCCTTCAGGATGAATTACCCAACCTCAAAAAACACGGTGACGCTTTTAGAGCCGCGTCCGCTCCCCTGATGGAGAAAGGCAAACCCAACGGTGAGGGGAAAAAAAAAAACCACCCAACAAACCACCACCTGCATTTACTTTGTGTGACCTCTAGCTCCGACTATCGCTCGCACAGAATAAATACAGAGGGGAGAGAAAAACACCGTGTCCTAAAGCAAACAGCAAGGACAAGCTTGATGAGAGTATTTAAGCGGTTATTAGAGAGTGCTTGATTGCAAACCTTGTAGGAACCCCACGGAGCATGTGATGTTTGTTTTACCAGCACTTAGCAGCTGTCCTGTTAAGGAAGAGAACAAAGTGTAGGTGTTATAAAGTCAATATTGTTACAAGGAGGCGTGTGACAAAGGGCCACCGAGCCGCAGTTCAGTGAAATCACGCGCTCATTGGGTTTATACAGCTTAGCTGAAGTTTATACTATTTCCCCGAATTACTTTTCCAGATGTGTATGACATAAAAGATTAAGATCATAGCCCCAGCATGATTATTTCTACTGATAAGATTAATGTGTAGGTTCGGTTTTGTTGTTTTTTTGGTTTGGTTTTTTTGGGTTGGTTTTTTTTTTTTTTTGGGGGGGGGGTTGGGTTGTTTGGGTTTTTTTTTTAATCTTAACTAGAAGATGGATTTTTGGATTGAAAGCAAAGCGTATTTTCAACTGGTTTCATATCCCCCAATGCAGCAGCCCCACTTCAGGTGGGGAGCTGCTCTCCTCCTCCTCCAATCCCACTTTTCCCCCAGTCCTCAAAAATTATCCTTTAAATTGAAATTTATCCTGTTCATTGTTGTCAAGAGATGTATTGAAAAGAAAGGCCATTAGCATCTTCTTGAATGGCTGGATTTTAAATAGCAACCTTCAGAAAAATTAAAAAAAAACCCCACAAACATTTTTTGCATCTGGATGATCAGAATATTATTAATTGCTCCTACATCCATCCCCAGAGCAGACACCTCTGAGCTGCTAGTCCATAAAGTGTTTTATTTTAACACTTGCTTTTCAGTTGCCAGATTTTTGGTGGCCTTTGGAAGAAACATTGAATTGCAGTTAAAAAAAAAAAAAAAAAAAAGCACCCTATTCACAGAAACACCCATGCCAATAAAATGGATATTTTCCATTATGAAAATAATTCCTTCTAAAATTTTGACCCAAATCACATGGAAGAAATCTGTCCCCCCCAGGCAGGGCTCCTGCTCCCCAACTCCCCAGAGGCTGCGGGGTCCCCGCCTTTGACTTGGAACCATTGCACAACACCCCGAAATGAAAAAGCACAGCCCATATTTCCTGCTTCCTTCACTCGAACTGCTGAGGCTGAGCCCTTCGAGTTTTATGTGTTTAAATTCTGTCTCTATGCTGCAGTCCCAGATTTGTGCTTTCAGGGGGGAGGATTAACTTTATCGTTATTGCAGCTATTAACCTCTGCCTGCGAGGACACTGGAGGTAAATGAGTAACTTCATTTCTTGGGTAACAAGAAAATATACAATACTGTCACCAGTGCACACAGAGAAGTGATTTTCTTTCCATATGTGAAGGTAAACATTTTTTTTTTTTTAAACACCCTAGATTTTTTTTTTTTTTAGAAGAACTTCCCAGTTCGCAAGTTTTTAAATATTTATTAGGCTGTGCATCCATCAGGGGCTTGGCCTCCAGTCCAGAGACATGCTTTCTAATCCATAACTTATTTTTTCTGTCTATAAAACCAGAGGTGTCAAACCCAGACCTTGAGAGGAAGGTGGAAACCCAGGATTGAATCTTAATACCACAGCCTGACCTCTTTGCCTGTATTTTGCACCTCTGGAAATACCATCAGCTAAACCCTGCTCTTCCACTTAAGCACCATTTAAAGATGAAACTATCTGTAGGCTTGGCCTAAATAACACGGAGGTTTTTGCAATACCTGCGCTGTCTGGAGGGGTGAAGGCATCCCACCGACATCTTCTGCATGTGCATCCCATAGCCTGAGCCTCTCTGAGTAGCAGCAAAGAACCCCCAGCCCCATCAACGGATCATTTTTGGCTTCATCAGCCCCAGAAATGGATCATTTTGGCCTCGTCTGGGTTTTGCTGCATTTTCCTACCAAGTCAGTCTCCCACTGGCTCTGCAAATAGCAGCTCTGCCTTGTTTATAAAGGCAATGTTGACATTTTGTTATAAACGGTAATGTCAATTTGATAAAGTTAATTACTTATTATTTGGAATCTCATTTGCATTGAAGGTTGAATTCATTAAAAAGCAGAACTTGTGTTTAAACAAGAGGTGTCAGGAGCAGCTGAGGAGTTTGGGAGCAGGCTGGACGGGCACGGGCAGCTCCCTGTGCCCGTGGGCTTAGTGGGGTGCGCTCCAGCTGCACTGTCAGGGGGTTTAGTAACACAGCAGATGAAAGTATTAACGTGCCAGAGCTAAGAATTCCCGATGCAATAATGCATTCAGATAGTCTAAGCTTAAGTAAATATTTACTTTGTCTTATTTTTCAACAGAATTTCTTAAGGCGGCTGAGGAATTGCGCTTTCCAATTCTGCTCTGGTTTCAAGTCCACAGCAAAAAACCCTTCCTGCTCATGCTAATTTTCATATCATTATTAAATTTCAAATACTTTTATTATTGCAACATTTATTTTGGGTTTTTTTTGCACTGGTTCATTCCAATGGCATTTATTCCAAACCTGGGAAACCCAGATCCTTACAGAAGGCCCACCCTGCCAAGCGCCCTCCTTGATTTCCAGCCTCCAGTCATCCCTCCATCCAACAGCCCTGAAAATATTCAAACCAGTTGATTTTAGCGTATCACATGCAGGAAAGCCCCTAATCCAGAGCCAAATTCACACACACTCACCTTCGTCTCTTTATCTAGATGCAAACCCACATTTCCTAGCGAACACATTTTCTTCCTAAACCCTCTGTGCTGCTCAGGTACCGTTAAAGCCTGCAGCGCATCCACCAGAATGCTGCGTAACTCCCACCTCTCCTCCTGGGGATAATCTGGGGATGCCAGATGGAGGATACAACATAAATAAAAAAGAAGCAGCAAAGCTTCGAACCCACCACCAAGTAGCAGGTGCCTCTCTAAAACTCACTGGGCACCTTGACAGGACCCAACCAAGCTACCCACCCCCTGGGCTCCAGCCTGCTGCCCCCCAGGTCCTTCCTCCCCTGCCAGGCCCGAGGAGGAGGAGCTGGTCCCCCCGGATTGGGACCAGGGGAGGAAGGAGGTGACAAGGCCCTGACACTTTTTACAGACATAACTTTCTGTAACTTCATGCCAAGATCCTTTCACCTCGCAGTATTTAGTCTGTAGCTTGCTGGAACACACACAGGTAAGTGGTGGGTAACAGTCACTTTAACGGGATAAATACTGCACAATAATACATGTGCAAGGCCTAGCAACCAATTAGTGCAAAACAACCACACTTAATTAGGCATACTCCAATCAGAAAAAAAGCTGCTGAAAGGGAGTCTGAGTTGGTCTTAAGGTGTGAGTGTAGCAGGGAAAAAGTACAAGATGTTTCACAGCATCACCGCCATGGCCGGAGCCTGGCCAGGGACCCAAAGAAGGATGACACTCATCTGGGGACCCCCAGCTTCTCCTCCAGTTGCCCACAGGAGAGGTTTTCCCTTTTCCCTTCTCTCTCCTTGTTCCACTCCTCACCCCAAGGAACTTCTGACCTGATGGGTGCTGTCAAAGGGTGCTGCCGTTCAGCTTAGTGCCTCAAAGCTTGTCACCCTTCTCCAGAGCGTCTCTAACACCCTCATTAACTACCCCCAATAATTTTCTAGCTGTCCTTCAAAGGCCACAGCCCCTGGGTGCGGGGGTGCAAACCCCCCCTGGCTGCCCCACGGGCTCGGGGAAGGGGGGAGTACAGCAAGGGGCTGCCACAGCACCCCAAGTTCCCCTCCGTTCCCCTTGCCAGCAGCTGCCAGGAACTCAGAGCAGTGCAGGGGGAAAGCTAAGCCAAGCCCAAGAAGCTAACAAATGGTTTCAAAACATTTCCAAGTACAGCAGAAGGGCTAGTTCCCTTTGCAACGCAGTAGGAGATGAGATTTACTAGGCCAAGCTGATGTTACTTACTGTACGTGTTCTCTGTAAAGGTTAAAGCTCTGTGAGCCAATACGGGTTTAGGGGCTTCGTCATGACCTGCTGCTCCACATGCTCATTTAATTTAATTTCTCTGGCTTTTGTCTACAGAACACCTTCTACCCCTTTCAACAGTAAAGAGCCAAAAGCCCAAAGCTAATATTTATGCCTTAGATCTCCTTGATGATGCAATCTAGTAACAAATCACTACTTAAATAATCCAGCCATTTAATCATCCAGAAATGTGTAGAAATAAGAGGATTAGCCTTCTATCCCAGGGAATTGTATTTTACAGGCTCTAGGTTTTTTCCTAATAAAACAACAAGAGCAGCTCATGGTATTCTAAAAATAAATCTAAGTATCCAAAGCTCCAGAACAACCAAGCTGGTAGGGCAGGAGGAGGCTTCTCCACTACCAGCTAACACTCCTTGCTCACTAATTAAAGTTTTCATCTGAATCACGGGTTAAATGATGTGTTTAACTCTTTCATGTCCAGTGTTGGGGAGCCAACATGAACTCTTGGCAAGGGCAAAGTGGGAGCTAGCCTTTCCCTGGGAGGGATCCAGCTGTGCCAGCGCTATCCCTGCTCCTTGATAGCGGCTCTAGCCAAGGCAAAGGACAAACTTCTTCCCTCCAGAAAACAACTCTTCCTCCCCAGCACCATCCAAGCACCCTTTTACTCATCTTTTTATAGGCACTTTGTCCACAAAGCTGACTATAACCAGAGACAATGTAAATTTAGCATGAGGGTGGATTATTTTTAACAGCATCTGAACTCAACATAAATTATGGCAGACATTGGAGACAAATGCTATTTCTGGGGAGCAGAGAGCAGCTCATTGGCAAAGATCATCACTTAGATGTCATTCGGGTCCTGCCTGGAGGAGGATGGCCAACCAGCGCTGTGGGGATCTCTGCACATAAACATCTGTCCTGCTTACAAGGCAGGACAAAGCCCCATCCTTGGGACGCGGGCACGGCCGCGTTGTCACAGACACCAGCCGTTTTTCACACCAGCTGCCCTGCGCAGTAAGATCAATGCTTTTGCCCAAATTGGCAAGGTTCAAGGTGATTTTCATCATCTGCAAGGCCTCAGGGGGCTGCTCCCAGCATCACCTCCAAGCAATACCACCCCACTCTGCCAACACAGGCTTTGCCACGTGCCCACAGTTCAGTCGCTACCACGATTTCGTGAGGGTTCCTCGCGCCCGCCAGGATTATCGCTTCGAATTCTTCACGCTGTACCATGAACAGTGAGCTTCATGCAAGAAAAACAACTCCAATTTTAATTCCTTTGGACAATCTAAAGATTATTGCTGCAAACTCTTAAAGAGTCAGCTTAGTCAGCCCCTAAGCACCACTCACAGAGCATCACCATGGATGTAGCTGGGGGGAGGCAGAGGCCACCCGTCCCCAGGCCAGCCAGCTCTGCCCACACCACTGAGCCACATTTCAGGCCACACATGCTCTGCAGTAGTCAGGGTTGGACATGAGAGAGGAGACCACAAAAGGGAGTGGGAAATAGAAAATGATTCACTGCGAGGAAATGTATTAAAATAAAAAAAAATAATCCCTATAAAAGTGAGTGGACCCCAAGCATCCAGCAGCGGCTGCTCTCTGAGCCCAGGCTGCATTTTGGGGGATGTGTCATTCAGAGCTGAATTCCTGCATCCCTGTTACACACCGAGCAATGTCTGACAGACAGAGCCACAGCAGAGCCTAAGAGTTAAATGAAGATACCTCTTGGCATCACCGAGCGAGCCCAAGGCAGCAGCACCAGCCCCTGCCCACTGCCAGCACAACCCACAGCCCTTGGGCAGCGTCACTCAGCACCGCCAGCCAAAGCCAAGATGTTCTGCAATTACTTTGAAGCAAAAAGTTGACTTCCACCCCAGCCAGCCTCCATTACCCAAAGCCAGTCGGGCTTTTTTAGTCACATCTTTGATCCCTTCTCTGCAAATAGCTTCCACCAGGCAACACGGGAGGATCTGGAGCCCGCCAGTGCCCGACGGCGCAGCCAGGCTGGGAACAGCTGTAGCCACTCGGGTCAGGGTCAGAGCATGTCAGCACGCAAGTGTGAAGCACGCACAGGAGCTGCCAGGTCCAAAAGCAAACAGGCTTCTCCGTATCAGCTTTTTCCTCCCCTGTTCTCTGGCAGCCTGCCCAGTGCACAGCCTGGGTTCAGCCAGAACACTTTTCACAGCAGCAGAGTGCAGGCACCTTTTTTTTTTTTTTCCCCTTTTTGAAAAGCACTTGGCAAGAAGAGCAGGCAGGCTAGCGAGGTAGGCAATAAAACCCCGTTAACTTCTCTGGGAAGAGTTCAGCTAATCCTACAGGCTTCTGGTACTTCCATCCCTCACACTGATTCACTGCCGCAGAGGGGCAGGACACAACCTGGAAGAAGATTGGTGTCCTGAACTTTTGTACCCTCTCCCAACCCGTTTTTAAGGACAGATTTTGGAACTGCTGCAGTTCAAGAACAGCTCTGCTCCAGCTCGCCATGTCTACAATTTTAGGGTTGAGCCTGCACATTATTCTTCTGCTTTTCATTACTCAGCAGAGGCTGCAGCCAGTTAATGCCAAGAACATCCAAGCACCACGGGCAACAGAGTCCAGAGCCTTCACCTTTTGCCAGTAGGAAACTCTGACGCTTCGGAACTGGCAGGAAGATTGGGCAGCGTTAGCTGCAGACTTCAGCCTGTTGTGGTTGGAATTTGTTAACTCAGAAGGTAAACACAAATTCAGTTTGGTATTCCTGACAAACACTGGGCTCTCTAAGAAGCTAAAGGACAAGCAAAGTGATCAAGATTCTCTCTGACACCAGGCTTGCTCACAAAGCAGGGCATCCACCACTTGTCAGCTCTCTTCCAGAAAGAAAGTGACTGGAAGTGCTGAAATTTTGCAGGCTTCCAGTTACATGAACCAGAAAACACAGAAACAAGCCTCAGAAGAAAGGCACTGAAGAGCTGTTTTCACCAGGGGGCTACAAGCCTTTGCAAAACAGCATGATGCATTATGCTGGAGCACGGTACAATCCTGCTGGCCAACAGAAGGACTGGGAGAAAAAAGAAGGACCTGTAACAAACCCTGTTTAAATGAAGAAAAGCACTAATCCCGTAGCTTGTCATGCCTTTACATCACACAGGTTGCTTTGTTTCCATGTAGAACCGAGTTCTCCTCAGCAACAGGTTCAAGCATCCCACCAGGGAGGCAAGGGGCAGCTGCTTCTCCCAGGCAGAGAGCAAACAGATCCTGAGCAAACATTCCTGCTGCTGACAGCAAGACCCCTACATGCCCTCAGGTTTAGAGATCTCCACAGCCCAATAAATTTGCTCTATTATTGAGCAATAAAAAAATTCAGAGCTAGCCCCCCCCCCCCCCC
>NW_020799112.1:8640499-8660317 GCF_003259725.1 Athene cunicularia
ACCCCCCCCCCCCCCAAAACTTGCCCACTTGAAGCTTGAACTCTGAGTTATTCCACAGGGCTACTACCTTTCGGGGAAGCGTTAGCTGCTATCAGTGCAAAGCTCAAGGGGAAAATAAAGGAAGGTATAAAGACACTACAAAGAAAAAAAACCCCTGAATTTCCAAGATGAAAATTTTTCCCCAAAGCCCACTTGCTTCAGAAAGGGTTTTCCATCCTCAATGACAGCAGACTGGCAGGAGGCAGCTCTGGCCGACGTCGAGCGGGCGGCCTCGTGCAGCTCCTTCCCAGAGGAGCCGTGGCACGGGCAGCCCTCCTACGGCGCGCTGCTGTTTGTTTTAACGCTTCCCACTGAATGTCAACGGAGACTGAAGAACGACAAGCACACAGAGATACCCACAATAAATGCCAGCCCTTGTTAGCTGAGTAAATTGTGTGCTTAGCTGAGTCTTAGAGGAGTCTTTACAGAGTAAACACTGCCAGTACTATGCAGGCGAGTAAATATGTGAAGAAGATGCAAAGACACCAAGAAAGGCTTCAGAGGAATGTGATCGGGTGGCACCCAATGCAGCTCTGCTGATGGAAAAAACTTGTTAGATCCGGGCTAGGAAACAGCCCAATGGGCACACTGAGCTCCTCCCACCATCACTGCTGCAAGGGTCCACTGTGTCTTCTCCTCCCTCAAGCTACCAGGCTGTAACCTCCCCCCAAGGGGCCCGAGGCCCCACCTAAGTCCCATTTCTCTCCAAACACGGACCTGGGGCAGCTCACAAACCTTCTTGCTCAGTAGCTTCCAATCGTCAGTTCTCTATGGCACCCATCTTGGGAGGCAACAACTGCATTCGAGTAATTAAAAACGTAACTGGTTAAGACAGGAGGGAGAAACAGGAGGGCTGTGTTGGCTGCAGAGGTGATGAGGAGAGGAGAGGTGCCCAGCCTTCACCCTGCCCCTCAATTCTGCTCAAAGGCCCCTGCAGCACAGTTTGCTCCGTGACAGACCTCGGTGGCAGTGGAGGCTCATGAAAAACAAGTCACCAACTCGAGACAAGTTGTTACCACATTGACACCCTCCTCACAGAACCAGCAAGGACAGATCTCCTCCTTAGCAGGGCCTTATCTTTGTGCTCTTGATTAACCTTTATTATAAGTGGCTACAGCAACAGTTTGTGCTTAACAGCTTTCTCCTCCAAAACAAGGTATTTCCAAGCAAAGTTCTTGCAAAACATTACATGTCAAAACAGAACTAGGCAAGGACAGAGATAAAAACACTTTAGCTATGTGTCCTTTGCCACCAGTGATATGAAAATCAGCATTTTGAGAGCCAACTCAGAATGTCTTTCACATCGCTTTTGGAATGACCCAAAGCCCCATTCCGTAGCTAAATATTTTTCCTTTACAAAGCCCTGAATATCCATTTCTCATGTCTCCCTCCCGGGTTTCTCCAGTAACACTTTCAATATGACACACACCCATGACAGGATGAATCCAAATCAAAGAGGTAATGCTTTTGACAGCTTCTGCATCAGTAATAGTAGATTAATTATTCCAGTGTATGTGAAGGAGGCGATTTAAAAGACAGAAATAGGAGCATGAGCCTTATTTAAGCTTATTGTGTTATTTCTGCTGGCTGCCCTTCCTATCCCTACCCCCCCATGGGGTAGCAGCAAAAGGCAGGAAGATGTGTGGCCGTGGGGAACACCCTCCGTGGCTCGGAGGTCCCCCAAGAGTCGGGGAGGTGGGTAGGAAGGAGGAATTCCCTGCCCCAGGCAGCACAGCGCCTGCCTCCCTGCAGCAGGGCAGCGGGGAGGGACCCAGCACCAGCCCTGACGGCTATTTCACACCATCTAGTGGCATCAGCTCACCATGCCGCCCCAGCAGCGTGGCTGCCCACCGCGGCTTGGAGGATTTTTTGTTTCCCAGGCCAAGGCAAAAGCCTATGAAACCATCAAGCCGCACTGCCTGCTTCAGAGTAATTGTGCTCTGCCCCACACCTTCGAGTGTGCTCGAGCCTGCTCTCAGCTAGGAGAATGCTAAGGCTTACCAGAGCTTTCTGCTCCAACTATGGGCCAGGACCTGTGGAAAAGATGGTGTTTCTTTACAATATAAGCCTTTTCATGGACCACCTGAAAATAATTGGGTTGTACCAGCTACAGGGACCCATACTGGTCCCTTTTATCCTTAAAAAAAATTTAAGGGTAGTCCCTAGGCATTATTAAAAAAAAATAAATTAAACAGTCACAAAAGCTTTTTCTTATACTGGAAAAAGCTCAAAGCTTTGACATCTTTTAACAATACAGTCACTCAAAATGAAACCAACTGCCCTCAAAAGCAACTGGCAGACACAAAGATAAGCTTATCCAAAACACTGCCTTGTGATCCAAGCAGACTCCTTGGTTTAAGCTTCAGAAGTATCCCAAAAGGTGCATTCATTCACAGCTCCTTGCACAGGACACAGCCAAGATGTTGTGGTGCCTACTTTAGTTTCTGTAACTTAGCATACCCCTAAATAACAAGAACATGGTTTGTCAGAGACATTGAATTAAAAAAAAAAGTATTTATTTTAACATATTTGCAGAGCCACACATATAGAGTCGCCACATCTGTGAGCAAATTACCTTTTTACCCCATATCTACAGATGTAAAACATTTATTTACTTGCACTACAAAATAAAGTAGGTCTGATGTCAAGTCACCATTACTCTTCATATCAGTATTCTTGCTTCATTACTATGAAGGTTTGAAGATGCATGTTTTCACAAGCTGATTTGCATATTAAATAAAAGGTAATTCTTCCAAAAAGAAATCCATATTACCAAGCTGTTGCTAGTTATAATAAAATATGAAATGGCATAGAAACACTCTTAAAGTTTGTTATTGCATCTAAATAAATAGCAGCATTGATGCCTCTTCAAAACAGAGGACCTGACAAGGAAGGGATAGTGACTCAAAGTATTTTGCACTATAAAAAGCTGAAAAATATACACAAGGTGAAAGCCTTGTCTCATTAGTATATAAAGATACAGCTTAATAACAAAGGCTTCATAAACACGGGATGAAAGGTGTCCTTCAGCTGTCCAGAGGACACAGCGGCAGAACCCCTCTACATCTACTGAAAATATACACACCACAGACATGCTGCTTTGGGATCGCAAGAAATAGCTCCCACTTAACCACTGCCTAGCACAGGCCATTCGAAAAATATAAAGCCTGTAGTGATAAAAAAGCAGTTTATCGAGTTCATCACTGGTATCAGTCTGATAAAAATCAGAGCATTCCAACGCAGTAGTAAGTTAAGTTCATGGCTTTCTTCGCCTGAAAAAAGAAAAAAGCCACAAATAACTTTCAGATTTTACACAGCAGCAGTTTTCCTTAGCAGCAGTCAATAGCCTATTTACCTATTCTGCTGTATACATCTCACATACCTCCTATGCTAAAAATGTGACAACACAACTAAAGAGCTTGCTTATCAAGAAACACTTATATTTTACTTTCTTTTTTAGCCAGCCATGAGCATAAAACAAAATTTTATTTAAATTATTTAATAAATTAAAATAAACAGAAGCTCCAGCTCAATATACAGGAAAACTAAAGGATTTACTACAATATCACAAGGCTGTAGGAAGGCTGCAAGTAACAGCAGCCACCTTGAGCAGGTCCCAGTTACTCAGAAATGTTATAAAGTGTATGAAAGGCACATATTGGTCATCTTATCTGAAAGGGGGATTACTGATTTCAGACACTCTCCAAAACACTCTTCCACCACAGTTCTAAGCTCTCTGGATTCCAAATGCAGTAAGTTTAGCTGATTTTGGCTTCACAGAAACCTCTACTTCTCCAGCCCCCTCCTACCTATAAACTTGTCTCACAAAACTGCAAATTTTCTTCCCCTGAGCTGAACAAGTGACTTCCACAGCACCGCCAGCACCTATAAGAGGCCAAATCTGGATACTGAATTCTGTTCTGCAAGACCTAGTTTAACAAAGCTTTCTTATCTGAAGCATATCTTTTGTCAGTGAAGTGTTATGTTAGACATGGATGCTCAGGTGTTGGGTACGAGCCTTACAAATCACTGGATCACTTGGACTTTTTGCTAAATTGGGCCTTCCGCTTCGGTAAGCTTGTGTTTATGCACGTAACCACCATAGATCCCACCACGTTAAAGAATGATGAGACAGCCCTGAAGAATTCAGAATGTTATCTGTGCCTTGGCAAGAAAGGAACTTCTTCTAGCATGACTAGAGCCCTCACTTCCTTACAGGTGTCTTGACAATTACACAGCAGGTAGCAGCTGGAATAGGAGCTACATTCAAGTATATCATTAGGTATATCCTACAGTTTCCTCCTCCCTAAGCTACACTGAAATGAATACTAAGGTATTTGTAACCTTTTTTAGATTAAAATTATCTGAAGATATAAAAATCAATCTATTTTACTGCATCAGCACCTGCTAAAGGCTGGGGGCAGGGAGAAGAGGGATACAGCTTCGTACTTTGTCACTGCCATCCCTGACCCGATGCCATTCCAGATCTGCCAGGCATCCTAGTTCCCAGTTTTTTTGCAGCCTTACAGAGAGCTTAAAGAGAGCACACAATCAAATCTGACATTCTGCTCACTACATCAAACGACAGTTTTACCAGAAGACAAGTTAATAATTCTGCTTGAAGTCTGCTACAGATCTACTCTGTCACCAGCTTCCCACACTGACTAGGCCTGCTTATCTTTTGAGAGGTATGTGCCCCAAACCCACAGTGGGAAGAACAGCAAAGTCAAGCGGGGGGGTAAAGAGTTCTTGCTTCAGATGTACCAGGGAAGAGAATGCAACACCCCAGCTACAAAGGGGAGATGCACTTACTTGGGCTGAGCATGATGCTGATATCCAGGTCCAAGAGCTGATCCCGCCCTCATCTCCACAGCCACAGAACACTGAGAAGACACAGAAGGTCAGTCTCTACAGCTCACCCCCACCCAGCTATCAACACTACCCCAACTCTCAGCCAGATCCAGCACAAGATGGCCCCTTTCTTCCTTTTTTAGCTTACTCTGGTTTCTACATCAGTCCATTCCGAGTCTGCAGCACCCTCAGGTGGGTCAGCATTGGAAGGTGATGATCTTCGCTTTCGACTGAAAGAGGAGCATAGGGAAAGAGTTACAAGCCCCACCTACTTTGGCAGATTCTCACAAACAAGAGAATACATTTTATGCTTTCTGAATAAGTACTTTGCTCTGAGCAGCCTTATAAACAGCTACAGTATCTAAAAGCCTCTCTGAGTTACTTTTATACAATTTTGTTCGATGCAACTTTCTGTTCAATCCTCCGGACCAGAAGCACACACTGTTGGAGTTAGGTATCTCCCACAGCGTCAGAACCTAAAATTAAGACTACAACTCACCCAGTTGGAGATTCTTGCTTCAGAGTTTCAATCTCTGTGAACTGAACAGCCTGTCCACCACCCCTGGTTTTGAAAACATCACCCTGGAAAACAAAAGCAGTTACCAAGGTTATGGTC
Source organism: Athene cunicularia (assembly GCF_003259725.1). Taxonomy (NCBI): domain Eukaryota; kingdom Metazoa; phylum Chordata; class Aves; order Strigiformes; family Strigidae; genus Athene; species Athene cunicularia. Next base: position 8,646,006 of record NW_020799112.1, read on the forward strand.
GTAAGGTCAGTCGGATGGCTACAGCACAGGTTTTCACGTCAAAGCTTAAATGCTTAAGGAAAGCCTTGCAGGTTAACAACCAGCAAGAATATGTTCACAAATACACTCTCCCCCACTATATATCTTCCCTTACGACATGCAGGGCAGTAAATAGCGAACACCATCTACCCTGGTGCTCAGAGCAGTCACTGCCACGACAAAGATTTCTGTGTGTGACTAATGCTACAGAAATCTCATTATGGGCTTAGTTTCAGTAGTTCCATCCCCATAGCACGAACAGGTTCTGTTGTCAGCTGTGCAAGACTTTGCTTTTAGAACTGTCACTGGAACCTACAAGGTTATCTTACAGGAGTGAGAGCTTTTTTAAAACTAAAAAAAGAAAAAAAACAATATTGGAAGGCCTGTGACTGTAGAAAAAAGAATCAAAAGCTTCTTGCTACAAATTACAAAGAGCTCTCAATTTGCCTTGGGTGAGTACAGTCAGTGTTCTGGGACACAAGCACTGCAAGTGTTCAAAGCTGAGGCTGTCTCACCAATTTGTTTGGCAGTTGACTACTAGAAATTATGTCCTGGAGCATTTGAGTATCCATCACTCCAGCAAGCTTACTCATACCGCTAGTGGAAATCAAATAACATCACTCCAACAAGACTGACTCCATGAGATTAGCTGCAGCTGCCAGTCTAAGGAACTTTCACTACAAATGGATTATTACATTTTACTAGAGGAAAAAAAACTTAATTACTTTCAAGGAAAATGGTGACCGAGATAAACCACTTTTAATGACAAAGTTCAAGTATTTTCAGACTCTAAAAAGCTCCCTCGAATCCAACCGCATAAGTTTCAAATTTATTCTCTTAGCAGACCGAGTCAAACGTACCCTTTCGCTAGCCAGCAAGCCCGCAGCACAAGTACACAGCCAGCAATAGGTTCTGACAGGGTTATCACAAGTTTACAATGAAGGCATTTGCTTTACCTTAATGAGTTTTGTTTCAATCTCTCCATCAGAGGCTAGCTCCTGGTGTGTCAGCATATACTTGTCACACTTAGCTAGCGCCTTTTCGCTTGCGGCCGCTACCGTGATGGAGTGGGGGACGTGCGGCTGCATGACTGTCTCAGTGGGCAAGTTAGAAGGTGGTTTGTGATCCACCCATCTCTCCCCAGCTGAGCGTGACCGTCGGTGTCTGAGGCGAACCGGAGGCATGTTCTGATCAGAGCGGAAGAGAATCAGGAGAAATCAGCACACAGTAAATCTCTCAGAGGGTGTCATTAGCAGAAGTGAACTTTGCGGGGCTGGTTAAGATGTGTTTGTATGAAGCTCAAAGAGTGAGATCCTAAAGTGTTTCCAGAGCATGTCCCAAAAGACACCATTACCAGAAACCTTGCATAAAATTATTAATTAATTATTTCCAAGACAATTCCTGTTTCCGGTAAATTTTACTTGTTAAACAATCTGTTGCATTCCCTACCTAATAAAGTTTCCTCAAGAAGGATTTCTTTGTTGAGTAATCCTCCACATTTCCAAATCAAAACAGATTGCCACAAACATATTAACCAACCAGAAAGAGAAATTTACGTTTCCATAGATACATTCATGAACCAAGCCACATTTTTTGAGGTAGCAAAGCAAGCAGACCAAGTATGGATTTCCAACACCTCTAAAGAATACAAGGCCTCATAACACATCTGAGTAGCTAGCACAAAGGAAGCATCCTCTGTGCTAGTGCTATCGCTTCTGAACTCAGTTGTTGGAAATCCACGAAAAATCATTCAGGTTCATGTGGTTTTATTTTATGAATATTATTGCCAGTTGCTCAGGAAAATCAGAATATTCTGGAAACTTGTTTAAAAACCTGGGTCTCTTCAAGACATCTGACTGGGCTTTTGAAAGATTATTTCTAGACTCTCTCTGTTCCACTGACACGCTAATTTTATAGGCCTCTGAATCATGGTGAGGTTACATAACCCAGGCCCATGAATGCAAATCCCATCCACTGTATTTTCAGGCAAAGAGCATCAATCAGGATTTCTCTGACCAATAAACACAGTGATTGGCTGTACCCTTTATAGATAAACCTCTTACAAGTCTCTTAGCAATTAAACATACAGAGGGAAATGGGGCTTTCAGCAAAAATCTTCCATTAAAATAAAGAATTTCAATACTTTCTCCCCCTTTTGGTGGGCATGCACCTATTTCCTTTGATGTTTTTTTGAAAAAATTCTGCTAAGATGCCTTAGAAGTTACGATGTAAGGAGAGGGCGTGCTACCACTGGTCACATTTTACTGTGGCAGAGACCACATGCCTTACTCTGCTGACTGTGGCTCGTCAATTAATTGGAAGAGCATTTGCTTAAAAGCATGTCCCTGACTTCAGAGGGCTAGCAAGTGACAGATATTTTGAGAACACTCTCAAAAAATGACCCACACCCTGATAAACTTCCCTCCTCTCCAGAAGCTCTCTCAAGAGGCCAGGGTTGTACAATTCTGTCCGATTTACCTGAGCCACTGTGACAGCACTATAACATGACAGACACCACTGCTACAAACATCTGCACGCATCAGTTCAGTAAAAAAAAAAAAAAAGAAAAGAAAAAAGGTCTCCCACATGTAGGCAAAGCTCCCAGTTTTAATTCAGATGTGAAAATTAGGGAGGACTATTCTAAGAGAGTTAAAGTTAAGTCACACAAGTGAGACTTCCAGGAGATATTTGCAGACATGGATCACAAAACCACCTTTTAAGCTGCCCAGACAGACTATGGTACATTGTAGGCTGCAAGATTTGAGGAGACAGACACAAGTTAAAACACATGGACATTCACAGCTAAAGAAAGTCTAGCTAGTTCAGAGGTCATTACAAGGCTATCTGCACACCAGCAAGAAATACACACACTGCTTTTAAGGAGTTTCTAAACATCAAGAAGTCAGAGAATGAGCAGTGAGATTCAATTTGGACACAGTTCTGTCCTACAAGAAATAGATTGGAGTTTGCCCCGAAATATATGTTAGGTGTGCTCAGTGTAAAAGCCATCATGATGAGCTTTTGAGCCAGACTAAGCAATGCTACATTTAGCTTTTGACAGGAGCAGCACTAACCCTGCAGCATTGATCCTCTTCTATTTCTAGCTCATCTCTATGCCTGGGAACCTCGACTCCAGTCCAGCACATCCCTCGCCTCCTGTCTGAGGTGTTACAGCCTCTACTTTGTCCTGGTTCTTGTTGTCTACTCCTTGCATTAGGAGTGCCACTGGTAGGCTTGTGCAAAGGGGCTTTCTGCTCCCATTCCATAACACAGGATGCCACAGAAATGCTGCTACAAGAATTAGAACGTCTGTGCTCCTGCAGGTTGCTTGCGAGCTGCTGGCTGTTAGGGACTTGAGTAAAGTTACTAGAAGGCTAGAGAGAACAGGAAAGAAGTTAGTGAACACACAGAACTGTCAAGTCATAAGGCAATAAAATAATTAATACTGACAATGTGCAGAGTGCCAATTCAGCCATTCAAGCTCATGGTTTTGGAGAGGTATTGTGTTGCAGTGACGCCATTAAGAAACAGGTATTCTTCCAACACGAGTAGCATTAGAAGGTAGGAGCACAAAAAAAAGAGCACTGATAAATACAACAGGAGACAAAGAATTCAAAGCAAGTTCAAGTTATCCAAATTCTGTGCTTGGGAATTATTTTCAAGCCACTGAATGGAAGTGGCCTTCACTTCAATTCATTCTTATAAATGTGTTTTTCCTTATATCAAGAAGTGTTTTAGAGGCAACTTACAGGTACTGGTGGAGGAGACACTGATCTCTGAACAGGCTTCTCTCGGTCTCTCTCCCGTGAAGGCCTCTCTGGCTTTTCATTTTTTGGTTCAGTAACAATGGCCTTCAGTTGCTTCAGTTTTTCATCTTTCACCCAAAGTTTGTTCTGCATCTCCAGCTGCTTTGCTGCTACACGACGCTCCTAGAGGCAAGCAAGGAAGCATGAAGCACCTCACACAAAAGCACAAATACTTGAGCCGCTCCTCAGAGTGCCACAAACCCAAAAGAACAAATTCTAGATATTGAAATGAAGTGACACAATGTTTAAGAGAGCTGCTCCAAAATTCCTTGAGGAATTTATCTTATCATAACATATTTATAAAAGTTCAAAGTATCTGTTCAAGTCCATACAGCCAAGCACATCTCTTCTTAATGCTACTACCATATAAAAATCCCTCACAAAAACAAACCCCCCAGCATTGCTCCGTTACACACGTCTAATAAATAGGGCACTATACTTACACACTCCTTCTCCCATTTCATGGTTGTTTCTGCCACCATTCCTTGCAACCGTGCCTCCAACCTACGCTTGTCAGAAGCCTGACGTTGCAACTTCTGGCTCTTACTTTCTAGTTCTTGCTGAAGATTACGCTTGTCTTCTTCATAAATTAATGCAGTTTTTTCTAAAATGTCAATCTGGAGGAAGAGAGGAAGGATTTGGCTATGCTTCTTTGAAGCACAACCCTCTAAGCCCAGAATTGGTAGTTATATTTGATTGTTAACATCTACTAGAATATATTAGCTATTGTACAAATACCCAGAGAAACAGTCCACACTCCAGAACGGCTCCAGAGATTTTACAACTTTCTTAGAAGTTGCCCATCTTAACATATTTAGAAAAGCCTCATCTCATAAGAAAGCAAAAAAGCTAAAAGTGTTCAAAGTTCCTCACAAAATAACTTTTAATCTTGTTTCTAACATCCATATTGCAAGCAACTTCTGATGTCAAGCTCGCCAAATGGTACGTAGAAAATGCATTTTGTGCTTAGCTTTAGACAATGAAAAAACTGACCTTGAATTCCAAAGTTTTAATTTTCTTCTCCAGGCGTTCTAGCTCCATTTTCTGTCCTGATATTGTTTTCTCTTTTTCGGACAGTTTTCCCTGAATATAGTTTTCCTTGGACATAACACTGGAGTCAAATTCTTGCAGCATTGTTTTAAACGCAAGCACTGCAAGAGAACCAATATATTTTCATCTTCTCACCATATATCCATAATGTCAAAACCAGGTCTGTTTTCCTCCTACCAATTTAACACTGCCAGCTATTTCATTACCTCGAAAAAGGGGTATTTTTAAAATGATCAATCTAGACCAGATACTTATTTCATGTTGGTACAGAAGAGATCCCTTAAGTAGCAATAAGGGCGCCAAAAATCTAGCTCCACATTGATGTTCAAATTCTTACCGTTTTTGGCAAACTCCTCTGACAACATTTGTCGTAGTTTATGGCGTTTTTCCAGGACTTCAATAAGCTTTGGAAGTGTTTGATCATCATTAACATCCAATAGCTCACATGAAGGCAGAGGAGGAAAGTTCTGCGAAAACATTTCTGAAACAGATTGCTCTTCTGTTTCTGTAAGATTTAAAGCCAAGAAAGTCTGTCAGCAAGCTACAGAACAGGAAAAATTCCATTTGACAACACACAGCCACAGATCATTCATTCCACAGTACCATGAAGCAGACAGAACTTAGGAATAATTAATGAGAACTAGAAGTTTTCAGAAGAGATGACAGTGTGGAGAAAAGATTAAATGTGACATTCTCGATTCATTGCTTTATCACACCTTCAGGCAACTTTTGATTTCTAAAGTAGGCCCTAAGCATACAAAAACATCAAAGTATCCTCCTCAGCACAATTTCCTTCCAGGAGCTGCAATAATGGGACCACGAATTCAACTCATCACCAGCAACAAATAATTATTTTGTGACTTGCACAGTAACTGGGTTTAGCACTGCAGGATGAAGAGAGCAGCACCTATTGCAGAGAAGGCTTGCAGCTAACAGTTCAGTGAAGTTCCTTTTGCACTTCCATGGCTCAGTTTGTTCTAAAATAGCTTTCAGCTCCTAACAGTAGAAACCACCCAGTGTTCTGGCTTTTACCTCCATTTATTGGGCCACCCCGCATCTCCAGCCTCCGCGAGAGCTCCTCTCTGAAGGCCTGGTTCCGGAGGCGCCGTCCCGGCGTCAGGCCGCAGAGCGGTCTGTCCACGGGTCTTGCCACTTCAACCTCCTGGGTCATCTCTGCAAAGCGCATGACTTGCTACAAATGAACAAAACCAAGCTTAGCAACAAAACTAACCAATCTAAGTTTAAAAGGGATATTTTAAGGTCAATAGAAGTATTAGAAGAAACATTATCAAGCTATAATCTCAAGTAGATCCCAGCTAGATAGCGTGTGCTTCTGAAGCAATCCAGAAACCTTCCAGAAACACCTCCCTGACTGCAGCCCCCAAGGAACGACTGTGCAGCCAGCTGAAATTTTAGCAAGTACCATCATAGTATGGATTAAGCACCTAAACACAGTTATTTGGACTTGTGTAGGTAAGAGAAACATTTCCTATTTTACAGGCAAGTAGCAGTTCTCATTTTTAAGAGGAAAAATAAGACTTCAAGGCCATATTTGCCCTGCAATATTATATTTGATTACCTGAAGTGCCTAAGCAACAAAACACATTATTGCTCTCATCTACCAAGCAAATACAAGAATTCATTGATAAACATGAAAGAAGAGTAGAAGGGGAGGCAAGATCTGCAAGGAAGTTACCAAGCTTTCCTCGTAGTCCTCAGCTTTAGGATTAACACACACAATCATACGCACTTTTCCTTCACCATCAAAATAGTTCTTGAAGAGATGAGTCAGTTTGGAATCTCTGTATGGAACCATCTTAAAATAAAGGATGTGAAAGATTTATTAAGCTTTCATTACACAAAATCATAATCAAATCAGAAGATAATTAGATAATGGGTTGCATACCTTATTTGTTCCATACATCTGGTTTTCCCGCAGAACTTCAATACATGTTCTTAATGTCATTAGAGACTGATTAATATTACCTTAAAAAAGAAAACACAAAACTCTAAGCAGCCATTTGGATCGTGTTCCCAAATTATTTAGCAGTTTACTTAAGAATAAATTGCCTGGACCTAAGTTATATTTGTTACAGATAACTGCTGCAGTTAACTGAAGTATCAGAATAAGTGTTAGGAAAGCCTTCTGGTTTCCAAACTTGAGGATTTTAGGTCATCAAATCAGAACTTCATAACAGAACACTTCAAATCTTCCCATGATCGTCCTTTACTAGGAGACAAGACTAACATGAGCATATATTGGCACCTAAAATTACCAGGCTGTCTAAAGTTGGTACGTACTTGCTTCTCGCAACCTGTTCCCTTCAGCTTTTGTTCTATTAGTCCTTTCACTTCCAGCCAGATCAACTAATGACAGCTGGCTTAAAGTGATCTGTTCTTTCTCCTATTAAAGAAAACAAAATTACATTAGGTTGATTAGCTCTACATACCCCACACCCCCAAACCTAAGCAGCATGCACACTTAAAGAGTGTGTTGCACCTTTGAAGTCTGAGGGTGTTTTACAGCCCTTAGCACAAGTAGCTGTGCACCACTACCTTTTCTTGTGAAAAAGTTCAGCAGAGCCCTTCTGTCTTGGGCCACAAGATAGGTATAACCACCATGCCCATTCAAATCCTCAAAGTTTTAGATTAAGGTTTTGCTCAAAAGAAGCGGAGGTAAAATCCAAAGGAACAAGCAGCTTCGCACTCCATTTTAACGCTCTACTTTTGTTACAAAAAGGAGACTAATTCTGTCAAAGACTGAAAAATTAATTTTGATTTCTTCAAAATGGAATCACTACCACTCAAGACACGGTAACTGTTTCAGTAAGCCATGCTCCAAGGTTCACCACCTTTTCTATCACACTATTCACACCTACATGCCCTCAAGTTTTCCTTTAGGAGCCCACCCTGGAATTCACCTGCAGCACGTTATCTCCATCTGCATCCAGGGGGGCTTGAGCCAACTTGATAATATAGACACTGTGAGAGCGACTGGATTCTCGGTTCAGCTGAGTGTTTGCAATGTGCCTCTTCTTTTGACCTGTACAGAACAAAAAAAATCCCTCCAAAAATCTCTTTCATTTAACAGACTCGCCACCTGGCAAAGCCAACTCTGTGTTCAGCGTGATAGTGTAAAGGCTGACACATCTGTACTGAATTTAAAAAGTTATATTTTAAAGATGTACCTCTCCAAAACACTTCAAAAGCTTCTTCTGCAGATTTCACCTCTACTTCTGTGCATCCTGTGACATACATGTTGTGATTCTGGTCCTCACGAAGGATTTTGGATTGTGGAGGTCTTAAGGACAGGGAGGAAATAAAACAAAAAAACACTAAATTTGAGTGGATTTTTATGCACTGTCATGCAAATTCTCTTTTGTTTAACTACAAAATTCAGACTGAATATGTCAATTATCCATACAGCAGATGGAAGAAGTAGTACAAGTACATGGACACACATTCGGCCAAGATTAGTTACACTTCAGCTACTGCTTTAATTTAGAAGCTACGTTTAATTGCAATTCTTACTGGAAATCATCAGTTTGGATGGCAGCTATTGTTTTTCTACATGCATACAGAAGCAAGATGGCTTCAACAGCATCCTATATTCACTAGTAAAGCAAGAAGAGATAGGGAGTCAGTCTGAGTTTATTTTCTGCTTCTACTAAAAGAAAAAATTTCACTTTCCAGTATCAGGAATAATATGCTTATGCACATACATAAAGTCACCATTTCTCACAGGAGTGTTGCAATTGTTCCACCTAGCAAAAAAACAGGGTTAAAAAAATATTAAGTCATTCAGCTTGTGCCTAAAAATCTTTCCACATGTAATAGACTGTAGCTTCCATAAATAGAAATAATCCAAAATTCTCATAGGCTGATTTTTGGACATAAGCACAACACTAAACCAAATTATTTTATTCTTCTTTAAAAAACATTTACAGACACTCAAACCCTTTTCAAATCAGTACCCTGGAGACGGTTCTTGCTGTTTCAGAGACATAGCATGTTTTGCTCTAGTCAGCCTTTGTTAATCAGCCAACTCTTTAATTAACACAGGTAGCAATGGACAAGCATAGGGTTTTCTTTAATGGATTTCAAATTTTAAAATTAAAAGAATTATTTAATAAGTTGCAGACTTTTTTCTGACTGTCTCAAGACTTACTCACTGTAGACATCAGCTAAGTACCCTTCTTTCCAGAAAATACCCAGAATTTCATTTATGAGACAGATAGTTTGTTTTTATGGAAATTACTGACATCAAGTCAAATAATATGCAAACTTGCACTAATGGTAAATCAACAACAAAATAACAACTTTTGCCCAATACACTGTTCCCAGGGAAAAATGTGTTAGTCATGGAAGGGCTGACTCTTCAAGCTGCAGTCTCCTGCTAGGAACAGTCCTCACAGAACAGTGTGAACAGACTTAGAACCCCAGTGGGATACAACACTGCCTAACAAATTAAATATTTGCTTATTAATCTCCCATCATAATAAGGAAGGGAACACCAAGTCTTAGCAGCAACAGAACAACTATCAGTACACGGCACACAAACACTATTGTCTGGACTCCTTTGCCATCACCTTTTTTCTCATGATTTTTTTTAAGTGATTCTCATTAATTGAGCCAGACTCGCCAAGACTACAGCTAAAAAGACAAATTGTAGTTCTCACAGAAGAGTAATTGAAGTAGGAGTAATAGTTTTTATAAGACTAACTTTGGTTTTATAGGCTCAAAGGGAGCTTCCTCCAAGAGGTCATATATGTAGTTGTTGTAGATCTCAATATAGGACACAAAGACACTGTAGACATTATCTTCATCAACTTCTTCTACTTTGCAGTGATCTTGCATGTTGATCATATCAGCAAATTCTGGATCTACTTGTCGCCTGTTGAACAGACAATAAGGGATTGTAGTGGAGTATCCACAGCCAGCTAACATCTCAGACAGCGACTCTACAGTTAAACAGCAAATCTACTGACAGGGAGCGTGATCTGAGTATGGGAGTGCTCACACTAGCAACTACTGACAACACACCCTGTCACATTACATTAAAAGAAGCACTCTGAAAAGTTTTAATTAGATAAACTTTCACCCAACACTGCTGTACTCAGCTGCAGGAAGAAATGCCTCACAAAATTCCCAGACAGTCAACATTTCTATCCTCCATTCAGCAATCTCAATATTTTGCAAAATATCCCCAAGTTTAACTTGACGGTATTCCTACCAGCAAAGACATAGCATTTGACGGGTTAACAGTAAAAATAGACTCTGTTGCCTGATTCTAAGTCGTCCAATCAAAATACTTAATTATGCAATTGCTAAAACCACATAAAGTATACTAACTTTCCATTAATGTTTTTCTTTCATTTTTTCAAGCAGAGGATAAAGAGACCTAGGTAAGTTAAAACCACAATAACAGAGTAACATTTCTATTAACTAAATTTGTTCTGCATGTTACAATAGTTACTTACTTGCCAGATGGAGTTTTTGGAACAGGCATGGCATCTCTTTTCTGGCGCTCTAATAGAGCATCTACTTTACACTGAACATCCACACCGTTCCTGTCATCAAGCTTAAAAACCTGAGCAATGAATATGTTTAGACAATATAATGACAAACACTAGAGAACATAAGGCGTTGGCCAGGAAAACAAATTATTTGATCAAGCTGTCTAGCAACCAGCAAATACCATGCCCCTCACTAACACTCGATCTGCTCGATAATGTGAAGCAGATCTGACAGAAAACAGATATTTCTAAAATAGCCATATTTCATAAAAGCTCCCAAGCTAGCGTGATAACAAGGAAAAGATTTCCAGTATCATTTAAAATTATTTAGATACCAAAAATCCAGAGGTGCCTGACCACAAGAAAAGCCTCACATCGTGTCCTATATTACTTTAGATATGGTTTCCTGTGGCTTTTGTATCTTGTGGCAGGGTTTCATTCCATAACACAGAAAGCTTACTCTTTCCTTTTTTACTGTTTTAAAGAAGTTAAAGAATGAGCAACAATTATAGGACTAGCCATACACCTTCATGAAATGCCCGTCCAAGCTACTACCCCTCTCTCCTTGGCCCTGCTCTTCAGATCTCATGGGAATGGGGGTTTTCTTGGCTGGTTTACTTAATAAAGTGCTCCAGTCACGTGTCTAGACACAAGATACACACTTTGAACAGAACATATTTCTCTAGAGTTTTTCGGCTGTTACAAGCAACGATGTGAAGAATTCAGTGCCACACTACTCACAAATCGCTTGGCCTGGAATGGGCCTATGCTGTTGAAGATCATATCCAAACACCGTGGGAGAAGTCCTCCATCACCAGGAGATCCTGTCATGGTGTGTGTTTTCCCGCTGCCGGTCACACCATAGGTAAAAAGGAGACCTAGGAGGGACAGGAAAGTTACTTAATGTTGTAAGTTATGCTTGCATCCCAAAAACCAGCTCAGTTCTAATCACAGGCTCTGCCTTTCCCAGGGTAAATGTATTCAGAAAGAATAACAACTCCTGTTGAACAGTTAACTGTAAACTATTCCAGCCCATCAAAAGCCACTGTCAAAACTAGAAGGGCCATGAAGCTGGTGCAGGGTCTGGAGCACAGGTCTGATGGGGAGTGGCTGAGGGAACTGGGGGGGTTTAGTCTAGAGGAGGCTGAGGGGAGACCTCCTGGCCCTCTGCAACTCCCTGACAGGAGGGTGCGGAAAGAGGGGGGATGAGTCTCTTGAACCAAGGAACAAGCGACAGGACAAGAGGGAATGGGCACAAGCTGCGCCAGGGCAGGGTCAGACTGGCTCTTAGGAAGTATTTCTTTCCAGAAGGGGTTGTTGGGCGTTGGAATGGGCTGCCCAGGGCAGGGGGGGTGGGGAGTCCCCATCCCTGGAGGGGTTGAAGAGTCGGGTTGACTCAGCACTGAGGGATCTGGTGGAGTTGAGAACAGTCAGGGTGAGGTTAATGGTTGGACTGGATGATCTTCAAGGTCTTTTCCAACTGAGATGATTTTGTAAACTAGCATTTACATCTCTCACTGACAGTCACTTCACCTACAGCTGACAGTCACTACCATCCCCCCGGAGAAGGGTGCATTTGGAAGCCAAAACGGAAGGATGCCACTAAGTCCCAGGGGCAGAGGGTTGAGTTGTTATGCTGGTTACTGAGGAGTCTGACATAAGCCAGATACTTCAAGGACCAGCACCGTGATATCAAACCATGCCCAAGAGATCAAGCCCTACAAACTGCTTTCTGTGGTCAATCTTTAGGTGGATAAGTCATCCCTTTCCGCAGGAAAAAAAAAAAGCTCCTCCAGTTAATGGTGTATAAAAAGATTAGACCCTGACACAAGTAACATGCAGGTCATAACAAAGGTCAGTAGAAGGAATGAAAGGCAGAAAGAGCTTCCAAGGCTGTTGTATGGGGCAGCTGCTCTCACTGTACACAAGGTACGCATGGTTTTACCTAGACAAGCTAAGAAACCTTGACACATGTTTGAAACCAAAGCAATATCAGAAACTGCATGGTAGATGTACAGAAAAGAGGGAAAGAACAAGGACTTGCTTACCATTTTTCCCATGAATGAGATCTTCCACTAGAGGTTTAGCCACCACATCAAAAAGCTCCTTCTGAACAACAAGGGTGCCAAACACAAAAAAAAAAAAAAAAAAAAAGATAGACCATCCTAAACCTTAAGTTTTCCTGTCCAGAAGTTCCTTGCTTCAGACCTTACTCTGGGAAGATGGTGGAAAGCAGCTTTAAGATTATACTTTAAGATTACACCAGTGTTTGAACATGGGCACTTGACACAGTGTAACTATTCCAAGAATAAGATGTGCACAATGAAGAGCAGCAACTGTCTCATTTTTGCAGAGCTTAAATCCAGAACTAACCAGAAGGATCACAAAGCCTGGCATCCCAGTGATTAGAGAATCTCACAATTTACAGCTTCAAGCTCAAATTTTTGTTTGAGCTCCCACCATAATCCACACAAGCACTGAGGACAGGAGTGCCCACAATAGTCAAAGTTGTTCCAGCATTTAATCATTTTGTTTTAAACTTGTCTCTTTTTCCCAATCTAGCCTCACTCTCCAGGCACAGCTTTTCGGTATACTTTTTTGTTGTTGTTGATTCTGGTCACTTTTCAATCAAAACACTTGTTTAGGTAAATATTTAACTTTTAAGTTTTTGAGCAAAATTTTGTTTACCAAACTCTCAACTAATCTTCGCCTATTTTATTGAAGCCTTTGAAGAGCACTTTATGTACTTTGTATAAGAATTTCCAATACTGAAATCAGAAACAAAGTATTCTACATCCCAATTAACTTTTTTTTTTCTTTAGAAACAGCATAACATAGTCTCATTTTGAGTTACACCACTGTATTGGGAATCTGCACTTAACTGTTTCACAGCTACAAAACTCTGGCTCCTTGTTCTGTACACACAATCTAAACCCTCTTTTTCTAGAAAACATTTGTATTGATCAAGTAACAATGTGGACTGCTCTGTGATCTGCTACCTACTTTTCCGCACTTCAGGACATTTCACTGCTTTGTGTACATAACCTACAGCTTCACTCCTGTCCTCCCTATGCTATAAACAGGGAAATGTTGCTTTTCGTCCAGCTTAAGTTTGGGATAAACCATTAATTCATATGTGTCTGGTTTAGCTTAGAGCTGGTTTCTTTCAATTAGTCCTACATGAAAAAGTCCTTTAAGCAGTCTAAATATTTGCTAGCTGCGCTTTTGTTCCTTTTACCCTCCTCCTGCACCCTACAGAAGCAGCCTTTTTGTATAAGGAGAATCTATTTAATGGCTAAGGAAACGATGCATTTTTGCTCTACATGGTTTTCTGGGTTTGAAAACTCGCTTTTCTAAAATCACAAGCTGCCGATTCGCATGTTGCACGCCACACCACAAACCAATGGAAAACCTCAACAGCCGGGAAAATGACCTCGGCCCCCAATTCCGAGCAGCGCCTTGAGCTAGGCACAGCCCCAAGGCGGAAGGCAAAGGCACGGATCTCCCCACTGCCCCCCCCAAGCCGTTACCTCCCGGTACTCTCCGTTGCGGAATATCCTGTATCCCTCGGGCGGGTGGATCTGCACTGTGGTCTCGTTGATCACCTCGATGCAGCACTCCTGGTCGGGCCAGCTGAGCGGCCGCACCCTGCAGTACACCTGGGGAGGGACACACACAGGGGCCATCATCCCTCGGAGCAGCCCCGAAGGGCGGCAGCGAGCCCAGCCCCACCGGGCCGCCTCCCCTCCACCTCGGCGGGACCCAGCGGCCCAGCACTCACCCCCACGGGATCCTTCAGGCTGGGGCTAGACGGTTTCTTCAGCGCCGGCCTCCGCGGCGTCTTGGCTCTACTGCGAGGAGGAGGATGCGTGAGGGGCGGCCCCGCAACGCGGGCCCGGGCGGGCCCAGGACCGGGCCCAGG
>NW_020799112.1:8660367-8676843 GCF_003259725.1 Athene cunicularia
CGCGGGAGCTCCCGCCTGGGTGGGCCCAGAGCTGGGCCTGGAGGCCGGAACCAGGCCCAGCCTCAGGGAAATGGCGGAAGCGACCGTGCCGAGGGCTCTGGGAGCCCCAGAGGGGAGGGGAAGCCGCCACGCCACACCCCGCCTTTCCCTGCCTTCACACCCCGGGGCGGCTCGGCCACCAGCTTGAGCGGGGATGGAGACAAGATGTCGCCCGGGCTTCAGGCCAAGGCATGGGAGCCTCTCCCTGGCAGGCTGCCCGGCCTGTGTCTTGTCTTCTAATTGCTTGTTTTATCTGCTTAGTGTAAATAAAAGTTGGGGTTTAGGAAGAGGGGTGTAATCCAGCAAGTTCCCTGTGCCAGGCCCTCCCCGTGGCTAAACCGCTACCTGCCTGGAGGTATATCAGTTAATTCCTAGCCCATAGGGAATGCTTCACGGTGGAAAATAAAGCTTAAAATGTGAAGTTAAGACACGCATAAAAAACCTGGCCAGACAAGGCCACTGAAAGACCTAACTTCCTGACAAGGAAATGCGCTTCTATTTTGAATGGGGAGACTGGGATAAAGGATGAAGTAACTTGGGTTTTAACCCTGGGCAGCATCTCTAAAGGCCTCCAGTGGCTTGAACTCAATCTCTCTTACACCACAGACTCCTCAGTTTTAGTACAAATTAACTAAATCAAGTAAGCTTACCCACTTATGGAAAAAAAAGAAAATCCAAAGAAATCCCAACAAGCTGTCTTTTATTTTTCACTGTGACCGCTATCAGCAGACATCAGTCTCCTGGTCCAACCTTCACTTCTTAAAGTGTTTTAAAACACATTGAAACAGGCACATTTCTTAATGTTCTCGAGAATACAACCAGTCAAAATTGAACTCCTGGAGCAGAACCAGAGCCCCACGCACAGTCCCACCATCACACCACGACTGTCCTTGCCCTGCACTCTAAAACTGGTAAGATGGGGCTGCCACCCTCAAAACCAAACAGAATTCCCAGAGCCCTGGGAACTAATGGATAAAAGTGCCTGAAGCTGCACTTCTCACAGAAAAAAAACCTCTGCTCACACTTCCACTGACTGCCACGGCAGTGTCTTCTCATAGATCCCAGACCGCTTAGGACTTAATAAATTAAACCCAGCATACTGATACCCGCCTGGAAAACGATACACGCAGGATGGAAAGCACAATTCACTCTCATCACAGGAGGAAAGGGGGTTTAACAAGCAAGATAACAATTCATACAGCAGACACCTTTCCCAAGACCGAAGGTGCAGCAAGCCCGACAACACCTGCCTCGCCCGGGGAAGTGTTCCAGAAGATATTCCCAGCTCCTGCCACAATCACATTCATACCTGCATTCCAGCTCATTTAAATCCACCATGTGCGCTATACTCTGGAAAAAGATGTGCATCTTTTGGATTAAGTTATTCAGGAATATTCAGATTCAACTTTTACCTTAACCCAAAGGAACTCAGCAGACCTAAAGCTCTGCTGTATCTGCGTAGTTCATCAGCAGAGTAAACTCTGCTTGTCTGAAGGGCAGATGACTGATGTTCTCTGGGATTTGGTCATAAAGATAGTAGTTTTGTTTGGGATTTGCTCTGGGTTGGGCAGAGACACACAACAAAACAACATGTTCCAACAAATAAATGTCCTGTATTATTTACTCTTAACAGTTTGACACAGATTTTTTTATTTCTTTATGTGAATAAAATCTAGTATATTGAATAGATTACTGGAGGTCTATCTACAACTGAAGAAGAAATCTGGCTGACCTGGGCTGCTTCAAAATCAAACATTCACTTGTTTAGTGTATAAAGTATGTGCCAGACAAAGGGTCCATGCAAAGTGTTGCAGGATCCAGAGGGATTATAGTAGTGTATCATACTACCATACTTTTTTATTGTTATAGTGTGTAATACTACTACTGTTATATTTTTAATGTAGTTTTCCTAAAAATAATTTCACCTGAAGAGGATGAGAGGACTTCCCGAATTCAAAAGTTAAACAACCAAGAAAAAAATGTATGATGACTCATATAAATAAATTTTACAGACTCTTCAATCATGTCTTGCATGCAAAGCCAGATTCCTTTCCGGTCACACGAGTACACAAGGTAAATAAGCTTTGCAATTATTAGCAATTATCTCTGAAGTGATTAATTTTCACAGGCAGTATTTTTATGAAACTATACAAATCAGGTTAGCATATATCAGTGCGATAGTTATATTAGTTTTCTCTTTTAATGAAATAAAACTGTTGAATAAACAATTCTGTTCCAGTGCTTATAAATATTAATATAAATCTTGGTCAGCTTTCAAAAGAAAGCTATTTTTCAAAAGATTTATTTGTCCCATAATATATTTAACGAGCAGTTGTACTGTCACTCAAAAGTGCATCAATTATACCTTGATAGAGGCAATTATACACAAAACAAATTATACACCCGTATGATTATCAAGAAGCTTGATAATATTCCCTAGCAGTAATCTTTGCATCGCGTGTTCCTGCACCTCCTGTGCGGCGTGAGATAAATCCAATGTGACAACCTCCGTCGCGGGAGCCACCAGCCAAGCTCTCCTCGTGGGCTGCCTCCCCCTTGCCCTCAACCTCTCCCTAGTGCTCTTCGCTTCTGCCTGTAAAATCCAGATGCAGCAACAAAGGAGAGCAAGGAGCAAGAGCCAGAGCACAGGACTATTGCTGGGTGAGCAGAGGTCTAACTCTGGAAATGCATTCAAATGACATGTTTTGATCCCCTCATGCGTGATCAGCTCAGCTGCTCTAAATCCTGCCTTTCATCCAACAGCACTCACATCCCTACGCCATACAGACTCCCACTTATTGCTCAGCTGATGTCTTATTCTCCCCAGACACCCTCTTGCTATCCACTCAGGAAAAGAAAAACATTCTTCTATCCATGTGGGACCAGAAACTAGAGAGGTTCAGAGGTGATGGCTCTACCGTCAGTCACACCCTCAGACCAAGGTGCTGTAGCCCAGTATCCTGCCTCCAGAAACACCTGGGAGAGGATGCTTCATGAGAGGATATCTCACAAATTTCTCAGATATTGCCCTCAACAAGATGACAAATACCTTTTTTGAGCATCACGGCTTCACGCCCACGTTAAAACAGCACAAAACAGTGCTCATAAGGAAGTCCATGTCGTCACCTCGTGGGTGCAGGTATTTCTTCCTGCGGTCACGTTTGATGCCACAAATGAGGTCAGAGAAGGGGCCCGCTGCGAGCACAGGACGGAGGTGACGGGTGCAAGGAGGGAGGGACAGTGCCCCCCGTGCTCTGGGCCTGGGGCTGCATAAGCCACCCGGCCATTGCATCGCCTGCGTGGGCAGGAGCTCAGCTCTCCCCTGCAAACTCATTCCCCAGGCACTGGAATTGGACCAAAAAAAAAAAAGCTATTCTGGAGGAACATCCAGTGGAGAGTTCTTCTAGAATAACTCTTTCTGTGTAATGATTAAAAATACCTGAATTTAAAATGTAGGCAAACTAGTCTCTCAATCCCACATCTGTCAGGCACTTGGGTTTAGCGTAAGGCTGTATAACACAGATAACTGAGGTTTTAATCTCCAAAATAATGCCACTTTCAAGGTGAAAACCTTAGTTAGGGAGCCTCTGGGGGAACCCTTGCTCGTGCCTTTGCCAGGCAGTCTTGGCTATCGGTCTAAACTGATGACAAGGACATCTGTGTCACCAGATGACCAGAGTTATCCACGTTCACTTGCCTCCCCGATTCCTCCCTAAGGCAGACCTGATGAATGCCTATTGCTTTGGAAAGTATTAGCACTTATCTCCCTTTTACAGAAAAAAAAGTTAAGATTATTTTAAATATTTCTCATGATGAAATAGTAACTTGATTAAAAGCGTTTCATAATCTGTTCCCAGCTTTAAAGCTATATGTACAAAAACCAGTGCAATACGTTTCACTCTTGAGAAAATGTTCAATTTTCTCAGAGAGCATAGGAAAATAAACTCCTCCTCATCCATACCATACACATACCGTTTTGAGTTTCTCCCATGGAGCAGCATAAACCCTATCTAGACCCAAAGCTTAATGCCCGTGGGGTTTTTCTCTCTGCAGAAGCTCTGGCATGAAGTGCAAGGACACGGAGCAGAGCCCAATGACAGCCAGGCTCACGGCCGTGCCGATGCCCATCGCCCCGAGGGTCTGGAGGGAGGAGGGAAGTAGCGAGGGGGAAAGCAGCTGATCGTGGCGCTCGGCCATGTCCAATGTGATGGCCTCCATCTGGAAGTGTGTGCCGATGATCCCACAGACGTGGAAAACTTGGTGGCTGTGCCCTGCAACAAAGCCAAAAGGCTCAGCAGACCTTCTGCATAGCATCCATTGCCTCTGGGCAATCACATTTTTAAATATTTATTTTACTAATTTCTGTGGCTTTTACTGCTGCACCACCAGAGCGCAGAGATCTTCCTTTCCAAAATGCATCTGGCTGTAATGGAAGCGAATTCCTCACTGCTGCAGTCCTGGCACATGTGATGTGCTGAGGAGCACTGTGCTAGTGCACGGCGTGCTGGGGAGAGCAGGAAAAACCCCAATGCTTGCGCCAGGGAAGGTTTAGACTAAATATTAGGAAGCATTTCTCTAAGAAGGGGTTGTTAGGCATTGGAATAGACTGCCCAGGGAGGTGGTGGAGTCCCCATCCCGGGAGGGGTTGAAGAGTCGGGTTGACCCAGTGCTGAGGGATCTGGTGGAGTTGAGAACGGTCAGGGTGAGGTTGATGGTTGGGCTGGATGATCTTCAAGGGCTTTTCCAACTGAGATGATTCTGGGATTCTGTGACTGCCATCCAGTCTCCTTGGTGTGGCTGCTGTGACATGGCACTGTATAGCACCACTGTGCTACAGGTGAGGTTTTTTCTATGAGAAATGAGTGCTCTGAGGTCACAAAACCCTCTGTGAAACATTTTGAAAACAGCATGCTTCCAGAGCTGTTCCCACTTCACCTAGGCAGGACTGCTGTATCTCAAACGTAAAACTACAATTTCCAGCAGGGAATATATTATAACCCCTGGGAGTTGCCCATGCATTAACGTGCTTTCTTCCTGAAAATAATGAGAAAACAATGCCAGATCACCCTTTTGGCACTTACCAATATAATCAAAGTGTCCTGGCGCAAGTCTCTCTGGCAGATGGCTCGCGAAGATGAAGCAAGTGAGGAAGGCAAAGGCAGTGTGCTTGTAGTGGACCAGGATGGCAGCCTCCGTGCAGCTCTCCGCCGCGCACAGGTAGAACTGCAGCAGCAGAGACGTGTCCGCACAGGGGAAGGAAAGAGGGGAACAACATGTTTCTAAAGGAGGCAGATCTGTTCCCTGAGCCCCCAGCGTCTCTGGCTGCCCATCACCCGACCCGGCACTGAAGGACCCAGGGCTGTCGCCTCCATTTTGTGCAAATCCCAGCCCCGCACCTCCTGTCCTTACACCTCACTGCAGCAAAATTCCCATCCTGCTCCAGTTTAGGAACTGGAGAACTTGCATCTTTCAAAGGCAGTAACTTTCCAGCAAGGGCAAAGTTTGAGCACGGCGCTTTGAAGTGGAAAGAATCTGCCTATCAATAGGTGCAGGAAAAAATAACCACATCTTTTCCTGCCGGAGTTTGTTTTCCTTGAAACAAACAAAAAAAAGGCAGCATATTTTCCCAAATATTTTCAGACTAAGATGAAGCAGCTGATATTTCCAACCCCACAGCAAACAAATGTCTTGGTGCTGTGAAGACGGGCTGTGCGTACCCTGTAGAAGAGAGGGATGCTGTCAAAGAGGTATGGGTACACGAAGGCCAGGGTGCGGGAAGCCTTGCTGAACCGGGGCCGCTCTGCCTCCAGAAACCTAGAAGAAAACAGAGAAGGTATTTCCTGTGGCCCAGCACGGCCCATGAGCCAATGTCAGCACTGGAGTTGTTTGCTGGGTGTGAATTGCACTGTTTCAGCTGCACCTACAGCCTCCCACAGATGACTCTGAATTCAGCCAGAGCGGGTGCAGGTTTTCCCTGCTGAGGGTTTGAAATCTGCAGCCACCCTCAGCTCCAGTGGCTGAATCTACCCTGGCTGAACCCTGAACTGGGCAAGGAAGGATTTAGGGGCCACCCTCTCCTCTTCTTCTCTTGTATCAGCACTAGCGTGGCCAGCAGGGACAGGGAAGGGATCTCACCCCTGTACTCGGCACTGGTGAGGCTGCACCTCAATTCCTGGGTTCAGTTTTGGCCCCTCACTACAAAAAGGCCATTGAATGACTCAAGCGTGTCCAGAGAAGGGCAACCGAGCTGGTGCAGGGTCTGGAGCACAGGTTGTACGAGGAGCGGCTGAGGGAACTGGGAGGGTTCAGTCTGGAGAAGAGGAGGCTGAGGGGAGACCTCATCGCCCTCTACAGCTCCCTGAAAGGAGGGTGCAGAGAGGGGGGATGAGTCTCTTGAACCAAGGAACAAGCGACAGGACAAGAGGGAATGGCCTCAAGCTGCGCCAGGGCAGGGTCAGACTGGCTCTTAGGAAGTATTTCTTTGCAGAAGGGGTTGTTGGGCGTTGGAATGGGCTGCCCAGGGCAGGGGGGGAGTCCCCATCCCTGGAGGGGTTGAAGAGTCGGGTTGACCCAGCGCTGAGGGATCTGGTGGAGTTGAGAATGGTCAGTGTTATGTTAATGGTTGGACTGGATGACCTTAAAGGGCTTTTCTAACTGAGATGATTCTGTGATTCTGTGACTGTGCTCGGGCTCTTGCAGGTGCATTTCTGCAGCTCTGAAAACAGTCTTTTTTACACTGCCCTGGCGTGGCTGATTTTGCTTTTTTACCATTGCTCGTTAGCTATTACCTGTCAGCAGCTAGGAACGGAGCTGTTTTTTAAACAGCTGCTGTCCCTGCAACTGTTTTTAACTGAGTTTTCACTCTTGGTTTTGAATCCAAGCTTTCTGAGCACAGCAATCAGGGAGAACACATCTGCCTTTGCTTGGAAGGCTTTGTAGGTAGCGCGGTGTTCAGGCTGTGATCGTCACTGTTTGTTAATTAAGCTATATTGCAGCTTATGTCTGAAAAGCATGAAATGGCCCAGCATCCTTCTTTTTTACATCCTGCCAAGACTTTGCGATTGTCATTTCAGAGAATGTGTGGAAAGAGTTACTGAAATCACAAACTAAATTAATTAAACAAGTTACTTTTTAACAACATCACCGTTATAATGGAAGAAGCAGCCTGTTGGTGATAATCATACCATGTATGAGGAGGAAAGTGTGTATCTGGACAGGGAATAATATTCTGCAGTTTGTTTCCCAGGAAATCACACTGCTGAAATCACAGAATAATTGACCACCCAGGTCCCCCCAAAAAACCTTCCAAAAACCCGGAGCTGGGTCTCGAGCTCTGTGCTGGGCCCCACATCTGCTCCTGCCGCACGGGGAGCACAACCCAAACGAACCCTGGAGACAGAGAGCATGGGGGAGCCTCAGAGACGCCCAGCAGCACCCTGCCCGCAGAGACCGGCATGGTCAGGGCTCACCCCACTCCAAGCCCTGCCCCTCCAGCCGTGGGGGCAGGTGGGGGGCAGTGGGGTGGGTGTCAAGATGCTCCCTACCATGGGGAGGACTCCAGTCGTGAGCCCATCACCCTGCCTCCCGCCACAGCCGTGGGAGCTCCAGACCAGGAACAGAGGACCTCTCCCTCCAGTCCCTCCCTGCTGGGAAAGACCAACTTTTGTAGGGTTTTAGCCCGATAGGGAAACAGAGACTAATTTAAGCAGAATTACACCAGACCTGTCTGCAAAGCAGAAGGGCTCTATCAATATGACCCAAAATATGGGTTGAAACTCTGACAATTCAACATCTGCTCATGAGCCACTAACTACACAAGGGCTTTCACCTTGCTTCCCCTTGGTTTGGCCTGCCACCATGGCTTGTAGCTTGCTCCAAAGACATCACAACAATGCTGAAGATGTCTCCTGCTCTGTTTTCTCCTGAATTTCTGCACGATTGTTGCTGTATTTTCCTACCATGGTGTCCCCCACCCAGTGATGTGCTCCCATTCCTGCTCACCCACTGCTGCTGGGTGCTGCGCTCACCCTCACCCCACATCTTCCCACTCCTTCAGCCACATACCGACCCAACCTGTGCAGATCTGCTGCCAAAATAGAGCCCCTCTATTGTAGCCTGGGTGCCTGGTAACTTGGGGACAGTGTCCTAGTCAGACGACAGGTGAGAGGTAGCAGAGCTCAAGTGTACTCTGTTCTCATCCTGAAAAGCCCATACAGGTTTTTCTGCTTTCATGGGGATGCCTGCAGGGAGATGCCAGATCCTCCAGCATGAAAGAAACCTTTTGTGTGGCTGCTCATCCTGTGCTGGGGGAGGAATGCAGTTGGACGTTCTCCATATCAGGGTGACAAGGGGTTTTAGCGTCACGTAAAGGATAAACACACCTATTTCAGTCCATCTGCACGTGTTTCCCTGTTTGGCAATTCCATGTTCCTAGGGCACAGGATGCAAAAACCAACCAAACAAAAATTCTTACTGTTGACTCATCAACCAGCCGTCTAGGATTGGGAAATTTTCCTGAGAAGTTGATGAAATTTGGTACAGCAGCTTAGCAAAACCCCTTTCTTCAGACGTCCTGCTGCAAGTCCTTGTCTTCATCATGTCACTGCATCCTCCTCTGCATCAACCTGTACTCCTGCTGACCTTCATGGGGTGGCTGCCGGAGGCTGAGCCACGGTGTTGGGCCCCGGTTCAGCAGCTCAGCCGGGCTCAGGAGCTCTTCCCTCCTCTGAACCTCTCTGAAACGGCCAGCATGCTGCTCGCCCCTCTCTCGAGTCACCCCCATCCCTGGTGGTGTCACATGCACCCAGGGCCACCAGCAGCCATGGGCCCTCCCAGCTCCTCGAGGCAGCCCTACCCAAGGCACGGTGCCGGTGCCAAGCCCTCGGTGAGCTGGGCAGGAGTGGGAGTGCCCGGGCAGGTCCCTTCCGAGCTTGGTAGCATCACCTCCCATTGCACAACTGGTTTTCAGCTCCGTTCCCATTCAACCCTCCTGCCTCGGAAGGACCTTTTCGCTGCTGTGACTCAGCCAAGGGTGATGCTGAGGCAAATGCCATCGGTGAGCAGCACCCTGTGGTAGGAAATGGGGGTGGCTCAGGCACTGGGGGCCTCGGGGGGGCTTCCTCCATCCCCAACCCACCCGGCACAAGCCACTTCCACAACCCAGGTAAGCACCGTGGCCGAGGTGGGTGCAAAACCAGTTTCCCCACGCAGCTGAGATGCTGCCACACCTGAGGCATGCGGAGGGGCACAGGGCGAGAGCAGCAGCCGTGGTGGGGATGCTGGCAGCCTGGTGTGCCAGGGCACTGGCCCCGTGGCTCATGCAAGCCCCAACTGTGAGCCGGCATGTGCAGGGGCTCCTCTCACCACCGTGGGGGAAACCAGCAGCACTGCTGGCCCACACTGGTATGGTGTATTCAGGATTCCTGCTCAGCCAGGGATGTTTTGTTGATTTTTTTTTTATTTTTAAGCCTACATTTGATGGATTTCCTACTTCTCTAATGGAAATTACTGAGACAACAGGAATTGCTATTCTATGCCATAGGGATAGTTGCATGTTTTTCACATAACTGTACTTACAGTTTTGTAGTAGAGAGAGGCTGACAATTAAATTTGCAGATCAATAATTTTTTTAAACAATCCAAATTAGGCTGGAACTGATCTCAAGTTGCTGATATTTCCTAAGTGTTATCCTAAGATTAGCACATGGTCAGTGAACTTCGTTTGCTAAGCCCATCTAATGAGACAATAAAGAGACGCACAAGACAAAAATAAGAGGGGGAAAGAGACAAAAAGAAAGAGAAAGAAATGAAGAATATAAGGAAAAAATACCAAGTCCCAACTGGCATCATCCACCAAGAGAGATCCTTGAGTTTGCAGCACTGTTCAGTGATACCAAGAACAGATATTCCTCCCCAGGGAGTTACTCCAGTGTGTAACCCACACCAAAATACGAGTAAATCCTCCCATACCCAACACACTTAAGTAAGGCAAATTTGCAGGATCTGTAAGGAATATTGAGCACTTAGTGCTCTCCCTCTCAGGAGGAGGGGAGATGTGGTGACACTGAGCTGCATCCCACCCTGCAGCAGCCCCTCTCTTGCAGCTGGGCACCCTGATTTCATCCCGCCAGGGCATGGGAGCATCTTCCTCCCAGCCAAGGCAGCAGCAAAGACACACAGCCCTGTGCTGGGGGTGGGTCCTGGGCAGGGAAAGGCCCCCCAGGGTTATGTGATGCTGTGACAAGCCAAAGACACCCCAAAATACAAAGACACCCTAAAACAGAAGGAAGGAAGGAGTAATGCCAAACGATTCTTCATGCTGCTTGAGGACATGGGAATTGTACGTTTCGCAAAGCAAACTGCTTGTTCTCGCAGCGAGACACGAGTGCTTTACAAACAAAGCCTTCGGGGAGGTGTCTACCATGAATTAAATCCAAACCAGTCCAGCTGGAGATCTAGCACGGCGTGGAGTGCTGGAAATCAGCTGAGCAGTTTATACATTTTGAGTTATTCCAAACAAATCGTCTAATGCCGCTCAGGAACAAAATACCGCGCACGCAACACTGTCCATGCTTTAAAAATTATGCAACCGGTTGCAAGGATGGTGAGGTTCCTCCTCCGCAAATCTGTTGTATGCACGTAGAAACGCACATGTAGGAACACGCACATAAACACACGCACACACAAATATAAGCACACACGTAGCACTCGGGCTTGCACATGCGTTTGGCAGGACCATGCTTATGTTTAAACATGCTTAAATGTTGGGGTCCCTAGACACCCCCCCCTTTTTTTTCAGGTTATGTTAGAAAAACAACAGGCATGGCAAGGTGCTGGAGGTGGGCACCTTCCTGCCAGGCATGCGCTGCACAAAATCACCCCTTCAACTTTCACAGATTAACACTACTTCAGTTGTTTTGGATTTTTGATCATCAGACTCTCCTAGCACCCACATGCAATGTGTTTCCTAAACCAAAATTCCTTTTCTTCCCCTTCCTGAGCTTAAGGCTCATACTGTTATGGTACGGCCCGTAATTGAAAAGTTTGGTTCATAAAACTAATTAATGATTCTGCTGTAGCAGCCACAGCAGATAAAGCAGCAGCTTACCTGGAATAGCAGGACAGACTGGTGCTAACGACGGTGTTCAGCACTGCGATGGGGACATAGCAGCGGTGGAAGGGGCTGTTGAGCCATTCCCTGGGGAAGACGTATGCCGAGTAGGCCAGCGCCGACCCTGGAAGCACAAGAGGTGCCCGGTTGGTGCCAGGCCCCGCCGGGAGCCTCCGCTTCCTCCTGGGCGCAGCCGTGAATTGGCACTCAGGTGCTCTCGGGAGAGGAGCTGTGAGTTGAGGTGGAGGAGCAGCTGAGTAGCTCAGGGGAGCGGGAGGCAGACACCCTGATTGCTGGCTCCTGCAGACACCCTTCCGTGAGGAGCCAGCGACATGCAAAGACCCCAGCTGCTGCTGCTTCCTCCGCAGCGAGGCACCACCAGCTTCACTGACCACATTTCTCCTTAACATGCTTTGTTTTGTAACTTATTCTATTTACTAAAAATCCCAAAGAGTGTCACACAGCCAGGCCTCCATCCCAGGGCTGCTCCATACAAAACCAAGCCCCAAATTATTTGTGGCGGTGTCAGAGATGCCTCACAGCCCCTCCCTAGCACCAGGCTGTGGGGAGGAGGAAGAGGAGTGGAGCAACTCCAGGATGTCAGCTCTTGTCCCGTCTGAGCACCAGGGGCTCAGCCCTGTCCCTGATGCCTCGCTTGCCTCCAGGGGAGCACTGGGGACCGGCACCCTAGTGAAACCTCTGCAGAGGTGCCCGCCCTTACCCAAGCTGTACATGCTGAGAGCCGCGTAGTCGAAGAAGTAGCAGATGTGCCGGGCGCGGGTGGACATGGTGCTGAAGGTGTGGGCACAGCTGGAGGCAAGGGGGTAGATGCAGCAGGTCAGCAGGTAGGCAAGGAGAGGCCAGGCATGAGGGTCCTCCGGGCCCCCCGGCCCCTGCAGCTGCCCCACCAGGGTCCACACGAAGTACCTGCGAGGAGGAGGAGGGTGAGCGTTGCACCCTGGGGTGTCCCTGTCCCCTCTTCTCCCACCACAGCAACCCGCCGCCTCCTCCCATGGACGCTGAAGGCACAAGGGCACAGTACCTACCAGGCAGGCACAAAATGCGTCCAGATATTTAGGGTCTCGTTCGTCATTTGGAAGACGCTGAGGAGACAATCAGCTGCTGAGCTTCGGGGGGGGCGATACCCGAAGAGGATCCCCTGCTCCTGGTACCCCTGCAAGGCAAGGACTGGCACTGGGGGCAGGTGGAGGAGGAGCAAGGACAAGTCAGGGAAGAAGGAAGGAAGGTTGCCCATGATTCAGGACCCAGGACCCTGCTGAAAGGATAGAGCTGTGCCCCCCTGCCCTGTGGGACTGAGCACTGCCCTGGGCTGGGGGACAGTCACCCCAGCATGCTGCTCTCACTTGTCACCTCCCCAAACCCCAGGCATAGGGAAGAAAAACTCCTCTCTGACCTTGGGAACTTGGTTGATGCTGAGCAGCCGGGGTAACTTGAGGCTCAGCATCATGTGGGTCGGGGCTCCAGCTCCGAGGGATGTTTTTGGCTCGGTATGAGCCCTGGTGGTGCCTCACACTCGACCTGGCTGCATCTCACACCCCACAGGGGAAGTAAGGCGATGGGGCCAGGGCTGTCCCGTGATGGCCGAAGCGATGCTCAGGAACGGGCAGCCTGGGGGAGACAAGGATTCATGGGGACGTGGCACAGTGTCCCAAACCCACACGTGACAAACGCTTCTGGGGGGGCTCCCATGGGATGGGGAGGGGAGATGGCATGTGTCACTGCAGGGGATGTTGGAATCCCTCCCTCCCACCCGCACCCCGAAGGGGCAGGGGGAGAAGGACAGCGTGTCCCTGTCCCCACTGCCCAGAGGGACTGAACCTCCCTGTTGTCATCCCAGGAACAGCACCCACATCCCTGGAGCACTTGAGGTTGTAGAGAAACCCCTGGGCATGGGCTGGGGGGCTGCAGGGTGTAGGCAGGTCCCCCCGGGGAGGATACAAGGTCCCTGTGGAACATCCCAGGCCACGATGCAGCCCCAACATCTCCATCTCTTACCCGCCGACGGCTTCAGCAGTGCCACCTCTCCCCTGCTCCGCCTCCACCTCCGGTCTGTGAAATAAAGGTGAAAAAAATAAAATTATTATCTCCTGCAAGGGATGGCCTGGCCTGAGAGAAGCCAGGTGAGAAGGGAGCCCAAGACCACGCTTGTGAACTCAGCCTCCTGAGAGGCCGACAGCTGCTCCAGCCATCCCATCATGTCCCACCAGGACACATCAAGCTTCAGCCATCAGCATGCCTTGCCCAGGACTTGCCAGTCCCGAATAAAGCCCTCTGCAGCCCTTTTCTGGCTGCTGGTGTTGCCCTTCATCTGCCCCTGCTCTTCCTCCTCGTCCATAATCTACCTCTCAGCGTGGCCCAGCAGCTCCGGTGCAAACCGACACAGGCAAAATGCTGTGGGCCACCGTGTGCGGGGAGTGCCCGGAGAGAGGGAGGTGGCTGGGAGGTGGTTAGCAGGAGGGAAAAAATTAACGAGGCAAGAGAGCAATAAACCCAGCATAAAATAAAATTGGAAAGGCCTTTAGTTAAAGATTAGACTTGAATCAGGAGCTTTTCCTTGGGTGTTGTGCCACAGGTGTGCTGCCCCAAAGCTACACACAGCCTGCAGCCCCCCAGAATCCCCCCGGGATCCCCCCGGTATCCCCACACTCCTCCGTGGTGGAAAAGGGACCTGACTCCTGCGGTGGCCTCCAGAGCCAGCTGGAGGGCAGGGGGTGAGGGCAGGGAGCGAGGGAAGGGAGCGAGGGCAGGGGGTGAGGGCAGGGAGCGAGGGCTGCCGTTGGTTATTTGCATGCTCCAGAAATCAAGGGCAGCCTGGCCCTGCGTGCTGCCCTTGCCTGCTCCCGCCGCACGCCCGGTACAAACACAGACAAGGGCGACAATGGGACGGGACACAACCCATCTCCCCTATCCTGGTGAAGCTGAGGAAGCCGCCCAGGCTCTTCCCAGCACGGTGCAGAAGCCCGGTTTTCAAAGAACCCTTGGACGGGAGCCATGATCCTGGTGCTCTCTGCACCCAGGAAAACTGTGTGTGACACAGGGACCCCGGCTCCCACACTCCCCGCACCCCGCTGCCTCCGCAGCAGCACCCGAGCAGCCCCAGGCCTGGGCTTACCCACGAACTCGTATTTTTTAAGAGCAAAATGAGTCACTGGAGCTGCGGGGCGCAGCACCAGCCCGGGCACACCCTGCGGTCCCGTGTTTTCCTCCTCCTTTGGCTGATTTTTTCCACCCGGGGAGCGGCTCTGAGGGATGGGGGCACATCACAGCCGCGGCCGCTGCAAACAGCAAGTAATGAACTCTGCAGGGTCACCCAGCTAGCTGCAAACACACCTCTTCCTCCTCCTTCTCCTCCTCATCCCCCACGGCCACACACCAAGCCCCGGGGGGACGTCAGGCACCGCAGGCTGCAGGTCCAGCCCCGGGAGCCTTTTTTTTTTTTTTTGCCAAGTGCACCCGGGGAAGGTTCCTGCCTGGCACGGGTTTTCCCTGTCAAAGGCTGTGGTTTGTCACTGATGAGAGGAGCCCCGACACGTCCCCCGTCACCCCATCACCCCTTCACCCTGTCACCCTCCAGACTTGGCTTCAGTGAGCACGGAGCGTGGCTTCAGCAGCTCTCCCGCGGCACAAGCTCTCCCCACCATACCCCCACCTCTTTCCACGGAGGGAAAAAATATTTTAGCTGTTAATTATTAACTTTCACGACTTTCTTACGGCGGCGCAAGGAGAGTGACTCCTTGAAGGGTACAGCTAGTGGCCGGGCTCCTCTGGGTGCTCAGCACCAGCGTCAGCAGCACAGGACATGCCAAGACCTTTTCCAGCAGAACAACAGAGGCTTTGTAGGAGGTTGTTATTGCTGCGGGTGGCTGCTGGTATCTGCTGGGGATCGCAGACGAGCAGGCAGCTCCGAGCACGCATGTAAGCTTAAGGCTTTCCCATCATCAGCGCGTCTCAGGCACGTGTCTGAGCCCTTTGCCAGCCCCAGCGCTTTCACCCGTCCTCCTCGGGGCACGGCCGCCTCTCAGTGCCCCGTCCCACTCTTAAAACGCAGCCGAGTGAAACTTCCATAAATTCTGCGAACAACCAGCGTGGCCACGACCTGCTGATGCCGTCGGAGGGCAGGGAAAAGCATCGCACTGCCGGCCCCCGGCACACACAGCTCCTTCCCACCTTCATCTTTTGGCGGGCAAGCTCACGCCGTGCAAAGCCTCGGCCTCTCCGGGGCAGCGTGAAAAGCAGCAAAAACGACTGAGAAAGGGAGCAAAAAAGCAGAGCAGCTGGTACTTACGGCGCTGCTCCCGGGAGTGGGGCTGGGTCGGATGCTGCGTTATCGCCGGCGCTGGCTCAGGACGACCGCGTTACTCATCTGTGTACAAACACAGCCCACATGGCTGAGCCACGCTGGAAGCCCGGCCGGGGCGTAGGCAGCCGAGGGAGCGGGCTGGGGCAGGTTTGCCAAAGCCGGCAGCCCGGCAGGAAGGACAAGGGAGGATTTGCCAAAAGCCTGACTCTCTGCCGGCACCCGGCGGGACGGTCCCCGCACCCCGGCTGGGCTCGGGAGGGGGAAGGACGCGGAGGAGGTCAGCCCCGCCGGCTGCTTTCCCAGATTAGGAGCACATTAATTCTGGCTCGTCTTTTAGTAGAACAGGAAAAAGGCAGCAAAATAAAACCGGAAATAACTGTGGCCAAACGCTCAGATTGTGCTCTGGATTAGCTTCAGCCGGGCTGCAAGGAAGTGGAGTAAGGGCAGGAAAAAATATGAACTCACAGACCTCCCTGTGCATCTTCAGCTCCCAGGTCCCTCTGCTTTAGCACCGGAAAACACCCGAAACTTGTTTAACTGTCTCCGAGGACACTGTAAAGTTAAAACCCTCCTGTAGATGAAGCGGGAGCTGCTCCCGAACTGGAGGTTTCTTACATCATTCCTGGCTGGCTGGAGGATCACAGCCGGCCGGGCAACAGGGTCCCCTCGGCCACCGGCTCTCCCCACGCCTGCGCCGGCTGCAGAACCCAGAGCGTTTCCCCTTCTCCTCCCCGACAAAGCCTCTGGTGTTACTGCAGCCGTTGGTAACGCGTTTCACAATATTTGAATCGAGCGGCAGATTGAGGAGTGCGAGTGGCTGGGGAGGGAGGCGCGGACGTCGCTGCTCGTTATTAAGGAGCTGGAAGCACTAGAGCCCGGCGTAACGCCCAGCTCGCAGGTAGCGGGGAGAAGCAATAAGGGGCATCTGAAATCAGGGCTGGTGAACATGCAGCAGCATTTTAACGGCGAGGGAAAGTCTCTTGATAGCCATTTGGGGGGGGGGGGGG
>NW_020799112.1:8676893-8709577 GCF_003259725.1 Athene cunicularia
AGTAAGCGCATTAACACTCCCCTGCCAACACCACAGCAGGGTTTTCCCCCGCGACGGCCGCAGCTTCCCAAGGCAGCCACAGGGATTTGCACCAGTAACAAGTTCCTTAAGGAAGCGACCCCCCTGCAAAGAGCCACATCCCAGCAGCCAAACCCCCAACCCCGTGGCCATGACCTCTGCTATCGTGAAACTCATCCCCGGCAGCAACCAGGAGCAGGAGGGCTGGGCCAGGGGTGCGTGTGCAGCAAAAGCTGATGCTCACATTCTGTCAGGAGCCCACGCAGGTCTTGGTTTATAAACAGCCCTTTCATTTGGGTGAAGAAGGTAAAGGCATCCCCAGGCAGTACAAGGAAGGCGGTTTCATCACAATGCTGCTGGAAGGAGGAGCTGGTGTCAGGGATAACCGGTGCCTCTGGGTCACCCACTGCTCCTGCAGCGTTTTCCCCTGCTTTGCCAGCAAATTGGCACAAAATTAGGGTTTGTTCTGTGGGCACGACTGGGCTGGGCACAGGCACGTCTGCATCCAGCTGTGGGGCCGGGGCCAGCTCGGCTCCTGGGGGAGACTGTCACTGACTTCATCCCCCCGTAGCCCCTGTCCCCGCAGGGCCACGGGCCAGGGGAGAAGCAAGTGGAGAGCAAACACTGCCTTCCTGCCTGCCGCACGCTTTTGGCACTGTGTGTGTTTTAAAGCATCTCCTGGGCTTTTTTTCCCTCCAAATCATTGCCCGCAGAGATGCAGATTTACTCTACTTACCCCCTCACCTGCCCGGGTTTATGAGCTGCAGCCAGTCAAATGAGCTGGAAAGGGTAAAGTCTGTTACTGCACTGTAATAAAACCATGAATAACTTTAAAATGATTACTGATTGGTTTTATACAAGCATTGACACAAACCCATCAAATAATCCAGCCACATCTATTTGAGCTGGCAGCTCCTGCACCGGGAGCAGCTCTGCCTAGCAGTGGCAGCAGAGGGATTTTATGCCTGAGGACTTTGACCCCATTCTGGGCACAACCCCAGGCAGGATTTTCTTCCCAGCACCATGCCCGTGTAGGGGCAGCCTGGAAACCCTCGTGTTTCCAAACCAGTGGTTCCAGCGTGTGCAAAGGCTGTGCCAGCCCCGCGGTGCCTCCCGTGCCATGAGTGGGAACTTCCTAGCACTGAAGAACTGAACCCCAGCCACAGTTTTTTGAAGCAAAATAGGAACTGAGCTGAAATACAACTGTGGGAGCAGGATATCCCCGGGCTTTGGAAACCAGCAGCGAGCACGAACTGGCCAAGAGCTTCTGCTGGCTCTTGTTCTTGGGGTGAAAGTGCTGGGAAAAGGCATTTGCAGAGGGGAAGCTGCCTCCTGCGATGTCATGCTCTGGGTAAAGGCCTTGCCAGGAGATGGGGTGCTGTTGGAGCCCCCACACCTTCAGTGAAGGTCTGTGCAGCCCCCAAATCGCGTGGGATTAACACATGAGTGGGACGTCCAGGCCTGCAACACGGCAGCTCGAACAGAACAGGGCAGTCAGAGATGCCAGGCTCAGCCCCCACCCTGAGCACCCTCCCGAGCCTCGCTGCTGGCAAGTGTTTGCCAAGAGCTGGCCAGGATCCACCCTGGTGGCATCAAGCTCCGCTCCAGCCCACAGAGCGGGTCTGCCACAGCCCAGCTCCCTGACACCACACTTTTACCGAGGGAGTTAAAAGCCAGAGAGGATGAAAAATTTAAAAATCATTATTTAAGTGTTGGCGAGATCCTGCTGCTCTGCTCCAGCGTTAATGGGGATGCTGCGAGCTGAGCACAGCTGGGCACAGGGAGCCCCGCTGATCCAGGGGGGTCCCAGTGGCTCTTGGTGCATGCTGGCAGCAAGGGACACCCATGGGAGAGCCACAGACAGGGCACCCAGAGCAGGTTTTGGGGGGCCCAGCAGGAAAGTGCTGGGACATGGGGGCTGAGCGGTGCCAGCGGGGACATCCCGCAGCTTGGGGACAGGGACACGCACAGCCTAGCGCATTGCCCAGCCACCCAGACACAGCTCTGTGCAGATGTGCACACCCACATCCATCCTCCAGATGTGCACCCCACCCCAGCCATGTGTGCCCGCCCCAGATGTGCACATCCATCCTCCAGATATGCGCATCTGCCCCAGCCATGCATGCCCCCCAGATGTGCACACAGACCCGAAATGCCCCCAGCAATCCAGATGTGCACACCGGCCCCAGTGCACAGCCACCCCAGCTGTCCACCCCCCCAGCTGTGTACACCCACCCCTGCAGATGTTCCCACTCACCTTCTGGGCTTGCACTCCCCAGATACACCCTTGCATCCCCCTTGCAGACGTGACCCCCCCCAGCCCGGGCCCTGCCCAGGGACAGCTGGTGCCCTCCACACGTGGGAGCGGAGCCGTGGCTGTTCTGTGTGTGCCAGAGCCCTCCCCCCCCAGCTGCTCCCCCCTGCCCTTGCCAGCACTGCACACTCTGGTTTAATCACTCCCTGGTTTTGATTTGCCTTCAAACTGGGCAGCAGGAGGGTAAAGGTGCCTTTTCCCGGCTGGCTGTACCCCAGAACATGGTCTGTGTTTGCAGACAAACATCCACCCTCATCAAAAACAAAAAAAAAATGACTCAGTGGGAGCTGCGGGGCCCAACGTCACGCCCGGAGCTCTCTGTTACACCCTACCGGCCTGGGTAAAGCCATGACCAGCTGCCCAGCCCTCTGGCACCCCCAGCCCTGGAAGCTGCAGGCCAAGCCCCACTTCTAGGCTGAGCCCAACTTTCAGGCCAGCTCAGAGCACCCGGGGCAGGCAGAGTCCAACCCTAGCAAGGCTGTACAGGGGCTGCGCTCCCGCCGCCCTGCTCTGCCCAGACCTGATGGCCGCATACTCCGAGCAACTATTGCTTCCGCTTTTTGATAATTTTTTCAAATTAACTGGAAAATCCAGGCACACTTTCCCAAAATTTTTGTTGAGGGGAGAAGAAGAGCTCCCTACACCCCAGATGCATCCAAGCCCACGGCCAGTGGGAGCTGGGGGTCGGGCTTGGCCCACAGTTGCCCCCAGAGCCAGGAGCCAGCCTGGGCAGAGGCGAACCCCTGGGATCTCTTCCCCTTCCCCTGCCCAAAGCCAGGTCATGGCCCCATCGTCCCCCACCACCCCTGGGCGACAGGGCCAGCCCCCGTGCCAGATCTGGGGAGGGGTCACCGTGTCCCCTTGTCCTCACCACAGGGACCTCATCTGGGCAGCACCAGCTCATCCTCCCCCTCCTGGCAGAAGCCACCAGCCACAGGATTCCCCAAGCAGCCTCCAAACCCCATAGCATCGTGGGGGAGCCACTCACAGGAGGTGCAAAGAAAAAGCTGGTGAATCTTTAATTTAGCCCTAAGCCTGCACGTTTAATTACGCACGGTTAATTCTTTGCCGGGTTATTTACGCTCTACCGCAAGCGCCGCCTCTTCAGGGCCTTCCCCCAGTCCCCGCAGGGCCTGATCCTGCTGTGCCCAGCGCGGAGCTCAGCATGTGTGGGTGCCCACGGGGGCATGAGGGCACCCAGCCGCCACCTCTGCCAGCTCTGCAACAGCAGGGCCACGGCGCAAACACCACCACAGAACAATCGAGAAGGTTTCAACTGTGGAATAGGAATGCAGCGGTTTGTTCTGCTGGCCCGGGTTGTTTTTTTCTTCCCATAAAAGGGAGTTTGTTGCCCGTAAAGTCAGTTGTTGTGAGCTGGGGTGGTTCTAAATGAAGACCATGGGTTGTTCCAGACCGTGGGCTGGTGCGCAGCAACGCGGAGCCAAGCTGGTGATGTGCTCTGCTGGCAGAACTGCAAAATGTCCGAAGGTGACGCGGGGGCTGCAGCATCCCATGGACACCGGGGCCACAAAAACTTCACAGAAATCACTGTGAAGAGCAGGGCAGGGTGGGGAAAAGGCAGCGGCTGTCACAGCCCGCTTGGGCAACGGGCAGGGAAAGGCGGGGTGAGAGGGGCCAGGGGCTTTGCTATGGGATAGGTCGCTCAAGCACTCAAAAAAAAAAAAAAGTGACACTTTAGAAAATTTTCAATTCATAAAAACCCACAAAATTAGCATCAGCTCCTCATCAGGGTGTGAGCAGACAACCCCTCATTAACGCCTTTGAGACCACCCCCCTCTGTCCGCCTCTGCCACGAGATGCTGGGGGGTTGCAGCTGTGGGGAGGTTTGTCCTCAAGCCCAGGAGGTACCTGTGGAGCAGCTCTGACTTCACTCCAGCATTCCCTCCCCTCTGGCATCCCCGTGCCTGGAAAGCAATGGGGGGAACGCTAAGGTGGCCGAGCCTAGATGGAAAAAAAGGGGGACTCTGGCCAAAGTCACCAGCCCAGCCCAGCCCGGGGGGGTGTGTGTGTAGGGGGAAGTGGGACCCTCTGCCCCCTTGGCCCCCACATGCAGCCAGCCCTAGCTGCTGACACAGCCCAGCTCATGCAACACATTTCTGGCTCCGACCCATCTTAATTAATATTTTTAATTACAAAATGAAGATGCTGACACGTTCTGCTTACAGGGTGTGCAAGATGGGGGAAGGTGCCAGTGCTGACCCTGCTGTTAAGTGTTCGGCAGCCAGGACACGGCGGGGAGGGAAGTGGGTGCCGAGGAGGAGCCAAACACTCCATGGGGAAAAATCACCCGGAAAGTTCTTCCTCACACCCTCCTCCTCTTCACTTCCCCGGAGCTTCAGGTGCAGCTGGATGTGGCCCCACTCCACCCCAGCCCATTACAGGCAGCAAGACTCAGTATTAATATTTAATTCTCTCTCTTTAGCATCTCAGCCCCGGGTTAAGCACCCAGCAGCTGTCCCCGGGCAGAAGGAAATGGCATTTACCACCAGCTGCTTCTGCTGACATTTGATTGTTCAAACAAGGCCCAGAGAAAACAAAAAGCTACAGTGGAAGATCAGAGCATTTAATAAGATCCAGTCAAGTCCCGCGAGTGCTTGGGATAAAGACGGGATTTCACTAAAAAGGCTTCTTTATCATCAAATTAATGGGTTAGTATTCCCCACCCAAGCGATGCCATGTGGATTTTCTTTTTTTCCCTGTCCCAGCCATGGGCTTTGCAGAATTAAGTCTTTTTAGATGCTTCCTGCACACAAGCAGCTGACAGTGCCACTCAGTGCCTGCACAAGCCTTTCCCTGAGCATCCTCAAAGCCTCTTTCCACTCCCAGAAAGGTTGGGCCAAGGTTTCATTTGCAAACAGGCACCTGGGCCTGGGAAAGGTGTCTGTGCAGCGTTTGTGTCTCCCAGTGTAGGTGAAGAAGCTGCTGCCACCTCTGTGGTTCAGGGAAGCCACTCCGTGCTCTCCTGTTTCCTCCTCGGGATGAGAGAAAGCCATGGAACTACAATGATGAGACAAGCAGCCTGGGCTTACAAATGGGTAAAACTTCTTTTAGAGCAGCAGGCAGAGGGGCTCCAGGAGGCACACGAGGCAAGGGAGGGAGCCGCAGCAGGATGGTGCAGAAGGCAGGCTGTATGTGGAGCATTTTCCCACTAGAAAATACTATTCATTTAGACTAATCTAGAAAAATAACCAAAAAACCCTGATAGACACACCTCACCTTCACCCCCACCAAGAGCATGACCTGGTACCAGCATCTGCACACACCGAAGGCAAGAGCAGAACCTCAAGTGCTGGAAGTGAGGCCAACACTCATGTTTCTTCCCAAGCTCAGCACCAAAAGCCTGACCCGGCTGCAATTCACCGTGAAATATTTGACGCTGTTGCCTCAGGGACAGCAGCAGCAAGCCCCTGGCACCCAGTTGTCTGTGGCCACCCAAGTCTGTTGAGAAATAAAATGCCATTGGCACACTCAACAGCACGAGGGTCCACGAAGAGCCTTGGCAATGCCTCGAAAGGAGCAAGAACTCCTCTACGCCATGGGTGAGCAACAGCAGACGCACGGAAGGTCCTGGCAGGTGCAAACTCCTTCCCGAGCAAGGCAGGTCTGCATGCTTGGTTTCTCCAATATGGGAAACACGTGACTACCTGAAAGGAGGGTGCAGAGAGGGGGGGGATGAACCAAAGGTCTCTTGACCCAATGAACAAGTGACAGGACAAGAGGGAATGGCCTCAAGCTGCGCCAGGGCAGGGTCAGGCTGGCTCTTAGGAAGCATTTCTTTCCAGAAGGGGTTGTTGGGCGTTGGAATGGGCTGCCCAGGGCAGGGGGGGAGTCCCCATCCCCGGAGGGGTTGAAGAGTCGGGTTGACCCAGCGCTGAGGGATCTGGTGGAGTTGGCAATGGTCAGTGTGAGGTTCATGGTTGGACTGGACAATCTTAAAGGGCTTTTCCAATGGAGATGATTCTGGGATTCTGAGAGCAGGAACCCTCTGCTCATTAGTGGTTATTAGTGCTCTGGCCTGTTCATCTTCAGTCCAACCCCTCAGCAAGTTGCCGGGAGATACAAATTTCACAAGATGAGCTCTTAAAATATTTGCTGTCCTCAAGGTTGGAGCTGGTGAGCTCCTGGATGTCTTTCAACATTTGCACTTCGCTGTTGCAAAACTCCACCTTGTTGAATAGGCTGGAACGCCAAGTGCTTGGCATTTAAATAGCTCCTGCTGTTTTTGGAAGAGATTAGTAAAGTATAGAAGCAGCTATTTAACATTCAGGAAGCACAACACATACATGGGAGTTATCAGTCACTCCAGGCAGATGGTTAATGTATCTCCTTTCACCACAAACTGAGCAGCAAACATTCAAACTCATCACCAAGACAACATATTTAAATCCACTTCTATTTTCAATTCATACGTTTTTAACAAACTGCTAAGTAATGAAAAATCAATATTTTCACCCAAGCAGGTGGGAGATGGTCCTGAAGCTCTGCCCAGCTGCAGAAGACGTGCTCTTGGCATTTCAGGAATGCAAAATTATTTATGACTAAGTCAAACGTGGCATCCTGGGTGCAGGTCACATTTATGGCCAAGGAGGCACTGACTTCCCGGTGATCAGCTCCGATTTACCAGCACTTCCACCAAGGTGGGAACCACCACTTCAGGCATGGAGTGATTTCAGTCCCAATTTAGGGGGAGAATTTTGATGGGACTTGCATCTTTTTAGCTGAAAACAGGACTTAAGAGAGTGAAGCGCTTCTTGCACGTCACAGGCAACCTCATCTGACCACCCGTCGTCTCCGTTAAGATAATTTTTAGTGACAATCAGTTAAAATTGTTATTTAACAGAAATCACTCAAAACATGATGCATTTAGCAGAAATAACTCAACCAGCAACATACTGCATGAACTTGACTTGAGCAGAAAGAGAATATAGATCTGCGGTCCTTACCTCAAATCAGCAAACTCTTAACTGCCGGAAAAAAGAAAAAAATGTTTTCCATCTTACTTAGAATAAAACTCTTCCTGAATACACTAAAAGGAGACATCTCAAAACCTCTACGATGATGCTCATCAGGGCTCACCTGTAACCGTACGTAGGGCAGAAGGTACCGAATGGAATAAAATATCCCACGTTTGTCTTAAGATAAAAAAATTTATTTTACAGTCTTATAAAGCAGCTTTACATTAAGCACAAACGTTGATCCATTTACTTTGTATATAAACATAGTAGAACCTTTCCCATTGCAAAA
This sequence comes from Athene cunicularia, assembly GCF_003259725.1. Taxonomy (NCBI): domain Eukaryota; kingdom Metazoa; phylum Chordata; class Aves; order Strigiformes; family Strigidae; genus Athene; species Athene cunicularia. The sequence goes on from NW_020799112.1 coordinate 8,684,491, forward strand.
AGTCATGTCTTGCTGTATATAAAACTAACATGTGCACATTGTGCTTAAACTGCAAAGTCTGTACAGCTTTACAAAGGACTACCCTTTACAAGAGCATCCTGTAAACAATTTATTGCATATTTAACACATGGTGTCTATCCCACATGTAGAAAAAAAAAATGTAGAAAAAATAAAGTACAATTACAAGGTGAATGAAAATAGCAGCTTTCAGTGAATGTCTTGCACAATGGCCGAGAGAAACAGCGCTGCCACACTTGACAGTTGTGCTTGTGTGTCACCGGTTTGCATACACCCATGCACACTATGCTTCTGATGAAGTCTATGTACAGTAAACTCCATGGAAAAATGAAACAGGTCTTAGTCCCTAAGACCTTTGTCAGTTTGAAGACTGAAAACAAACAAACAACCCCCAACTTAAAGTGAATTCGATGAAGTTATGGGCACCGATGTCCACTAATCCTTTTCCACTGCACAACTCAATCAAAAAAGAGTAACAGGAGAAACGCCACCCTCGCTCCCTTCAGTTCTACCACCCCTGACGGCAGCTGGTTTAAGTTACACATGTGCTAAGGCCAACGAAAACGTGATGGAGATGTTAAGGATAATGTTGGTCTGACAGGACCGACGGCCTTGACACGGCCACCCTACGATTCTGAGCTCACCTATTCAAGAGCTGCCGGGCTGAGTCTCACAAAGCATGGAAAGATCAGCACCAGTGCAATTTTTCAGCTGGAATTAAGAAAAAATAAAAAAAAAGAAAAAATTGTGGCCTCTGTAAGGCACCAATACCATCTCTTCTTGAGCAGTAGACCCAAAGAGTCTCTCTAGATTCTCCAAATCCAAAATGGGCTAAAGATGGAGGAAGCATGCAGGAGAAAGATGTTTCTGTGTTTGCAGTAAGGAACAATCATTTGTAAAGGAAGCACATTTTTCTGGGTTGTGTGTGGGCGTGCGCACGCGTGTGTGTATACGCATGTATGTAAAAAAAAAAATTCACCTCTGCTACCTTTGGTATTGAAATTTCTCCTGTGACATTCACTTCTCTTATTGATATGATCATAGCATGCGTTCGCAAAGATCAAGTAATTAAAAAGTTTTTTCAAACATCTGCAAGAAAAAGCATTAAAAAATAAAGAAAAAAAATCAAGATGCATATTGACCTTGTGCCCAGCCTTTTTGTGATTTGAATGAACTCTGTCCTCAGTATGAACATCTTAAGTTTAACTCCCACCGACATGTACAACATGTAACAGGATCAGTGGAAAAACCCCAAAGCTGACATACGTCCTTCCCCTGCCAGGAGCTTTCAAGCCCAAGACCCTTCCAGCAAACACCCACACCCCCCAACATTGCTGATAACCCGGTATTTGCTACGCTACCAAACAAAACATCCCTGATCTAACGGTGCCATCGGCTGGGTTTACTCTTCTGGATCAACCAGGAGGCTACATGCCGAGGAGGCGGAGGAACGTTGGGTGTAAAGGACGGATAAATAGGAAAACGAAAACAACTGGTCTCTTCTGCATTACAACAGTCTGGTGAAAGCATTTGGGTTCACACACATGTGTTTGGTTATTGCACGGGTTCCCCTGCTCGCCTGGCAGAGCCACGAAGACAAAGCACACCCAAGAAGCCAGCGCTGGAGATGTAACAACCCCTTTCACAATGAATAAGACAGCAGGCAGAGGTGAAACTTGGTATTAAAGCACAGGTGGAGCTGGAAAGCCTTCTGGGGTAATTTTAATTTTTAAAATGCTTGATATACTCGAGCAGGTTAAAAATTAAAATCACCATAGGAAAACCTTAATTAATTCCAATTGAATTTCCTGCGCGCTACTCAAAATGAACTCCACGTCACACTCAGGAATTCAAGACAAGTCTCCCAAAGCATAAACTTGCCAAAGCACAGCGAATGTAATTAAAAAATACCATTCAAAAATATCAGGCTCCACGATAAGAGACTCCAGCTACCAGGGAGGAGGCGACACCAGCAAACCTGACGGGCGATGGTAAATTTGGCTTTATAAAAGGGGGGTGGGCGTGGTTGCAGGTCTTGTGCGAGCCCCACTGAGTTGTGCTTACGTGACGCGACTGCGAAGCTCGCACGCTGTCCGCGTGTCTTCCGTCCACGTGTCTGTAAAGAAACCATACAGCTAAAGGAGCTCTGTATAGAGAATTAGGGGGGGGAAAAAAAAAAAAAAAAAAAAAAAAGAGTGTATTTTTCACCCCCAAAAAAGGATCTGTCTTAAAAAAAGAAAAAAAAAAAACCAAAAACACCTTTAAAAAGATACACTGTCCACTACCCAGGCTACAAGTAAATACACATTTACGGCATTACACCACATGATCTGTTACGCTGTTCCAACATATACACATATAACTCCATTTTAAAAGAGGCCACAGACTAACTTTTTAGGCAAGTGCTGGACTTTAGAGACCTGTATGGCTTCTGCAAATATTTCCCTACAAAAAGGAAAAAAAACAACCTAAAACCAAGAAACCCCAAAAAATGTCCCCGAACTCAGGAGCAGAAAGGGTTTTTTTTTTCATGCAGATAGTTTTGCTGTGGAGCACTAAGGACAGGTGAAGTTCCCAAATCCTACCCATCAGACCCAAATGTTTCCACGCTGGAATGCAATGATTTCAGGAGACTAGTTTTAAGGATCACTTCTTTGAAACGGTCCATAAAAAAAAATTTAGGATACGACCTTTTGAAAGCATACCTCTGCGAGGCGGCAGGAGCGAGGGGTTTGGTTGGAAGCTCTAGTTGTGCTTTGCCCGGCCGCCTCGCAGGTAGCTCTTCCACCTCTTGACAAACTCTTTGAAGATGGGTGACTCGTCTATGGTGCTGAGGAGCTGGAGCTGGTTGATGTGGGTGGTGTGATAGTCCCAGCGGGCCAGGTTGGGAGCGGTGCCGAGCATGAAGTGCCGAAGGTCATAGATGGTCCCTGAGCCGGTGTCGTAGAGGGGGAGCATGGCCTTCAGGGACTCCATGCCCCGCTCATAGAGGACCCGCGCCTCCTTTCCCAGCTTCTCCCCAGCTGTTTCTTTTAAGTCATACAGCCCAATTAAGGAGTACATGAAACCGTTGAGCACGAAGGAGCTGGGCGAGGTGGGGTACTCCTCGTACCAGTCGTGCCGGTTCATGAAGACTGCCTTCACCCCGCGCTGCTCCGAGGGCAGCTTGTAGGGTGCCGTCGCCCGCAGAGCTGAGCTGAGGAACGCGTGGTCCTTCGTCAGCAGGTACGCTCGCACCAGCGTTGAGATGGCCTGTCCTTGTGCCATGGCCGAGTACCAGCCTGGGTCCAAGGACTTGAAACCTTCCCCTAATTTCCTCGTCACCATGATGGGCCAGCCCCCTCTCTCGTCCTGGTTCCTCACCAGCCAGTTGCTGGCAGCAAAAAAAGCCGCCATGTGAGCAGTGGCTGAGATGGTGATGTTATCGAGGAAGCCTCTTCCCTTTGCTACCAGCCTCACCACTCTCTTGGGCATGATTTTGGTTTGCTTCACAGCTTTTGTGTTCGAGAGGCCGACGCCTTTCCGCAGGTCGGTGACCAGGTCTCTGGTGAGGGTGCTCCAGCCAGTCCTGGGACCGATGCCGTAGTAGATGTCTCGGTCCTTAAAAGCAATGAGCTGCGTGTTGGAGATGTAGTGCACGGTGAAAAGCTGGTTCTTCTCCGTCGTCTCGAGAACCACAGAAATGCTCCCATTCGTTATGAATTTGAGATCGAAAGAAATAATAAAATCTCGCGTGTTCCCAAGCTGCAGAGATACCCCCTCGGTATTTTCTGCAAAACAAACCAAAAAAGGCTCCGTTCAATGGTAAAGCACTCATTTCTCTGAAGCACTCAAGCTACAGAGCACAGCTTCCAGAGGTAAACCCTCTTACCAGGCAGGATCCAGAAGCTCTTAGGGCAGCCCATCAATAATTCAATCACTCTTTCCGCACACAATCATATATTATTTAATTAAGCATAAAAGTAAATCCATGAGTGAAGACCAACTCCCGCCACACCAGGGAGAACTCGCTGGCATCTTACATGAAGGCGCTGCAGCACTTTGCTGTGGAGCAGAAGTGCCAGGGCCTCGATCGATGGCTTTATCAGATGCTTCTGGTACCTGGTCGATGGAGGAGCGCAACAGACACCACAGCCAACAACCAACCAACCAACCTCTTGTTCCAAACTGAAAACTGCACTTGGCAGAAAAAGACACCGAAAACACAGCGCCACTCGAGCAGTGCATTTCTGAATAAAGCTCTGCTTTCAGCAGGAAAAAGCCAGGAGTGCCGAGAAACAGGTATTTAGGATCCCCCTGCGACTACTATTTAAATCTGCCACTTTTTTCATTCCCATCCTGACTGTTCCAAAAACCAGTATGCTGATTAGTTTAGTGGGGGGGGAAAAAAAGGATATAGCAAGACTAACGTGTTAAAAGTATTTATTAACCGTTCCATAAGCAAACCTCAGTTTAATTAAAAAAAATTTTAAATAAAGCTCCTAGGCAATGTCACATAATAAAATCCAGGCTAAATTTTTAAATGTAAAATCCACTTCTCCTCAAAAAAGCCTATACTAGAAGATCAAAGGGGTAATTAATTTGTAAGGTTGTGTGCAAATCCTGTAGTTTTGAAGGCACAGAGGGATGATAAACACAAAGACAGGCATCTGAAAGGGCTTTCCACAGGATGAAATTCTCTCACTTGAGGCATTTGTTTCCTTTCTGCTGCTTCTGGGTGTGTGAAATACCCCATCAACACTTCTCTATGCAAGAACCGAGTTCGAGTCAGTTTTTGCTGCCCAGCAGAGGCTTTTCCTCATCCCCCAAACTGATCTGTGGCATTTTGCAACGTCTTGTGCTGTAAGGTGCCATTGTCACTTTACAGTACCATTATTTTGACTGAATCACGTTTTCCAGTCTTTTAAAGTAAAAGCTTCACTCCTTTGAGTTTTGGAGATCAGCATCTGCTTCAGGAGAAGAAACCAAGCCCCTTGTTACACAACATTTTGTTCCTATGAAAAAAATCTAATTAAAAAACCCCACTCGCAATTCCTGTCAAGTAAGTTTTATGGTTCCTCATAAATAAACGCCTGTGTGATAACGGAGTGAACTGTAGTAGAGGAGGGGAGAGAAAAAAAAGTTTCAAGAAGCGAAGAACTAAAGGCTGCCCGTTGTTGGCACAGCTTTAAGCGCCTGTAAATCCATTACTTAAGGCCATCTCAGTCCAGTGGATGCATACCACAGCCTTCAAGCCCCGCAGATTACTCTGCTGTCAATAAAGGATGAGGAGAGAATACCTAACAGATCTTTTAGCCTTTCCCCTCCCTGTATTTATCTACTACAAAGACACAAGAATGTTCGACAATTTTTTTCCCCAGAGACCCAGGCCTAAGGTGCCAACTGAAAATTACTTCATTGTCTTTTTAAGTAATGGACTCATTAATTCTAATGGGTATTGATTGAGGAAAAATACATTACGTCCTTATTAATGAGCCTGTCCTAGCACAAAGGAAACTCCTGCATGAAATAATGAATTTCCCTGCTAAGTACAAAACAGAACATGGTAAATGGAAGAGACTGCAACAAAATGCATCTTGCACATCTGCAGATGAAGGTGAGCGCCTGTACACAGCCCCAGACCTTCACCGTCCTCCCCAGCCCTCTGCAAATACCTGTGCAGCTGCTTCCTCTTCTCCCTCTTGTTGCCTCGGACAAGGCAATGTGAGTTAGCCAGAACTAAGATCCCCAAATTTTGCAAAAATACTTGCAGCCCAGTGAAAAGAGAGCGCCCAGGTCCAAGCGCAGAGCTGCACATGCTACGCTTGCTCCAGGCTGAAAATAGACTTTATCTATCATCTGTCAACATCTGCTTATCACACGTCAGCGCCATTTCCCAGGCTTCAAAAATGGTTCCATCCTTTTTTTGTTGTTTTTTTTTTTTTTTTCTCTTCTTCTATTTCGAGACAGAAGCTGAAAGGCTCAGGAAACGTGACTGCAGCTTCTCATTGCCCTCCATGTATACATTTTTTCATTAAAATAATGTTGAAAAAACATGGAGAGAAAACAGGAGAAAAATATCCAGAGGTAGAGAAATGAGTTGACATTCTCAGGTGAGGTCTTAAGAATGGGAAGTCATGCAGGGTAAATGAAAACACATGAATCTTGGCTTATATCAGCAATAGCATAGAGAGCATGGACAGGGAAGGGATCTCACCCCTGTACTCGGCACTGGTGAGGCCGCACCTCGATTCCTGGGTTCAGTTTTGGGCCCCTCACTACAAAAAGGACATTGAATGACTCGAGCGTGTCTAGAGAAGGGCAACGGAGCTGGTGCAGGGTCTGAGCACAGGTCTGATGGGGAGTGGCTGAGGGAACTGGGGGGGTTTAGTCTGGAGAAGAGGAGGCTGAGGGGAGACCTCATCGCCCTCTACAGCATCCTGAAAGGAGGGTGCAGAAAGGGGGGATGAGTCTCTTGACCCAAGGAACAAGCGACAGGACAAGAGGGAATGGCCTCAAGCTGTGTCAGGGCAGGGTCAGACTGGCTCTTAGGAAGTATTTCTTTGCAGAAGGGGTTGTTGGGCGTTGGAATGGGCTGCCCAGGGCAGGGGGGGAGTCCCTGTCCCTGAAGGAGTTTAAAAGTCACGTTGACCCAGCACTGAGGGATCTGGTGGAGTTGAGAACGGTCAGTGTGAGGGTCATGGTTGGACCAGATGATCTTCAAGGTCTTTTCCAAACGAGAGATGCTGTGATTCTGTGAATCCCAGCAAGTTCAAGCTCCCCAATACCATCTGTGCCCACTAATGGACATGGCCTAGCTGCCACGCATTTAGGATAACCCACCTGGAGCAACAAACTGTTTGACGCTCGTGAACTTGGCTTTATCAGAGACTGTGGACAGAGAGCAGCCTTTGGGCACTGTCCAGTCCGTGGACCTGCTGGTTTTGTCCTTCTCTTCGGCCGTTTCATACACCTCGATATGGGGGGGTTTCTCCGTCAGGTTTTTACTGTAGTGACTCAACCCATACTGTGCGATCTGGATGGGGTAGAAATAGCCTTGAGGTCCCCACTGCGTGGACAATGGCACACCTATGGGAGGGGAAGAAAAGGAGTATTTTAACTGGTACATTTTCAAAAAACAAGCAGTTTCAGCCCTGCATGTTCCTCCTCCTCCTTACCCCATCACTCCTTCACTTCTAGCAAATGGCATTTCTAGGCTCCAACAATAGCTAGACTCGAGGAAAATCCTGCTACAGGACTGAATTGATCCCATTGAAATGGAGATCTGTCACTAGTCAAAACCAAGCAGATTTGAGTGGCAGAAGTCCTTATCATGGTCTTCCATGCTAATTGTTTACTGAAGCATCATACTTATTTTAAAATAATACATTTAAAATGCCCTAACAGATTTCTTCCCCCTACCCCAGAGACCACTAAATCTCCAACCAATGTTACATCTAACACAATCCCTTTAACGCCACATAAATCTTTGCAAATTCAGCGTATATATTATTACTAGATTTTGGGAAGAGTTATTTGATGCTAAAAGAGCAATTTACCCAGCATCTACAAATCTGCTCCAATTACCTTGGCTCCCCTAAGAGCATTACAAGCGCAGCCTGAAGGGATGCCCGGGGAAGACAGCCAAGCTCTCCATGCAGTGCCAGCAGAATACACCCCAGTTCTTCCACCCAAAGCTGTCCCTTGTCCTCAGAGCTACTGCTCCAGCCCGGCCCTGGGATTAACCCTCCACATATGACCCGCTGTCCCAAAAGCCGGTAGCCTTGCAGGAGAGCACAGTTCTCACTCTTAATTTAGGGTTAGAGTGATTTTAGATTGAAAAGTCTGCATGAGTCAGAAGAACCTCCTGGAGCACGAGCTCTTTAGAGGATTCAAAGCAGAAAAACCACGGAGTGCATCTTCTGTAGCCTGCCGCATTAAATTTCACATGCAAAACCCATCGAATGAGCTAAGACAACATCATGTAGCCATGCTGGATAAAATATTTCCACCCAGATAACACACTGCCGTGCCCCGGCCTCCCCTCTGCTTGCCCTTCACCAGCTCCCAGGAGCTGCAGCCTCAGGGTTTGGGTGGAAAAACCCTCATGCCAAAAACTGCCTATTGCATCACTGGTTGGGGGGAAATGAGAACAAACTGGGTGGAGGAGTTTTATTTCTACGCATATCTCCAGAGGCAAGCAAGCACTGGATACTTCAGATAGGGATAAACCCAGAATTCTCATGAAGTCCTGAATTTTACTTGGGAAAAATTCCCACACCCTTTAAATATGAATCCAAAGTGGGAATTGACCACTAGGACCCTCTTGCAGGAAACCAGGGATATTTAGCACTGCAAACCTTTGCATGCGCATAAGAAAAAAGATGAAAACAAACAAGTTGGCATTTGCACCATTTTCCCCCTTGGCAACATCAAGCTCAGAAACCAATTTCTTCTGAAATCTGGTATAATGAAAAGATTACTTAAACTAAACATAAAAAGATACATTTTCATACATATTTTGATGCTTTGTGTTACTAATAAATATTGCCAATGAAGATGTGATGGATTACTGCTGCCTAAAGAGAAAACCATCATGGGAGATATTTAAATACCATGTATTATCTCACTCACGGAAGCCAGCTCGCTCATTAACGCTAAGCATTTTCAGTTAAGGGTGCATTCACTGAGACTGAAAGATGCAAAAAAAGAAATCTGCTATAAGAGCTTTACTTGAAATTTATACAACTTGACAAGATTAAATTCTCCAGGTCATAGGACATAACAACACATTAACCTTGCAGAAAGGGAGAAGGTGAAAATATAACACGATTTTTTTTCCATCATGCAATATGAGAATCTCTAGGGCTGGAATGATGCAAGGCAAGAGCCTAAAGCTGTCTGAGAACATGTTTTAATATTAAAACCCCTTCCCTACAAACTACAACTATTTCTCTTCTCCGACCTGTTTGCTGGATGCCAATAATTCTATTGCCTTTACAAAACCCAGGCCCTGGCACCACATTTCATAGTGACAGCTCCTAAATCACATGCTGCAAAACAAGCAAGGTTTATAGAAAAATAACCACATTGTCGAGCATTAAACTTGCTGCTCTCTCAAGGCTTAAGTCATGAGCAGCTACACACAGCACCCTGTGTTCCCAGCACACACATCTGGCAAGGCAAGAGGCTGCAGAATCTGTCCTGGGTCTCAGACAGATCTTACTGAATTTCAGCTTTTTGCTGAAGAACCTCACAAGAACTGTGGAGTCCAGTTGCAAGGGCATCTTGCACATCTTCCACATTTCACACAAAAACTGGTGGGGCTCCAAGACCCAGGTCCGAGCCCCCACCCCAACAACAAAACCAGCACTCACAGCTATTACTCATATTCACAAGCTGCATTTAATCAGCAACAACTGTACCAAAGAGAAAGGAAAGGCATCTCCTCATTCCCCCACAGTGGGTGTAAACCCTGAGCAGGACAACACTCACATGTAGTCATGTGTAGCTACCAGGATGCATTTGCACCCTGGGGAAAGCTCTGAGTTTCAGAGCCCTGTTTCGCTTCCTCAGCGGATGGAACAAGAATGAGAGTTTAAAAACAAATAATAAAAATGTGAGAGTAACCTTAAAAACCAAAACCAACTAACATATCCTATACATTTGTCTATGTGACTCCTTTACAGACAAATTAACTGCAAGACAGGCCAGCTTTCTGCAGTGACCATATCATAGGAAGAGCTCATATCGACACAGCAGAGCATCACTGAGCTGCATGAAAATTAATGTATTTTATTCCTTAAGTGAAAACTGGTCTTTAATTTATGAGAGGTCACAGTGTCACATTCCATAACAGTTTTATAAAGTCATTAATTTTTTAATATGAAGCTCAACAAGAATTTTCTGAGATCAAATCTTTGCCGAGACGCTGGAAGACCTTGCGTACTAATTACTGATTGCATGGTTTAGCAAAAGTGCAAATTGGAAAGGTTTTACCGTGTATTAATTTTACCCAGGGACACTTCAGTGGCTGGAGAGCTTTTGACCACCCTCCAGCAGTTCTCCAAAACCTCCTCACCCTGCTGCTGGTGGAAGGACCTTTCACAGGACGAGGCAAGGTGATGTCCTGCCTGCCGTGGGCACAGCGACGCCAATTTACCCAGACTCATGTGCAGGACGAGCTTTAGCAAGAGCTAATGCCACTCAAGAACTTAAATTCTCCCTGCTTGTTCTGGAGCAGCCCAGCAGAGAGGGTCTGACTCTTGTGTCTTCAGCACCACAAGGAGACGGGGTATTGTTAAACCTGAAGACAAATATCCGATATTTAAGCCACCCATGAGTGGCCAGGCTGTTCCACAGGTGCTGGCAGTGCCATCTGGCTCAGAGCATGGGGCTGTATCTGTGCCCGTAGGGAAGAAGGAGCCTTCTCAGACAGCAGGGCCAGGCTCCTTTTAATTTAATTTTATATTTTAAAATAATTTTAGCTTCCCGACAGAGATGACAAGCGTCAACAGCAATGCCAAAACCTGACAGCAGCACTGTAAGAGAAGTGTCCTGGCACCTCCGAAGTCTGTTGTAACTAGTAAAACCAGAGATGCAGGATGGGAGCAGGTAAACCTGGTACAAAGCAGAAACTGTGCTTGATTTCCCAAAGTAAGTGGGTTTTATCAACACTATTACAACAAAATTAAGATCAGTTTGCATCTCAAACGATAGCACCCACTTTTAAGAAGCATTTCAACTATTAAAAATAAAATACTCAACACAAACCTTCAACACCACTTATGCACTTCACTCTGTCTCGAACCTCTACGTTGTAGCCCTCGAAGGACATGAAGACCCCGTCGGGGTGGTAAGGTGCTCGCTGTGTGTATACTTTGGAGTAGCTATGAGAGAATTCAAACCTGTCATAACCATCGTACTGAGCAATTTTCCCATAAACCTCAAAGTATTTCTCTACCCAGCTGAATGGCAGGAAGACCTCGTTGCCTTCCCTCCTCCCTTTAACGGTGTGCTCGTCATTGATTAAACAGTCAATCTCCTCGTACTTCAGCCCCGGGGCTTTGTTGCTGTTAAAGCCTCCCGCGATGGGGGGAGCCTTCTGCTGCTCCTGGGGCGATGCCTCTTCGCTCTGCTGCCGGGCCAGGTCGCTCTCAGAGGCAGCGGCTCCTCGGCGTTCGGGGCCGGCGAGGCTGCGGGGGAACGGGCCGGCTCTGTCAGAGGAGCATCTGTTCCAGAGCAGCACCATCACCAGCGTGAAGAGGGCACAGATGATGATCAGAGTCTTGTAGTTGACCCGAGCTGCCAAGCAACGCATATTCACACCATACCTAAAAAAAAAAAAAAGAGAGAGGGGAGAGGATTTTAAGAAGTGGTGCATACAGGAGCTGGTGGTTCTGCTACTTGGGATCCCCAGAGGGGCTGGTTCAGCAGGAGCATTGTCATCTGCACGCTGCAATGGTGCTCGGTGCAACGGGGACAGGCGGGGACACCTAGAAGAAAATATGGCTTTTTCCAGCTCTCCCTGAGCAATGAGATCAAATGTACCGAGTCGTGATTCGCCTCCCCGCTGCGACAACAGATCATTGCACGGCCTCTAAATAAAACAGCTGATGTTAATGAGATGCTCGGCAGCCACCGGGAATCAGCGAACAAACTCTCACCGGCCTCAGCACACAAGGGGAAGACAAATCCTCAGCAGAATATAACCACCACCTACCCAGCACCGTGAAAAAGGGATTTCCAACAAAACAGCCCTATAATCAAAACCTGAAGCCTAGAGATAGTCACAGTTCACACAACTGAAATCACTGAGATACCTACCCAGAGAGGGATGGCTATTTTTGGCCTTTTTTGTTGTTGTTTTTTAAAGCACAGGCTGAGAAGAAACTCAGCACTCAAGGCTGGATCGATTCTTGATGTTCCTGCACCTCAAATGCACTTTTAAAACAATGGTATGCGTGAGGAGGAGCAAGCAGGCTGGTAACAGAGGACCTCACAGCCGGAGCCCCGGTGGGGACAGCGGAGCCACCAGAAGCAAAGGAGGGACTGGGAAAGGTCGGGCCTGCCCCTGGGGACAGGACCTCCACGGACACGCTCCAGGGCTCACGTGTCCTGGTCCCCCAGGAGAAGGCAGAAACTATGTAAACTCTCTCTCAGGATTTTATTTTTTCCTGCTCCGTGAAGCATGCTCCAACGCCACCATTACAGCCCCAACAAAGAGCAAGGCTGAGCAACACGAAAATAAATCCCCAAATTGAAGTGATTCAAGCACATTTGCTCAGAAGAGCCTACTTTTGCTGAGGAATGAAGTCCTTCAAACAAATGACATGTGCATTTTTCAAATGCGCAAGGATATTTAAGATACACTTCATAAAATCCTTATTAAAGCGAAGTTTAATTTCACCTCCCTAGTAAGCCGCAGCATCCGAGCTGCTGAGTTGAGTTTTAAAGCCGTTGCTTAATTGCAGCCCCATCTGACAGCCCCGGGGCCGCTCCGCTCCGCAGTGGAGCCAGGGGGGCTTGTGCAGCCCCGGGGGTGCTGGGGTGGCCCATGGTGACCTCAACAAGGTGCTGCAGATATTGCTGATATTCTGCTGGGAGGCAGGAGTTAACTACACAGCAATTAAAAGGAGTTTCACCTCAAGTTTCACCTCCCCTGTTTTAAATGGAAATAATCAATTACCTCTCACCAGTTTTATGTTGCCATACTGTAAGCACCATCTGGTCATTTAAAACTGGACTTTAAAAGATAAGTGTCTTATTTTCTGAAAGCCCAGTTTACTACAAGCTTTTAGAGAACATAAATTTATATATAATTGTATTTTTATGGAAATGCTAACAGAAGAATAAATCCAATTTTCCGCATCAGCAGATAATTTTTAGTGATGATGCTTTCAGGATGACCTCAACAAATACGCTCTGCTCTTTTTACACAAAGGGATAATTCACTTTTAAATATGGAACGACATCTCTGACACACTTCACCCCTACCTATAAAACTCAAAATTAATTAAGCCATCTGGATTACCAAGGGATGGGGAGAGAGGGAAGGGGAAACACCATCACCACACTTTTTACATCCCTATTACCCCACACCCATTACTCCATGGTTTTAAACAGGCGCCATAGCTTTGAAAAGGTCTTGGCTATGCCATTAGAAACAGATTTTATTTTATTTTGGTTCTGCTGCCATACACAGTAAAGAATTTGGAGCAGTGCAAAGCTTTTCCTGCGCTCACCTTGCAGCTCCAGGGAAGAGCAGGAGATGCTGCAGGTTGGGTCCAGCCGCATCTGCAGCTTCCTGGCAACGCTGTTGAAATGTTTAGCTTTTATGAACTATAAATGAACTAAAGAGGGTTCAAAAAGAAAAAAAAAGGTGGAGTATTTTCAGAGAACCATCGCATTAAGTTTCACCAGTCGCTGAAAAATTCTGGAAATATCAGTGCAGGAGAAAGAGGCTTATTACACATTAAATGGATAGATGGATTTTTATTCAACTGCAGAAAAAAAAAAGAATTCAGAATTTCAACAGTAAAAAGAGGTAATTTAAACCCACAAAGAGACTGTGTTAAATTGGTTTATTCCCTTGCTGCTTTTATGAAAAGGATTTCATCATACCATACTTAAAAGATTTAAGGAGTACAACAGGGGAAAGTAGTTTTAAGTTATGAAGTAATATATCCATGAGATCCACGTGTGTTTTCTCCTCATTTTGCTGGATGACATACCTAACCTCTCTGAGGCTCTGCACTAAAATATTTCCTACCTAACTTTTAAGGCATCGACTTTTATCATAAAAGTTGATCCTTATCCCTCAAGTAATACTGGAGCTACAGGTTTTTAAGGGTAAATACGTCTCTAAAGTCTGGCTAAAATGCCTTTAATTCCTATGCCAAATTACTGGGCTACAGAAATGGCTGCAGCAGAGCAATGCGCTGCTGTTATTTACAGCTGGGACTGACCGCCTCTCTGGCCTACAGCAATGCAAATAATCTATAAATTAATACTTGTTTAGCTCTACACTGTTTATGCTTACGTAGCTGCTGTACAAATCATTATATAAATTCTAATTAATATGCAATGAATGGCATTTCTCACCGAGTGAATGACTAGTCTCAAATGTATGCCAAAACAGGGGTACAATTAGAGAAACTTATTTTGTCAAGTGAGGTGTTAAGGCTTCCAAGGCACTGTTTTTAATATGAAGAACAACGGGGTTAAATTAAACAAAATCCTGATACTGCTGCTTTATTAATGATGCCTGGAAAAAGGACAAATCTTGGTATTCCGTGCTGTGAATTAGTAATCCAGTCCCAGTTGTATATCTGCAAATGACAGATTCAGTTCTGGTACTCAGTTCTTACATAAAGCCAAGTTATTCGCGTTCTAAAAATATATATGTGTGTATCTCTCTCTTAGGAAGTATCTTACAAGACAGGGGTTTTTTAATATATTCAACACAGTTTTGCAGATCAAAGTCAGAATTTTTCTGTAGTCCAGACTACTGCCAGGTTTCTGTGTACTCGGCCTGGGAACCGTCCTGATGCTTCACTCATTGTTGCTCAGCTTCAAAGCCCGGGACAAAGACGGGAGGCTCCTCTCTTGGACACAACCATCCGTTTAGGCCGTTTGTAAATCCAGCAGGCAACACTGTGGTGGTTTTGTGCACAGTTGTGTTTATAAGTGGTACTCTCCAGCACAGGAAAAACTTGGGGTATTTTCTAGGCAGGAAGACTCAGACCCCCGGGCTGGGCAGCACCGTCTGTGCCTCCTGGGATGGGGGAAAAGGAGGATTCACTTTGAAAAACACTTCTGCTCTCCTAGTCTTGACCGATGTGATGTGGTAAATTCAAGTTGGTATGGAAGCAACCTGCAGCACCCCTTGGGCTGGCCATCCCAATCTTCTTTCAGAAAGTAAGATTTAGTGTCAGCCTGGTGAAGGCGATTCCTCTCTGGTCCCTCCTCGTGCGCCTGGGTTGCCACAGACTGAATATATTTCCAGTGGAACGGGAAGATTCTGCTGCAAGGAGGAGCCCAAAGCAGTGACACAGTCCTGCTGCTCAGAGACCTTCTGAGAAAACATATCTTCAGGTGTTTCTCAGGTCTCACTATTAAAAGACTATTTAAAAGGGCCACATGCTGGCACCGGACACAACGGTTGGCATAAGGACTGATGTGTTTTACCCAGGCTAGAGGCGAGAATTAAAGCTTTCCCACAGCTCCCAGAGGTCCCATCTGCGCAGGTTACCGGTGGCACTGTGTGACAGTGACAGCGGCATGAATGCAGACAGGAATACTGCTGCTGGCCACATGCTTTTATTTATTTTTAACCATCGTGCCCGTTTCACCTGGGTGACACAGATACAAACTGCTCTTTCAGATAAGCACATGATACAAGCTGCTGGTGGCTGTCTTTTTTTTTTGACTCACATTGCATGGATCAGCTTTTAATAAACCAGATCAATGATTCTCCAACCAACAGAGATGACACACGTTTAACTCGCATTAAAAGCCCCGGAGGATGCATCACGTGCAACAAAAGCCCAGCTTCCACGGTTCTGCAACCACCCTACGAGCACGAGCAAAGAGCACAAAGTGTTTTAAGCTGGTTAAAAATACTAGCCATCTTCTTGTTAACCAAAAAAACACATCACAAAGCGCATTTCCCAAGAACAGGTTGGCTGGCAGCAAGTTAAAGCATTCGCATTTAAATTCTCTGCATTTAAACAATAATCAAAACTAAGTTGCCTGCTGAGTCTCAGAGGTCTCCGAATAGTCTAACACACCAGCTCAGTGTTTGCTTGGTAGGAAGAAAAACAGTATTTTTACTTAAGATCAGGGATTTCTGCTGAATAGCGATAAGCTACCTATTTACTTTGAAGCCTCTATGTCAGACTAAGCTCTTTAGTACAGAGAAAAAACCCCACCTGAATAGTGACTGCTAATCTGAGATATGTTAAACTTAGTATTTAAAGAAAAGATACACCACACAATTTAACAAAATCAAGCAACAAGACCAGAACTTCAATATATACCCAGACCTAAAAGTTATACTCAATTACACACAAACCTCAGACAGAATTTTTTTCCCCCATTTCCTGTTTTTGACACACAGCAAAACACTATTTAGGCTAGTCATTACAATGTTATATAATAGAAAAAACAAAGAACTCAGGAATTGTTTTCAATAACTGTGGAAAATTCTTTTTGATAACTGTAATGACATCAAAATTTCAGATCCTTTGCCAAAGCTTACTTATGTCTTAAAATGTGATATTTATGAATCATCTAACTTCCCGACAGCTCCACGTTTCCCCGATGTTTTACCTGCGTCCTCAATCTGCTTATGTTGGCTCCTTGGACTTACTTCCTATTATCTGCTTCATTATGCATTTTTTTTCTCCACTATGCATATAAACTAACACTGTTCTGCAAAACACTGGACCTGGAGTGTTATGCATTGAGGAAAGCCATTAAAAATATTCTGGCAATACGTACAATTTATCAGAATGCTAACCTGGGCAAGCTGGTTTCAGCAGACAAGCCTAGCTTCTAATATTTTATTTATACTTGATTTGCACAGAGCCTGTATTCAGTGAGTATTTCAATACATAGCGCAATGTCAAGATTGCTTGTTTTTTCCTTAACTGCCAGGAAATACAAGACTGTACAAACAGAAACGACTGTATCTACCACAACTGAATCTAGATTACCAGACCCTCCACTGGCTCTTTAGCACAGATTTACTGTCTAATCCTCACCGCTTCCAGTGCTCCATCTGTGGATGATTAGACAGAGAGGATCTAAAATATAAAGTGAAGCAGCCGTATCCAGCAGTTTATCCTACAGTTTTTCAGCCCAGCTACAGCCTAGTACAGTTTTATTTGTATCAACACATCTCCTATTAAGCATCAGCAAAGTCTGTGACTATCTAACAGTTAATTCAAAAAGTCAAAATCCTTTTCTGTGGATACTGATGTTATTTCTTAGTAGAAACTGAGATTTGCATCTAATTTCAGCATTGGGCGCTTTCAGTGCTGGTATCCATGCAGCTACACAGTTTGCAAGGTTTTCAAACAGGTCTAGCTGCTGCCTCGAGACACGTAGGGAGCGAGAGCAGCCCACCCTCGCCCTGGGATCACCGTCTTCTCCCGCCCTCCAGAGAGAGACGTGAGGCACATGAGACAGTTAACCCAGGTTAGAGCAAACTATTTCCCTACATAAGAGCAGGATTTTAGTGACTCATGGGCCTTTGACTGTCATGCAGTCCGGAATGTTTTATGATCCAAAATTGGAAAAAATATTGTAAAATTACAAAAGCCAACCAACTTACGCACTTCGTTACAATAAAGTGGTCAAGCTGCTTCAAGATTCAACAAGGCCCTGGATAATCTAGTCTAAGCCCCGATTTCAACAGGAGGTGGGGCTAGATGATCTCCAGACGTCCCCTGCAACCTTGACTTTTCTCTGAATCAGTAGTAAGAGGCATAACTTTAAGAAGGCATGTTGATGTACTTGACAGAACACACAAATCTGGCTATGGCTGGTCCTACGCAGCCAACACTGCTCTTCCATCTCAACTCCTGTACACTTTGAAAAGCATTCATCAGCCAGTATTAAGGAAAAAAAAAAAATCAAGTATAGCTCAAAGAGTAATTGTAATCTAAATTAGATAGGAAAAAAATAGATTCTTTTCTAAGATGCTAGGGGGGGGTCTTCACTTGTCCTGCACTGCAAATGATGGCTTTATCCGTGTTTTGTTGCACAACTGCTCAGCCCAGCCACTGCTCTCAGGCACCAAAGAGACTATCAAGGTGCCTTTGTTTTTCTAGCAAGTCTAGTATAGTATATCACTACAAAACATTAAAGATGAAGTTACTTGTATATCACACTTCTATGCCATATCAAGAAAACCAGTTAGTAGGGACTTGTTGCTGTAATTCTGAACCCATTTATTGTACAGTCTAATAAATCTTCTTGCTTTCCAGAGGGATTAAGCTATTAAACCCCTCACTAATGGCACAAACAATAACTCCAAAATCTAGCTGCTGCTTATGGAGGCATTGCACTGCCTCTTCCCAAGCTATCAAAAATTATATTGTTACTATGCAGATAAATGAAGCAAAACATAAAACCATTTCATCAGTCTGCCTTGTACTTAGGCTTTAAAAGCAATGCCTGAACAAGTCTCAAGACGGCAGCATTAAGGGCTGTAAGAAGCTTCTCAGGAGGAGCCTTGCAATATGATTTCAGGGAGCTGAGCTCTCTCTTGGGGCAGGAAAGCCCAGCCCACCGCATCGCTGGTTTGGCAGCACCCCCTGTCCCTTCTTCCGTAGCGGTACTGTGGATGGCAGGAGTGACAGCTGTGACTTGCCTCTCCTGGATACCCCAATTCAGCCCCTTTTCAGCTGTCTCCACCTTTCTGAGCACATACCCCACCGCTGAGGGAACGCTGCTGGGAGGGGAGCAGGGCAGCACATGCAGCTATCTCCTCGGGCTGCTGCGGGCATCGGGTGGGGGGCTGAGGAGCTCCCAGCAAACCCCCCAGTGAGTTCGGTGAGGTGCAGCAGCTTTAAGCAGTAACTGAACTGTCGGTTCTGCTTTCCAGCAACCCGGGGACCTACGGGGAAAAATAACTGCACCCGCCAACTGTCTGTTGGTGCACAGGTCTGTGCTCAGATTGCACTACCAGGCACAGGCATTAGAGCTGCCCGTTTTTCCACGCAGCAACACATTATTACCTTCTTAGAACAATGTAAACTACATCTTTCCAACTATTTGTCTTCATGAAGTAAAAATACAACAAACCAAACAGGGGAAGCTCTGTATGTCTTTTTCTTGACAGTGCTGTTTGTTGAGGTGTGATGAGTGGACCGTCAAGAAAGGTTTTGCTGGGGGTTAATCGTTCAGACCAAACAAAGCCCCATCTAAATAAGACAACTGCAGGCAGCAGTCATTGCTTTGTAGACATAGACATATCATCTACTCCTTCCCACCATCCAGTCTGGCTGGCAAGAACAAGTAATTGGATCGTTTTGTTCCTCTGGATCATTAGCAACTTCCTCCTAACGAGGCATCTGATCACAGTCCTGAAGAGAAAGCAGACTTCACATCAAGGAAGTTAAGAGTAAGCACACGTCCTTCCTCACTCCTCACAGCCCTCTCCCGAAGCTCCCAGCTCCCTCCGTGAGGCAGCTGGTGAGCCCTGGGTGATGCTTCGGCCTCCCCAACCAAGGAGGATACAGCCGAGGCCCCTCAAGGGAGGACAACCAGCGTTCAAACCACTCGGATCATCAGCTGCAGTAAGTACAAGCAATCTGAAAGGTTCTTCAGAGTGTAATTTGGCCAATTATTTACATTAATCTACACATGGTTTTACCGAAGTGAAACACCTTGATTAACACCATTTTTGTCCTTAAAAAACAGCCTCCACGGTATCTCTGTTACCAGCTTCTCCAATCCTGCAGTCTCCGTACAGGTCACATTTAATCATCAGCACTGGCAGCTATTACATTATCGTGTCAGCTCCTATTTGTTAGTGACTTATTAAAAAAGAGAAGCATTTTATACTGATGACGGAGAGTGGCAAAATTTAAAATGGCTATAAAACCCCATCCCCACCAGGCTCTGGCAGCAGCTCTCTCACATACGTGTGCTACGGAAGCATGGGCACCTGCTCTGCCTGAACAGCACTGTGGTTTTCACTGCAAGTGTTTGCCTTTCCCAAAATACAAGCATCTGAGCTCAGAAGTTATTTTTGTCCGAAAGTTACTTTAACTGCTTATTGGAATGAGCGTGATACAGAACATTTAACAGCTACAGTTACAGCTGTGATCCTCACAACACATCATACACCAAACACCCACATACCAGCTCTGTTAGGCAGGATAATTGTGAAAATGTGTTAACATATAAAGTGTACACATATTTTTGGCAGCACTACCTCTAACGGACTGATACGTTGATTTATATTCCAAGACAAGTTTGCTGACAGTACCTGCCAGCTGCTTAAACCATTCTAACCTTCATCTTAAAGGTAGGAAGGTATTTTACATTTAAGCCACAGTCAAGGAACAGTCAAATCACACAAAAAAGAAAGATAACACGTTTAAACACTCACAAAGCCCACACTTTCTGAGTAGCTGAATAATGCTTAGCCAGGTATTGAAGGGAAGGTGCGCGTGTCCCAGGGTACGTGCTGTGGGGGACAGAGGGGACAGGAGCGCCCAGTCCCTGCCACCCCAGCCTGGCAGCTCAGATCTGAGCTTTCTGCTGGCAGACAGCATGTAAGGCCAAATTCCTTCAATGCACAGACTGATCCAGTACAGCGGCAGTAATTTAAATTTTGATCATGCTACTGGAGAGAGGATAAGCCACATAACTCATGGTCTATTTAGCCCTAAAAAGTCAGAACATATCTACTTTGGAAACCCTTTTCTGCAGCTCAACTTTACACACATACATCTTGAGGTTGGTAACAGAAGAATAAAAAGCAGAGTTTTCCCCTCCTGCTTCCCTTTTCACAGCATGGTGAACAGCTATCAAACCTACACACCTGGAGTAAAGTTTCAAGGGTCTTTCAGGAGAAAAAAAACCCTGCTTTTCAAGACACAGATACATAATTTCAGGCTGGATTTAGGAATTGTACAAAAAAATCCAGTGTTTAAGGTGCAGAGACCATCGCAACACAGGACAAAGCATCCAGCCATGCACCATGAGGTTATGTATCTTTGCCTATCTATGGTTTATAGCAACAGAACAGAAATGACAACATCAACCCTGTGCTTAAACAAAGCTTTAACAAAACAAAAGCACCACGTCTTCTTTCACCCAGCCTGATATTATTGCCCACTTCATGACAAGTTTTGCATGTCACACAGGGCTACCCCTGTCCAGTTGTGTGTCCCTTACTGGCTGCTTACCGGTCTCTGCTGAAAACATACACTGCATGAGCTAAAAGGCAAAGCCTGAAGCTTGGTTTCCCTCAGTTCTGAAGAGGGGGCAAGCTCAAAAGCACCCCTCTCCGCCTGGCTGCTGGTGCAGAGCATCGCTGCTGCTGATTGTGCAAAAGGGTGTGTTTCCCCTGAAAATTAATAGCAAGTGAATGCATAACCTGGGATCAAAATGAGATTTTTCACTATCACTTTACGTTTTACTGGCTTCTCAGAAATGCTTGAAAGTTGTCTCATGCAGTCACGTACACATTAGCAACTATATTCTGCAGCTAAATTCTTTCACCAAATGACAAGACACAGAGCCAGCTCACAGTTAAGCTCTCCATTTCCTTTAGGCTCTCCTAATGAATTGGGAAATAATGGCTGCAAATATCGTGCAGCTTTGGCTGCACGAGCTTCCTTCACTCTGAAAAGCAGTGTTTATCTGTTTTTCTCTCAGCATATGCTCCAGGAGACCTTTTACATGAACAGCAAAGGCAAATCTTTTACCCCGGTGCCAACAAAGCCAGCACAGCTCAGTGACCCCGACCACGTTAGACCTGCTGACTCTTCTTGCTGCCCAGAAAGCCCCAAGTTCTCTTTGTGCTTTTCATTTCTTTCCTACCAGGTTCCCTCTAGGAGTTTCCACTAAAAAATCCTGAGTATTTAGAACATAATAATTTTTTTTCCTGCTGTTAAGCAGCCCAATACACAACACATTTTAGAGGGAAAGATGGAGGGGTGTTTTCTTTCCTGACAGGGTTTCACGGACAGTAACAGAGCGGACAGAGATGCAGGCACTTCTGCTGCCAACTCATTACAACACCTACAAGAATTCAATACAAAGTGTGCTCCAAATTACAGCTCGGACAGCTGGCAAGTATTTGGCATGCCTGCTCGCATGCAGCCTTCAAATAAAAATAGAAGAACCCTTCTAGTCTGAACAGTGCCACCATTTAAAAAGAGTGGGCACAAGACTGGAGAGTACGCACACCATGCCCTAAAAATTACACCGTTCCTATCAAGCAGAGAACTTGGCAGACATGGTCCACCCTCTTCGCCAGAGCATGTTTTTGTTTAGCAATCGCTAGTGAGCTTCATGTAATTTCTGCAGTTACTCATAACTTACCTTCCAGTAAGTGATGGATGCACATTCTGCAAACGACAGTGCTGCAAGAGCCAGCGTCAGAGCCGCTGATGCATTAGCAGTTCCCTCATGCCCTGCTTCTAAGCGGTCCCCTGAAACCTCAACTCTCTGGGAAGTCTAACCCCCACCCCAGTTTTGGTTCACTGATGTTTACAGTCCATTACTGGCATAAAGCATTCACAACCACACTCTTACATATGTACTCTGAAGGCTTTTTCTTTCACTATGCAAAAAGCAGAGGTTAAGGAAGTAACACTGCGTATAGCAGAGAAATAAAATCTGGTTTAAGTTAGAGGAACAGGCTAAAAATGCCTCATTTTTCTTGCTTAGCAAATCCTGGCACTCTGTACTGATGGTTCTCCAGTAACTGGTGGTAGTTACTCAACAGCAGAATTTTCAGCTAAATTCTGCTGTTTCACCAACTATTTCTAAAAAGAACAACCTGGACAATAAGCAATGCTGCTTAAAACACTCTGTTAAAGAGATTTTGCTGGGAAATTTTGAAGCTTTGATTATAGTTGCTTTCACAGATATTTTCTCATAGTGTTCACTTCAAAAAAACCCCACTGAAAATACTTTCCCTTAAAGTACATCACGCAATGTATTAGTGAACCTCAGTACTGGCAAACACAAGCTAAGCAGCAACATAAAGCATAAAGTTTTCCACACGTGCTGGTTTGAACAAGAAACAGAGAAGGCAGAGACCTCGGCGACAGCCACCTCTGGGCTTTACAGCCTGGCTTCGACACAGCCCGGCTGCGTAAACCAAGGGGCACCAGGAGCATCCAGCTGATGCAGAAATAAAGCAGTGCCTGTGCACGGCCCCGCTTCTCAACTGCCACTGCCTGAGTATCAGTACACGAAAATATACACACCAGGTAACGCGTCCAAGATGCAGACAATGGGGAACAGCGTCGAGGCAGAAGAGTGAACACCCGGCAGCAGCGTTTCCAATCCACAAGACTTCTATTTCTGGGGAGAGGTGCTGCATTTCCTTCCCTAATCCTTCAAATCAAGCTCAGTCTGGCACTTCATTCTCCAAGTAACAGTCTGTCCCAGCAGAGTTTATGTTTAGACTCTGGCATTAACCCTGGCAAATGTGTTTGGAAACCTTCTGTTTCTAGATTTTTTCCATATTCAGCACGCCAGAGATTACTTGGAGGCAGCAGCGCTGGGTACTGGGGAGACCAAGATAACGTACAAATCCTGTTTTTATTGAAGTTCACCACAAAGGCTGAGCTAGGTTTCACATCAGGCACAATAGTAACTTAAATTCTGTATTTTAGAATACAGCCCGTGAATGCATACAGGCGTGTAATAAGGCCTAAAATAGAGATATCCTTTTATTTTACTTTTTTTCATCTCCTTAGAAGAGCTGATGAAAAAGGAGGGCAGAACAAAATTAGAAACGATATAAAAGCATTCTGAAAGCGACTTGATAGCAAACTGCTTTGGCCCTGAATTATTTTGTATAGCTATGACAGTGAATTATCTAAGTACAGGAGGCGATTACTATTAAACATCCAATAGACAAAAAGAATTACCAGTGAAAGGAAAGGTCAGGACGACTGCTGAGCAGAGATAAAACGTTTTCAGAGAAGATTTCTCTCTTCAGGAAGACACACAGGTCAGTAAAGTGCAAAGAACTGTTGTTGCATGGGAAGAGAGGGAGTATTTTTGTCCATGGCTCCTGTTTTCTGCTGATTTCCGAGATTCTTTGGTTGCTTCCAACGAAACTGGGATGCGTACCTACAATTATTACAGCCTTGTACACCCAACACAGAACCTAACACAGGCTTAGCAGGATTTATAGTTTTAAAATTCTAGCAAACAAAATCTAATTTAAAGTTGATCAGTCAAAACAGCTTTTGTTTGTAAGGAAACAATTGAAAAATCTTCAGACTTCTTATTCAGGGGGGACCAGAGCCACAATGCAGGATCAGAGATCAAATGCAGGGACCCGGCTGGGGGATACCACATGCCTATCTGTTCTCCGGCTCTGCTCCGAAAGGCCACGTCTAAGTTTAAATAGTTTTGCCAGTTGGAGCAAACAACAGACTTCATTCTTAAAGACAGCAGGAAATTCCAGACTTTAAAATTCTGCTGTAATGCCAAATTCTTCATTTTTGTGACTTTTTTATGCCTATCCCTGCTTGAAAATAAATTGACATTTTGTAAGTGTTCTACCCCAGTACTTTAAGCATCAGGATCTCAGTTCTAATATTTGTAGACATGATTATCTCCTCCATGATTTAAACCCACACTTTTAAAACACAAAACAAGCCTAAGCAGCCACTCCACCCCACCAGGAACAAGTCCCAGAGGTGGGTATGATCTGCCCAAGAGCAGCAACACGGAGTTGCATCAAACTAGGTGAATGTGGAGGCATTTTCACAGGCAAGACAGGGAAGGATGCTGCGCACGAGCCGCTGCTCCAGCTGGTGGGTGCGAAAGGGCCCCGGGAAGCGACCACTCCTGGAGATCACCAGCTAAAGCAGCAAGTGGAAGGGCACAGAGCAGCGTCTGAGGGACTTTTCTGTTTCTGTTGAATGTTTTTCACTAGCAGTGATTATTGTCTCTATCATCCCATATATCTGCAAAGCTTGGAAAGCATGAAGAACAGTGGAAAATAGGATGCTTAATAAACTAAGTGGTCTAGAAAAGAAAAATTCAACAAATGCAAGTTATTTAGACTGGACTAACCAACTGCACAATACAAAGACAGAAGCTGTCCTACTAAACAAGATGGGTTTTGGGTTTTTTTTGTGGTTTTTTTTTTGTTTGTTTGTTTGTTTGTTTTGGTTTGGGTTTTTTTAAGTACCTAGAGGTTATACTGCATTGCAAATTAAACTCTAGCTGTAGTGACAAAAATCACCACGGGAGGGGTATAGATATGGAAGTGGCCTACAAGCTGCAGGACATGAAACAACCCCTGTGCTCTGCTCAGCATTTCTGGAGATGCAGCCAGAGCCCTGACCCGCTCCGGGACACCGGGGGGGGGGGG
>NW_020799112.1:8709627-8738679 GCF_003259725.1 Athene cunicularia
AGGAGGCTGGTGTATCAGGGTCCCCTGAGCCGGGGTGTTTTGGGGCACAGGGATGCAGAGGAGGCAATAAGGCTCCAGTCCTCATTTCTCCCCTTTTAAATGAAGGATTTGGTTGATGGGGACCTGCCCGCTCCGTGGCACACACAGGGGAGCACTTCTCCCCAGCTTAAATTTACCAGCTCACGCACAAAATTCAGCAAAAAATAAAACCACGAGATACAGCTTGGCCAGTCCTGGCCTTCCAGGTAACTTTCCCACTTTCCAGCTAATTAGAGTATTCAACACAAACACCAGAGGGGTTAATGTCCAAACCAGTTCAAGAAAAAAAAAAAAAAAAAAAAAAAAAAGATTATTTCACTGTGCTTTACAACCTTTAGAAACTGTTAATGGAGGATAGATGTTACAATAATGGCTCTGTTCAGTTTGTCTCACAGCTTAAAGTGGAAGCTGTAAAGTATTGGTTTGTACTGTGGCAAAAAAGGTCTGCACACATTCCGGTGGCTGTATCTTCCCAGCTTGTGTTTTAGAATTTAGGTTAACTCACGCTTAACCTAACAAAAAAGTCCTAACGACCAATTAAACTCTCGCTTCCAAAGCAAGTCTCCCTTCTCCAGCTCAACCTTAAGACACAGTAATTCAATCCTGAAAAAGAAGAGAGTATCATCCTTTCAAGATAAAAAAGGGAAAAAAATGTTCGACTTAAACTGGATATCCTGAAACATAAAAAGTGGAAGTGAACAAGCAGTTCCCAAAGTGTCAATATTTTTTCTGCTGGTCTGTCTCTGGACATCAAGCCTAGGACTTGCCCTGCTAGCTCGTGGATGTCACATACCTATTTCTCATTTTTGTGGGAGCACAAGAGAGTCTGATTTTGCTGCCTCCTGCCACCTTCTCCTAATTAGAAGAGGGATCACTCTGCTTCTGCAAGGATGAAGCGGGTTTGGGTTTTGCTTTCCCAAGCGACAGCCCTCAGGGGGTTCAGGAGGTGGTTGCAACGAGGGGATGGATTCTTCCTGCAATGTGCAGAGAGCGAGTCCACCCGGCAGCACTCCGACAGCTCTCCCGGGGGGTGCCCAGGGCAGGAGGCCACGCACCTCCCACGCACCGGACCTGGAGCCTCAGAGGGAGCTTGGAGGCACAGCTGCACTGAGCTGATTCTCACAGGCTAGAAAAAAAAAAAAAAAAAAAAAGGCTCCAAACGCCTTAGATTCACAATAGATTCAGGAGATGAGGCTTGCGTCATTTCCATTCGGATAGAATAGGCTTTTGATAAAGTTTATGTGCAGAAGGTGGCTCTTTGCCTACATGCAAAATCCTTGGTTTGCTATGAAAGATTGAGCAGCGTCTCAATTAAGTTTGCACAGTCCCTCCCATCACACCCTCCCTCGCTGGGCACTAACCATAACGAGTCCTGTCCCAGTTAAGTCAGAACAATAAAAAGAGTTCTTAAACCCCACAAATCGTGAATCTACACAAATATCCCTGATTATACAAAACCCTTCTTCCTTACGGAACTCTGTTCTCCATTAGCCTTTGTAACGAAGATTCCTCCCTGCTTCCACCTCGGTAATTAGGGGACTGAAGATGCCTTGACTGCAGTTTCTCATAGTCAGGAAAGAAAATATTTACAAAGAGACAATGCCGAGCTCCAAATGCAGATTTACAGTCAACATTAATCCAGAGGGAGTCTCTAATGATCTCCTTTGGCTCCACTTCTCAAGACAGATTTTAGCTGTTCTTCCTGTTGCAACACACCAAATAATAATATTCTAACAGGATACTTGCTATTCTTTAAGAAGCGGCACTCAAATTTCTTCAACCTCTGAGCAGTCCACAAAGTAGAAAGCTGCAACCCAAACTTATTGCTCTTGACAACATAATCTTTCTGCTTGGGATCAGTCTCATGCAGAAAAACCCCAGAGTCAACCGTAGTGTCTAGCAATATCGTTAAACAAAAGACACGGACAACAGATACTTCCTGTGTTTCAAGGGAAATAACTGACAGTGGAATAACTTCGATCCTAACAAGTACAGACTGATTTTGGTCTGCGGCTACACGATGGTTTCTAGTTCCTCTACAGGCTCTTAGTTTGATTGGATTAACTTCAGCTGCAGGCCCTCCAGCAGTACTCCCAGTTGGATTTTCACATTAAAAAAAATGTGAGATGGGGCTTTTGGAGCTGCTGTTGGGCTGGGATTCTGGGGCTTAATACCTTCAGTGCTATCAGGACAGACTAAACATCATGCAGCCATCGAGTAAAGACTCTTGTGCTCAAGGATGCTGTGATACCCCTACAGCAACGATGTCATCTTTAAACTATTTCAGTATACAAGCAGCTGCTGTCAATAAATTCTCCTAACTCTCCTCCCTAAACGCTTCTGAACGTCCCAGATTAGCTGAGCTCAAGACCTGGCTGCATGTGATGCTTCTGGATCACATTTGCACCCATGCAAACCCTTGTGCCTATCACACTATTATCACTTGGCACATGCAGCTCATCCCAAGATTGGTAACCTGGTACTGGATTCTCTTCTGTTTTTTGAAATATATTATAAAAAGATGTGTAGTTGGGGAGGAAACTACTGTCTCCTTCAGCCCAAAATACCATTTCACTGGGAGAAGGATCACGCTCAGCAATGCTCTGCCCTTTTTCCCAGGCCAAGCAGGCAGTTTGTTTTAAGAAGAGCTGAATTACAGAACAAATCCTCAAGGAAATCAGCACACATATTTTAATCTTTGACTCTTCAGCTCCATTTATTGTAGACTATTTATTGGCTTGCAGCTTTCCATGCAAGTTAATCAAAATGCTGTGGGATTCTGGTGGAGACATGGTTATGGGAACAGATCAATTTTACCACCACGGACTGCAGATGTGCCCAACTTCAGCTAAACACCTTCGCTTCCTGACTTCTCTGCGACACCTCCCAAACCCAACTATTTTTTTTTCTTTTCTCTTCTTGCATCTTATTTTACACAAATTAACCTACCAGACTTAAGGAAGAACACAATTTCACTTCTGGATTGCAGATTTTTACCAGGTGCCTGTAGGAAAGTCCCTGCCTGAGCCTGCAAGCAGTTTCCCCCATGCCAGCAGGGAACCAGGGTGTCGGCCATACCAAAAGAGCTGGGCAGGCACCAGCCCAGAGCTGCTGCAAATCAGGTCTTCCTAACTCCCTGTCAGTAAGGCAGGAGAGTTAAATTAGACCTAAACACTTACACCAAATATCTGGTGTAGCCCTATTTAAATCAGCAAAGATTCATTCAACATCCTCAGGAAACGGACATTTTCACAGAAGCTGCACAGTGTAAATCTTCAGGATCCCAAGATTTACCTAATAATTCTTGCAGAATTCCATTTATGAAAAAACAGCTATTAACATGAAACAAGCAGGGTAAAGGCAGTTCTCTTATTCAGTTCTCTTCCTGCAAAAAGAAGCCACAACTCCCTTCATCTCCCCCCAGCACTTCAGGGGAAAGGGAATAATTTGCAATAGATGTGTGGTCTTTGATCACTGGTCTGAGACTGAATCTAATGGACTGTAAACTACCAACCTCTCCCATGTCAATAAATGATGTACAGATATGTATTCATACAAACACGTATAATGCACTGGGACAGCAAGTCAGAACTGGCAGGAAAATATTCTCCTCTTTTCCCAAACAGGTTAAATTGTCACCAGTTCATGCATCCGCTCCTGTTGCTAAAAGAAACTCGATTTTGTGTTTACCTGTTTTTTCCAATGCAAGTTCTGCTCTGCAGGAGTAGGAGTCGATTCTCCTATTTTAAATAAACTGCTGTGAAACATCAACAAGCCCAGTGCCTCCTCTCCTCCGCAAAGGTGGGCAGCATCGCTACCACGAGCTTAATAGCAAGGAGGATTTCAAAGAAGGAACAAACAGGAATGATGACAGCAAGTTAGCTATTTTGAGGAGAAGCAAAGCAAACTTCAAAAAGCTTTAAGAACAGCCTAAAATTTAAGTAAGGCCAGTATTATTCAGAATTCCCTCAGTACAAAGTATCTCCAAAACGATCAGCATGTGCAAAAATGCTATTTGCAAGCAAAAAACCCCATGCCAACCCCAAACCTTTACACAACCATTCTGAAGATAAACCCAATTCCAAGGAGGCTCCTACGCTTCACTCCAGATCAGCACCCTTGACCTTCCAAATGTGACTTGTAGCCAGTGAGGTGTCTATGACTAAACTGATGCTTTTTTTTTTTTTTTTTTTTTTTTAAACAAACCCACACGTTTTCTAATGGCAAAAAGTGGTTGTCTTAAGACACTGGGGCAGAAACTTAAAACCCACACAGAAGATAATCTCCACAGCAAAGGCAAGTTACAAATATTTAAACTGAACAGAAACCACTGACACAGGAAGGCTGCCAAGAAGTCCAGTTACATGATGAGCACCGACCTTCCTCCTCTCCACAGTCTGCTCTAAACCATGAAACATGCAACTCATTGACAGAGGAATAGGGAAGAAGAGTCGTCAAATATTCCCTCCTGATCTGAACTACTTTTATTCAGTTTTCCTAGAAGATCTTTTATTATCAAAGCAAGAAAAAGCACATTTTGCAGCAGCAGTTCCTAAAGCACTCATCTAAACACAAACTGCACTACTTCTACCTATTTTTACATTATTATAAATATCTGGTTTTGCTGCACAGATTTTAGAAAAAGAGAGTAGTTCCAGTTTTAAACCGGCAGTAGAATATTTTGGTATCCTGTTTCAACCCTCTGATGATAGTGTTTTATGTTAACTCCTGCTGGTTCACAGCAAACAACTAGCACTATTCGCTACATTCCAGAACAGCAAAAGTTATAGATGTTCAGGTCATCAGAAGATACTCTAGAGACCAGAAGTCAAACTATTCTGCAAATAGTCAGAGAGGTTAAATGTTAAGTGTTTCAAGATTTGAATAGCTTTGCCTCTTTGGAGGAAGAGCTTTTACCAAAATGAAAATACCTTTACCAAAAAGATAAGAAAATATAAACTGTTTAACCTCAGCTAAATCTATTCAGAGTGAAGCCTCCAGCTCTCAACAAGCTTAAGGAAATCTCCACTTGATGAAAACTCACTCAGCAGGTTCCCTTTTAGAGACTTTATGAGCATCCTCGTAGTTCAGACACTCGGCTCAGTTCCCCAGATAGGAAATTCAGACAAGGGTATTTGGAAGCAGCACGAGCTGACCTCAAAACCTTACTCTCCACCGAATGCAGAGAGGAAAACTTTAGTACTTGAGAAGAGTGCCCACAGTGAAAGTTAGCGTGCACAGCACCAGCTTATTCCGGTTCCCAGGTCTTCAACTTGCAAGATGATGAACACAGGAAATACAGAGAAAGAAGGAGAACAAGCACAAAGGGAGGAGAGCTTTATCAATCTGTCTATATACAAACATAACGATTGCTTTATAGACAAGTTATGTCTATCCTACAATGAGGTCATTAATCTAATGAAAATATATCAAGAAAAATGTGTTGAGACTGACAACGATACTGTACCTCATCATTAATCCTGACCATATAACACTGCTACAGGCAAAAGAACTATTAAGATGAAGACACTTAAATCACTCTACAGATGGAACTCATCACACCCCTGTAAAAATGGTTTATTAGCAATACACTTCAAAGCATTATCTGAAATTTTATCACAAGTTACTTAGTACGTATTTAATATCTGTTGTGGTTTTATTGTTGCATCTTAGTTACTTTTAGAAGTTTGTACTATTAATGATAGGTCTGCCACTGACAAATGGAGCATTGCAAGCATAATTTACTCACAAGTGGGTTCTTTGTGGGGAGTTTTTTCTTTTGAGCAACTGGCAGTGGCATTGCCAAAAAATTCTGCAAACATGCAAAGATCCAGTTAGCAATTAAGCATTAACAATAGTTTCGCTGATTATACTGTTTATGCAGAACACATTCAGCAATATGCATTGCAGCAAGAGGCCGCATATACAGACGGGATAAAGTGATTCATAGCGTTTCTGTGCTAGCAGCTTTGCTGAAAATTTAAATAAAAAGAATTTTCAAAGTAAACATTTTAAGCAGAAACGTAAGCATTTAGTATTCTATGCACATACAAGCATTTCTATTTTACGCATTATAAGCATTTCTATTCTGTGCATTATAAGCATTGACTAATAATGCAAATAGAGTGTTTTTGACTTCTCTCCTAGCCTCACCAATAATTTTCAGAAAAGATGGTGCCTGGAAGATACCAAGTAAAGGCATGAAAAGCTAAAACTACGAGTTATTCTGCCCTTTGCATTGCTGACACCACTGGCTGCCAGGCATGACATAAAGCAGGTGGGTTCCTGGAGGTGCAGAGAAGCCATCACAGCAGCCTGCCCGCCCCTGCGTCCGGCCAGAGGCAGCCAGGGCTGCAGGCTGCCGTGCCGTCGCTCTGCCACGGAAAACACGTGGATTGGTATAAAATTTGTTAACTGTGACCATCAAGGCACGTAAGCAGACTAACTCTGTTAACGTGAGCTACTGCAGAGCAACGGGTTTGATCCAAAAGCATTTCCATTTTAGCTGGAGCAAGCACAGCATTACAGGAAGGGTGCTTGTAAGGGTTAATGGTGTTAGATGGATGCGAAGACAAAGTATTTACTTGTGAGCAAGATGTACAAAATGCCATTAGCAAAGCTGCCAGAGAGAATGCTAATGCCACCTTCCTCTCAAAGAAATTGTCACTAGCTGTATCTTCCTATTCAAGTGGTTGCTAGTTCTCGAGAGTCACCTCCAGAAGACAGGGGAAACGCAATTACAGAAAATAGCGATATCTTTGTCAAAAACCAGCAAGCAATTAAATCTCCCCTACACATGGAAACATGTATTAAAGCTAATTATTGTACATCGGTCAATGTAATTGCAACTCAAATGCAGCATGGTCCACATAATTAGTTGGCACTAATGGAAACCTCACAATGCAACAAATGTACTAAAACACTCTGCATCGAGAGTATTTCCTTGCAGTACCAGGAAGTCAGGCTACTTCTGTTGTCAAATTTAAGGAGCACTTTGCCAGAGAGAAGATGGGTAGATATCCCCTCCCACCTCCCCCAACAGCAACATCTGAAGTTACTGAGGTCCTCACACCTAAAGGAAGCTGCCCGGGACCTGCTGCTAGAGGCTGCAGCACAAGCTACTCTCAATATCTTGATTTGGGCACATCGGGTTACGAACAAGGCTATCAAAGCTGATACAAACCAAAATATTTTGTTTTCCCTTTTGCTATTCTTGTTAGCTTAGCTTCCTTTTGTTCAGTTAGGTATAACCCTCACTGTTGAGAAACTGCTTATGCAACCCGAGATACTCTCAGAGAGGGCACGACAACACTTTTCAGCCTTCAGCTGGCTAGTGGGTCAGTTCCACTTCGATTTATACCGCTTGGTGATGCTCAGAGACACTCTGCCAAAGCGGGAACAGCAGGAAGATGAAGGAAGATTTGCGGCTGCAGTGAGTCCCGTCAGGACACCCAGGGCATTTATTAACTCCTCGGGCAATGAGAAGACAGTGGTAGAATTTAACAACCATCTCTGCTGAGCCTGGTACCTTCTACAGCATGAGAAGAACCACATGCTTATAAAAGAGCACAGTACAAAGCCCAAAATCTTGGGCAGAAAACAAACTATTTTGTTGCAAGTTTCACAGAATCAGAAATAGTTAATTATTAAAGTGATTTTACCCCTCCTGCCAGGTGTATTTCTCCAAGGAAAAAAAAAACTAGTTTCACCTTCTGTGAAGGACACTGTGAAAGACCAGTTTGATTGCAATGGCAGATCTTTCTCCAATGACAGAGGAGTCGTACTAGGCTGGGCGCAGCACGTAACAGTGCTCAGCTGGGCAAATAAAGGCCAGCACATACCTGGTGTCATCTCAGTGACCATCAGATGTATGCTACCCTACAAGCCAAGTCTGCAAGCAAACAGCACGAGAGAAATTTTATAGAAATGCTGAATTTACCAGAAAAATTCTTTGTTAGGCAAGTTTTCCTCAGAACAAATGGCCAACACTCTCCTTTGTAAAGGCTGATTATTTGCAGGCTCCAAGAGCTGTAATTCAGTTTAACATTTTGTCTGGTTTTGGTTTAGTTGCAGATACCTGCCGAGTTTCTCAGTGGTTTTGAGCTTGTAATCCAACATCACTGCTTATCCACCAGTAATATGCTCTAGCCTAACAAATGAGTGGTTTAACACACATTTAGGGTCTTATTTCAAGTAGGTACAAATTAACCAAACCACCTTTTTGCCATCTGCTTGGAGAAACAAATTCCCACATTAAGGTAATAAAATATGGTGATGTGACATTTCCAGGGTAGTTAGAGAAAGGCGTGTTTGGGCACAGCCCCCGAAACACAGCCTGTCTCACCTCCACAGGGAAACAACACAAAGTACACTGAGCTTGTGGAAATTTCCAAACAGAAGCTGGTCCTTTGGAGAAAAAAAAAAAAAAAAAAAAAAATGCTGGGGAAGTGGCTCTGGATGTGCCAATCTAGACGCTATCACGATCATAAAACACGGAGGAGGAAGGGAAAGCTTATGCATCTGTTTCCAGCAAGGGAACTAGGTCACTCGAGAAGCAATTAGCAGGCTGTGATGATCTCCTTCCACCCAGCCATGGTGCATCAGATCCCAGAAGCACCAGGATGGTCACAGGACTGAAAACGCACCCCACCCCCCCACTTGTATGAGAGGAGCTCAGAACAACCGTCTGAAATGAGTTTTTCAGATGCTGCTAGTTAAAAGTTAGCTGAAGGCTGCATTAACACAAAGCAGAAACATAAACCAAAAAAGCTGAAAGCTCCTCCGCAGTCTGAAGGCCACCCGTGTTTTACTGGGGTCTGACAGAGCTGATCTTCAACTTCAGCAGGTGTGCCACAGATGTACAGACCTGGTTATTTAAGTATATGATAGATCAAGCAACCTATAAAGACTTCATCCTAATTATTACAGCTGAACAGTTACCACTGAAGCACAAGTAGAATAAGAAACCATCCCAGAATGATTACAGAAAAAGCTAATTTAACAGCCAGCTCTGGAAACATTAACTGAGGTTATCAGCAAAGATGAGAAGACTTCAGAGAAGGGCATCAGCCTCCAAAAATAATCTAGAAGGCCCCTGCTGCTCTGGAAATGGAATATTCACCTGGAGATGTTACATGAAAGACAGACTGATGGAAAACTCAAAGACATGACCTGGTATCCATGGGCATATTTACCACGAGGGTGCAGGCAGCAGGTTGCTCCTGCCTGTAGTAACCTGACACCTCTAGTAGCAAGTGAGACACAGGCAAAATACTGTTTTCCCCAATGTTCTAAAAGTTTCTTTAAGAAGCTGTACCTGCACAGCCCCCACACCCTACACTGCCAGGAACAGACTATTCTCCTAAAATTTCTGAGCAACAGCTGTTCAATATTCAAGCATACAAATAAAATTAATACTAACCTATTTTCTTTGGATGCTACAGGCATAATCTAGAAATTCAATGCATTCATTCTTTATTCTCTTCCAAACCCACTGACAGCCTATAAATTATTACTTCATATTGCAGGCCATCCAGAGGCTCCAGCCAGGGTCAAAGCAACACACTAGAAGAGAGACACTGGCTCCAGAAAGCTTCTCAGTCCTGGTCTATCCAAACACCCTTTTAGCAGATGCTAAACCGCTCCCTGTTTGTATAAAATAAACTGTTCAGTCTATGTCAACAGCTTCTCTGCTGCTGTTCCCCCTGGCAGATTAATTATTAGTCCACCCAGATCTTCGCCTTCACCATATTAAATGATGCAATGCCATTTAAAACATATTAAATACAGCAATATACCAAACTTGAAAATCTGAATAATTCATGAAGGTAAAAAAAAAAGATCTACACAAACCTAGGAAATTCTGCAAACATCATTCTTTCATCTACCACCTTCCCCTGTATTTTTTTAAACCAATACTGAACTTGGGGGCAATTAATATCCAATACAGTTCTAACAGCAGCAAAATAATTTTTAGCATCTCCTTCAAACCACTGTTTCATACCATCCATCACTTACAGGAAAACACGATCAAGACAGGAGTCTATGAATAACTCTGCTTCTTCTCCAGGATTCAATCTAGACTGCTTCTAAATATGTACAATGCCTAGACTACATTAACACATTAAAGCTTTGTAGATTGCCATCAGTGTTTCTGTGGCTTAATTTCATCTGTCCCTCACAATTCAGATCTTCAACTACTTTCATCCTAAAGAAAAAAAAAAATCACTTCACTTTAAATATAAAAACTCATGATGCTCACATAAGCAGATTGCTAAGCATGTTTAAGAGGATATATATTTAAAACCTGGCAGCAAAACTTTATTCCCCTACTAAACAGGAGTATTCTCTTGGATTCTATTGCCTCAATGTTAATAAAAAGCATATTCTACGATCAGTTGAGCTTGAAAAAGTCTGGGAAGGATGATGAGTTTGACAAGTCAAACAATTCAGGAGTAGACTTGGAGAATACAGCAAGCGATAGAAGGGTGAACATTTTAAGCAACTGATAAAAAACCCACCACAAGGGATTCAGTGTGTTTGTTTTTTACTCCAGCTGCACAAAGGATAGAAAGGCACAGTGCAGTAACACAAAATGGATGCTTTTTTGCAAACACCACCTCAATTTCCAAACGAGTTTGTCCAGTTAAAAATTCTTTTCCTACTTCTGACTGGGGGTTTTAATTGCTAACACAGATGCTCTTTTCTGCTCATTCAAAAGTAATGAGAGAATTTCAAACATTCTGTGCCTGAGACGGTCCTGCTGCACAAAGTAATTGGAAATGACAGATCACATACACCAGTGCAGGCTTGACGTTTGTACATCGAGTTCTGAAATAAACCTCGGCAGATTCACAGAAGTACTCACCCCAAGCTGAACAAATTCAGCAGCAAAGGCCTGAAAAATAAAACTTACCAATTTCAGATTAAGCACACAAGAGCAGCATGTATTAATTATTGGGCAGAAGTTTAAAGTTTCCTTTAATCATTTTGAAATGCTTTGAAATCACTTGTCTGGTATAGCAGCTCCGAAAGAGCTTTTATCTTTCAGCTGTAACACAGGAGGCACACTGGAAACCCCAGACGAGATTGTCTACCTTCCAGTTTTGGCATCTCGTTTTGAATTCAGTTTCTTAAGGTTGTGCACAGCGAAATAAACATTTTCTTCACCAGTCTGTGGTGTAAGTACAAAAAAATAATCACTAAATTTAACATAAGGAGAAACTTCACTTAAAAATTAGTCATGGAAAGCCAAGCATTAGTTTAGTACGTGTATTTTATATAGTAGCTCAAAGCCTCTCTCCAAGTACAACAGGTTAAAAATCCTGCCTCTTCTGTGCTGCCCAGCTCATGCTTACAGCATGGATAATTATATACAACATACAAAAGAAGGTAATTAACATACTTCTCACATAAAAACAAACAGCTAGGCTAATAGCATGCAGACCTGTTCTCACGCATCACCTTACCGGGAATAATTCACCATTGATACTTACAAGCACTCACACTGGAGTAATTTATGGATACCATGGTAACATAACTACAGCTCACCAAGTCTCACCTTTCATGAAATTCATGCAAGTACTACCTCTCTAAAGTGAGATTTTTCCCCATCTCCACCCTATTTCCCCTCTTTCCCACCCAGCATCCTTCAGAAGTGACCGGAGCTCACTTACCGTACAAACGAGGAAAAATAAAAACCTCTGAAAATGAGGTTTTAGGCACGACCAGCCCTTCAGCTGTACAACAAAACCAACCAGCTCATCTCTGCCTGAGCAGCACAAACAAGCTGGAGGAGTCCCCGCGCTAGGCAGCCTGCTTCCCTTCCTCTGGGCAGGCTGCACCCGCTTACTGCCAGGACACCTCCTGTAAACACAGAGCCATATGCCTTCTGCAGCTGCGAGTTATTAAATTGGATGGATGTTAACCATTTAGGCATCGACAGCAGGCTAAACATTTTAAACACATTACAGAAACTCCAGCCCGAGAGTTAACCAAATACAGACATTTAATAGGCAGGGAACAGGGAGAATATGCTCCTTTCTTACCTTAAGCAAAGGGAGGTCTCTGAATTCTAATGCATCTCAGATTTTTCAACTTCAAAAATGTATCAGGTGGTGATTTAAAGTGATTTCCCTCTCTGATTTCCTACAGGGGAGACGTGAAGAGAGAGAAAAAAAAAAAAGGAAAAATTGAAGCACTTAAGGATCTGCAACAGCCATCGGAGTTGAATTTTTTCCCCTCTATCTGTAAAAATCCTCTTATTCAGTCCTGTCTGCTCTTAAGACAGCACTGCTGACGAATTTCAAGGCTCAGCTCTTGACATGCAGAATCACTGAAGGATCAAGAGCATAAATGTCACTTCCTCTAGGCAGCACATCAACTGCAAAGGAGCCTAATCTGCTCTCCCCACCACAATCCTACCCAATTGAAGAGTAAATCCTGACATCTGCCTCATGCAGAGCTTTCATTAAACGTTTCTGAAGAATTCCAATTTAAAGCCCCTATCTAAAGGATCCCAGTTTTAGCTAAACCATTATGTAGTTTGACTTGAGAAACTGCGCAAGTGGAGGAATATAAACTGAAAAGCTAATAAAACAGAAGTCAAAGACTAACCTTGAAACAAATTACAGCTGGCTACATCTGAATGGTAGCAGAGGCTTGGAATTATTAAATGAGCTTCAGAAGAGATTTAACTAACCAAATTCCACTGCAATGCTTTATTTATGGTATGTGTGCTGGGCCCAAAATATTTACTAAGGTTTTTCCATCTCCTTTATTGCTTTTGCATATTTCCTAATCAAATCCAACAGGTACAAACCCTATGGAAGCCAGAAAATAGCTTTGTTTGACAGTATGAAATAACAGTGACCTAACGTTCCTTAAAATAGAAATCAGGTGCCACGAACACAACATCCTAAATACATGCTACACAGGGATTAAACAGAAATCAGGACACCAGCATCAACTTGAAACACCATATAATTAACTCCTAAAATGGCATTTTAATGGTCTCTGCCCTTCCTCAACTTGGCAATAGCGTGTATAATTACTCTCTTATTAGCTCTCTGCATCCTTCCCTTGCATTCCCAATTTAAAATTAAACAAAAACTCTTCTGTTGGAGTTTGCCTTGAAGAAGTCTTGTTTTAAAAGGATTACCCGTCGCTGAAAGAAAACTGGATTCCATAAAAGGAGGCTTATTCATGCACTTGAAGTCTATTTCTTTAGGTATCCAATACACACCTGGATCATTTAAAAATCTATTTGAATTTTTCTTACTGAATTAGCTCAATAAAGTAAATTTTATCACCCATTAAAATTTATGCCAACACAACTTGAGCCTGCACGGTATTTCTTCCTATAATCCTCTTGCTAGAGGCTCAATTTAATAAACAAAGGCAGCTCTAATAATTCAAATCTTACTTTCAAAGATGTGATGTGCCTGTCAGAAGCTTTCTGCAACATAGTCAGTACATTTCTTCAGTCTCTCTCCAAGGCTTTGCATACGTTTAAGCCTGCGTCTTGCCTTTTGAATGCTGATAACTACTGTGTTCCTTTTCTCTCCTTTAAAGGATTAAACGCAACCACAGAGACATTTTTATTAGTGCATCATGCACCATTAAATTGTCAGCTTGTCTTCCACGATTCTCTTTTAAAAAAAATAAATACGTGGCCTTGAAAACATCTTCACAACAAAATACTCATTTTCTTGGCACTTATTTATAAACTGAAGCAAACAAAGCCAGAATCCAACCACCAAAGCACCACATGTATTTTCCTTACAACCAGGTTGCAGAAGACGAGAACCACTCAACACACAACATGTATTTTTAAAGACTGCGCAGTATGTTCACATAACATCGACCAGAAAGCCCTTCGCTTGGCTCCCCAGGAGATTTATTTTTATTATTTAAGAGTTTACCCTACTGCCTTCAAGATGCAAGGCAAGAACTCCCCCATTTAGCGCTCTGGTCATATGGGAACACTCCCAGAGAAGAAATACAAGTTTTTAACAGAAGAAAACTGATATTTTCATCCATGACAGTCCTCCATACACGAAGGATGGTACCAACACATGTGCTAAGTGTCCCATGCTGAGAAGATGACAGTTTAGGATTCCCTGCAGTTACTTCCTACGGACACTCAGGATTTTTAATACCTCCATTATTTTTTGTCAATATTTCTACCTGGGAGTGAACTGCCTCTTTTTCCATAGACTGCAGCTTCCTTCTCTCAAACTCTAACTACCACTGACGGTGCCTAAAATTTCCTTCAACAGGGCTGTGCCTTGGCACGATTTTCAACCAGCCTTGCAGCCCTAACATGAGAAAAAACAGCCAGCGCTACAGAAATTCAGTTCCTGCCCAAATCGAACCCATCTAGAGGCTTCTGCCCATATACATCTTTTGCGTCTCACTACCGAGTTTTCAAAGTAACCAGCATGTTTGACTTCAGAAGGCACAAGACCTATTGACACTTTAGATTTGCACATTCCTTTTGTTTTTCAGTGTGGGCAGCAGAAAAATCCCCACCTCTCTTTATCAAGAATTCTTCTCTAAAATACTGGTAAAATTCCAGAAACTGTTGCGGTCCTGTTCAACACTGATGCAGAGATCAGTGCTGGGTAAAGATCCCTTTGCTCCCCAGTGTCCCCAGCTGGGCAGGACTGGGCAGGTTCGTTACAACAGGTCAGCAGAGAATAAACAAGGAGCATCTCTGCAACAGCTTGGACACAGTCAGGAGAGTCAATCTGGCCAAGTTATGTTCCTGCCTGCTCCTGGCTTGCAGAAAGAACAGCTGCAGAGCCTGGAAATAAACCCAGGAGATTGCCTGAAGGCTGAGCACGAAGCAGCCAAGCAGGTGCATTGCCCCCGTTTCTGTCGCAAGGCAAGAGGCAGCTCATGCCAACAGCTTGCACCGGGGGCTAGACGAGGGCATTGCTCCAACAGCGAAGAAATCCCTGCGGGTACCTTCAGGAGAGGGATGGAGATCCTGACGCAGTCAGACACTCAGCCAGCTCCACAAGGACTGCGGTAGGTGGAGAGTGAGAGGACAGAAACGGAGCAGGAGAAGGCACAAGTGACACTTAATGCTGCCTCGAGAGATGGAGAGCGGCTCTTTTCTGTTCAGAGGAGCCCAAAGCCACGTTGGAAGCAGCAGCTCAACGTGCTGGCTTCTTCAGGAGGCACCTCGGCAGAAAATCAGTTGACTTGCAGGTTGAATTCACATATACACAGATGCACATTTTCCAAGAGCTTTTACGAATACATGCAAAAAATTAAAGATTTCTAACCATTAGAAGATACAAGTTTTTGCTTTCTGGTCCAAGCCATCTGCTTCATTTTAAGCCTTGCTCCACTCAGCTTCACTTCTCCAAACTCAGCTTCGATGCTGAAACAAAGCTTTGTATTCCTTTTGTTATACATCTGAAATTATAGTGATTGCAGCACAGTTTGGTAAGTCATTAATACACGTACTGAGCGATTAGAAGCCTTTGCCTGCAACCTGCAATTTCAGCACAACCACAGCAGTGTTATCAGATAATGTATTAATAACCTGCTGTGTCTAAATACGGCGTTCCAGCAATAGGCATGTGCTGGTTTCAAAACGACAAAACAAATAGCCAAGCACACAGATTTTACACAATCAATTCCAAACTCCCGACTGAAGATGAAATCGTGTTTCTAGATATGAGCTAACACTATAAAACATTGCAGGAATGCAGTACCCTAAACCACAATTAAAACAGCAAGGACTTGCTATGCTTTTATTTACTTTTTTTTCTTAATTAAAAAAAAAAAGGCCTACTTGTAACTGCCCACAGCTTGCCTTAGGGGGTACAGCCTTTCCAGTAGCAGGGTAAGGCTAAACAGCGTTAACTCCAGCTTTTGTACAAAGTTTTAAGATGTTCCCTGGAGGCAACCTCAGATAAAAAAAAAACCAAGACTCTTCCATCTTTAATAGTGAAAGTTTCGACTAGGCAAAGCTAAAAGGGGGAACAGGCTAACGAAAACTAGAGAGCAGACAGGTACTCAGCTTCACCAGGAGGACTTGTAACAGGAGGATTTCATCCTCAGGCTGTCAGGATACACCCCAAAGAGATGGTCCAATCACTGCTCTCATGAATCCACAAAAATAAGATTTCCTCCTCATGCCTATATAGGAGGATTTTATCTCCTTCTATTAAACAGAACACTAAGATCGCATATTTTACTTTGATGATCTATAAAACAGAATTTGTTGTTTCTAAAGCCCAAGATTATCAGGAGAGAAAAAAAAAGAATCTCTGCTTCCAGCTGTTGCACATTTCTGACAGAGCCACGTCTACAGGCACAAGCAGGACCCACAATTCCATCTCTGCGCTGCGTTTTAGCATTTTCCCATCCGAGTCAAGAATCTGCAAGGTTCAAGTTACATCTGACCTGGCCATAAGCCCCCAAGATCTGAAATTTCTGTTCTCATACAGTATCAACGTGGCTCCTCTAAACGCCTCGTGTCCATCCTTTGAGACAGAGATGGATGGTTTTTCTGTAACCTGGGGTTTCTGTCACCTCCCAGCTGCACAGAACGGTGGTATGGACAGTCAGAGCAGCAACCAGGAAGCTGCAACCTGAGCTCTTAGCTAAGATGCCAAAGGCCAGCAAAGACTCCGAGCTCTAAAGTTATGTAACAGCCTGCTAGGAGAGGGCCAGAGAAGAGACACAGGCACAGCAGTCTGCTTTCAGCGTACTGAACACACCAAGTTTCACACAGACATTTGTCATTTATTAAGAGTGCTTTTCAATTTAAATAAGGTGGTTAAAGTGATAGCACCCAATTAACTGCTCAGTAGGAGGACGGCATTAATATTCATGAAACATTCAAAGCAGACGTGGGATTTGTAATTGTCTGAACCCACACACAACATAGCTGCACTAACACTGTACCATTCCCCCCCCCCAAAATATTAAAAAAAAAATAATATTCATTTCAGAAGTTAATTTGGGTTCCATTCTGATTTTTGCCCATTTAAACACCAGTGTTCAGCTTTACTCAACTCTGTTCCTGGTGAGAAGGGAATTTTTGGTCTCATGGAAAGAGGAACCAGCCTGACTCACACCTACGGTGTTAAACCCGACTAACCCAGGCACTGGCTCTTACAGCCAGTCTCTCAATTTGAGCCAGCGAGGCAGTAAAACCATCCCTCCCAAGTGCTGCCATTCCAGTGTTCAGTCCCAACACAGCTGTTTTTTTCCAACTGCAACGCACTGCAAAATGGTTATTTATAGTAAAAAAAAAAAAAGCGTCCAGTTAATATTGATCTTGCCCTACAAGGTGGGGGTTCTGTTGAACTACAGAAAACAGGATTATCAAAAATATATTCAGACTAAATTATTTTGGAGGCAGTTCTGAAAGGTCCTGCCCTGCCTCTCATCACTGAAGTGGAGCAGGAGCTCCTGCAGCTCCCAGTGCAGAGGAAACCTTTGCTGAACCGCAGCAGCTTTGCGAGCTTTGCTCTTGCAGCTCCGTCGGTTTTACTGGCATCTCGTTTTCCATCCCCATCGGCCTCGTGAGGCTCCCCTGGGCAGCCCCAGCCAGCAGGAAAAGGGGGTGCCAGGGGCTCTGTGCAGGCTGCTGCTCCCCATCTAGACAAACGTTAAGCTCGCAGTGCAGAACAGGGGAATAATAATTCTTCTAAAGCATGTGCACCCCTGGCAGGAGGGGAGCGAGTGCCAGCAGAGGGCACTCGGATGCCAGGAGAGGACAGGCTGGCTGCCGGGCTGCACCCGCGGTGGGGAGGGCTGGCAAAAAGTTGCTTTTCAAACTGCCAACCTGTGGCAAGTGAGATCCCCTTGGGACCCCATCGCTACGAAGGAGATGGAGATTCCCCTTTACAAGGGATCCCATGGAAAAGACGAGGGGTGATGGTACAAGTTACTCCTGGGGACATTCCCATTGGACACAAGAGGAAAATGTTCCACACTCAGAACAATCAGCCACTGGAATAATCTCCCCAGCAGCGGATTCCCAAAAACTGAACACTTTAAAATTCAGCTGGATGAGGGCTGGGCTGGTTTGTCTAGGCCAGGCTTTTGCCAGAAAGGTTGGACCAGCTGATCTTTGAGGCCCCTCCCAACCTGCTACTCTGTGATTCTATGAACCCCACCCTGCGTGGGGACGGCTCTTGTCAACATCTCCA
The DNA here is from genome assembly GCF_003259725.1 of Athene cunicularia. Taxonomy (NCBI): domain Eukaryota; kingdom Metazoa; phylum Chordata; class Aves; order Strigiformes; family Strigidae; genus Athene; species Athene cunicularia. The sequence goes on from NW_020799112.1 coordinate 8,727,846, forward strand.
TGGCCCAGGAGAGATGAGTTTTGCCTTCAGTTCTAAAGCAGTTGCAAATGCAACGTGTTTGATCCAAGGTCTAATTTCAGACTCTCTTCCAGCCACAGCAACACACCTCTGCTGCCAACTCCTGTTTCGAAGGGTCTCTGCAATCCCACGCACTGGACACGGGTAGGTTTGCTTTGACAGCAAAGACCAGAAAATAAGAAACTCCACTCCAGTCCCAAAGGAGTCCTTTTCCTTTGTGAAACTGTTTAAGGAGAAATGTGCAGTACAGTCAGCCATGCCAGCTGTTAAAATAATGAGAAAGCAGTGTCACAAGTCAAGCCAAGTGTCTTGTTAGGTATTTTTTACGCTGCAAAATTTCGCAAAGAAAGCTTAAATCTTCATGGAGAATTGGACAACTTTAGAGCAGCAAAATTTGAAATTCACTGTCAAGTAGGCAGGGAACTTGTTAACAGTCCCATGAGTATTAAAACCACAAGTCATATCTCGGCAAGATAACCTCCATTTGCTCAAATGGAAACAGAATGTGAGGACTGAAACTGGTAGGACCAGTTCCAGTTGTAGTTACTTAGAGAAGAAAAAGGAAGTTTTACTGGTCAATGGTCCTTCTGGAGCAAGAAATATTTTACCACAGAGTATTACAGAAGGTCATTTAAAAATAGTTGTTACTGCAAGGATTAAGCCTATAGGCAGTTACAGCAGAGAGCCCCACACAAATGCAATGAGCTGTGACCAGTACAGAATATGTGAGATGAGAACTGCACCCTATATAACCCATGTCAGGGCAAATGCAACAGTATGAAAAAAGGGGCAGATTGATAGATGTATTTTTTTCATTTATGTAGGTTAAACTCATAGGTAAGACAGGTTTTTAGAATCACACAGGTGGGTTTAAGGCCAAATCAGAACATGTCACTGACAAAAGCCTGCAAAACCAAAATCCTGTGTGCTGCTCCACCATCACAAGAACATGCACCTTGCAACACTATACCCCCAGCAAACGCTGAGAGAGTAAACCTGAGCGTCCAGGGCTTTCCAGGCACTGAACAGAGCAACTTTTGACCTCCTGGTACTATGCCCTTTTTATAAACACACGTCAGGAGATGAGGCAATTTAGTAAGTGTCAGTGAAATGCAGCATCACCTTAAGTCTTCTGAACATGAAAAACAGCTATCAGTTCTGCAAATGACCTGTAAGCTTTCATTTTCCCAAGACACAATAAAAAAATAATAAATGTATTTAGGTAAGAGACTTGAGAATTATATCTTTAAAAAGGTGAGAACCTGATAAATCTCACTCCTGCAAGAAAGCCAATTTTTGCAAATAGCTAAAAAACGTGTCACAATTATGCATTACCATAGAGCCTGCAGTGTTGTGGCAGGTCATTTGCATATCTATTACTCTATAAATTTTACAGTCCACAAATACCAAGAATACTGTCACTGAACGCCGATGCCAAGACTTGCCTTTCTAAGAAAACTCAGAACTGTGCAAAATCCTTTGTCTGAAGCATAACATTCACTACTGGTATTTACTGTCATTCTCAGCTCTGTGACCCATTGGCTTAAAGTTTAAGAACAAATTCACCTTTTATATATGTAATACTTCTGTAAGATATAAGGCACCAAATATTTACTTCTAAATGTAGTTTAAAGATCAAATATGATTTTAAGGACTAGATGTGTACTGTAAACAACTTTCTCCACGTTATACCAATAGGGATGCATAACCTCCTGTCCACAGCAGTAATAAACTACACATTCAGTGACAAAAAAGCCCTCTATTGAAACATCTTGTGGAAATAAGACCCATGACTATTGAGGAAAGCATCTGGCAGACATTAAATCCAAAAGCACACCTTTCCTCCCATCTGTCCATTCTCACCTCTCAGCAAGGCGCTGATCCTACTCCTACCAACAAGCGGTCAAAGTTTTTGATACTGCACAGCAAAAGTGTGTTTCTGTGTATAGAAGGCGATTTCCCTACCCAAGGTAAGCAAATATACACCTTTCAGTAACTGCAGAGGGTTAAACATCAAGGCTTGACTGCACCTCCCCTCTTTTTTCTAAGTGCAACATTATTTTGTACATTAGGCAAAGGAGTCCAACTGTTGCATTAAGTTTTTCGTAATTCTTCACTTTTCGTGATAACATAACAGAAACAGTTCTTTTAAAAGTCTAATTCCCGGCAGGCTTAATATGAACATTCTCCGAGAGTGCTGTTCATGCTTAAAAACAGGCATTAAACAGCTAAAACATTTGATGTTTGGAAACAAAGTTACCCATCTGCCAAGGGTTTTGGAAGCATTACATACCATGAAGGATTTTCCTGTTCTAAAACCATTTCATGTTAAAGAAAAATCTCCAGACGTGCAAAGCTTAAAGCTTAAAAATAATCCTTTCCACTTACTTCTAGTTCTCCCTTGCAAAAGCATTTGTTTACTGTGGAGCACCAGTTTTCTACTGCAAATGTCCATCCATCGCACAAGACCGAATATTTAAACCTACCTTACCTCTACGAAATAATGGCGTTTATAAATTTATCATAACACTTAAAAATCTACACAATAGTGGCATTTATAAATTAATCATAACACTTTAAAATAACCGACCTACTTTGCTTGGCCACCTAGGATTCACCGTGCACAAGCATCCAAGCTAGAATTACCCCCGTGCCGCTGGAAGAGCAACGGTACTGCGCATCAAGCTGAGATTTCACAGCAAGATGCTGCCCAACATGGCCCATAAATGTGCTCAGCTGCCTTCAAAACGCTGCTGCAGGGGGGTTGCCAAGCCTCCCAGCGGGAAGCTCTGGTTACCTCCGTCAAGTTTCCTCAAAAAAAGTGCGACAGCCTGGTTGACCCTGGCATTGGTGGCACGCTCTTACGCATCGGAGGTACGCGAAACTTCAGCTACACAGCAGGGATTTGCAGAAAGCCTGTTGTCTGCTGAGGGAAGCACTGAAAATAGCTTAAAAAAAAAAAAAAGAAAAAGAAGATAAAGAACACATTCCTTGGTTGCAATGCACCCATGAGGCTTCCAAGCGGAGCGGCTAGAAGGCGAGCCCTAGAACGGGTTGCAGGGAGCACCCAGGTCGCAGGGTGCTCAGGGTCAGAAATAGCCCCATGCTGGCAAGGCCACAGGCCTCAAGAAGCATTTTTACAAGCTAAAGGGCAATGGGACATCTGTAACACCATGCACTGAGTGCTGGGGGTCCTGGGATGTCCGGGCTGTGGAGGTGATCAAATTCTTACCCTTTTCTAATCCTAAAACCCTGCTGGCTTTAATTACTGCTAACATATGGCTGAGCAGGATGAAGCTGTTCCTCCCACCTACCCAAAAGCAAGTAGCTTTTCTGACAGTTTAACTTCCTGGGAAATTCAGATTTTTCTGGAAGAATACTCGGTGCACAAAAAACAGAGCAAAACCCACTAACGTGGAGGAAGGTGGCTGTCATGGTACAAAGCATGCAGATCTCCGACACTTCAGCTGTGGGACTGGCATATAATAGAGATCTAAATGCACTTTCTGTATGCCAGCTCCAGTGCAAATTTGTCATGTGGGCAAGGGAAAAACCCACTTTGTTTCACATTGTTACAGGTTTTGAGGTGCACAACGCTAAGAAAAGATTAAAAAAAAAAAAAAAAAAATCACAACTGCAATTATACTCAGCATCTTCCCTGCTCTTCCACAGATGCCTCATCCTTCATTTTCCTCATCTGTAGAGCAACCCTAGTGCTGTTCATGTTGTTCATTACATTTTTATTATCAACAAGTGGAAAACCTCACAAGCCATGGGAAAGTTATTCCCAGCAGTTTGTTTCTGTGGTTGGGAAAGCCAATGGCACCAAAGCAAACCCTGGCCACACACCTGTGGGGACAGGAGGCTGCTGGGTGCACACAGCCAGCTCTGCCTGCATGGGTATTTTCCTCTGGAGTACAACCAGATGGTTTAAGTACAACCAGACGCATCACAGAAGTGCTTGCCTTCTCTTCAGTATGAAGTATGTGATCTGTTTTGGTTTCTCAGCTACCTGGAGAAACAGTATATCAAAAAAACCCAAAAACCAAACAAAAAAACTCCCTGCACATTGAGAAAATTACTTCCCCCTTACTGCAGCAGAAGATGCTCTGATTTCATTTGTTGACATTTATCATTAGGAAGAGAGACATCTGAAAGCCCTGCTAGGAGAGGAAAGCTTCTTAGGGTTTTTAAGAAAGCCTACATTAAACAGCAGGGATGGCAAGAGCCGATTAGTCCTTAAGATACACAGTACAGTTAAAACAATTTTATTTTTTAAAAGAATTTAACAAAACCAGCTAAGATAACATAACCAGCAGCCTTCTGTACCCAACTTTGTATTCGGGTACCTTTTTAACAGGAGAGCTTGAATAAATAGGTTGTGATGTCATAGCTCCATTTCACCAAAATCAAAGTCAACATTTTTAACAATATATCCTAAAGAAGAGAATTTCTGCTTATCAAAAAGCAGAAGTGTAAATCAAACAGGCACAGACCCAAAAAAAGTCTTTTCAACCCCCCCCCTCTACTTCCAACCACAAGCCAGAATCCTATTTTCAGAGTACACTGATTTGACAGTGGCTTCTGCAGAAATATGACATCTCTCTCTAAAGTCGAGACACTCAGCAACTAAACCCATCCAGGTCAGCTCACTGCCTCTGCTCTGCTCACTTACGACAACTGGTTGCAATTGCAAACCATGCTCTTAAACAGTCAGCTCAACAAGCAATTTAAGAATTAATTCTTGTATCTCTTCAAATGCTGCTTAAAACAAATCATTACAAAGAAAATTAAGCCAGCAGACTTCCATTATTTCCGATTCAGTCAAAACAGTATGTAGCCATCTCCTGTAACATCAAACTGCACAAGGCAATCCAACAGCTTTTTTTTTTTTTCTTCCATTCATATTTTCCCTGAAAAGTAAAATTCAATATTGTGTGAAGGTTACCTGACTGGATAGCATTCAGGTCCATTTAAACAACTCGATTCTATCTAAAAATGTGGCAAATACCATGAGTATTCCAAAACGAAAAGGAGATACGAGCCGTCCAGGTTAGGTAGCCCGCAGATCTGAAAGCTTCAGGCACTTTGTGGGAATGTATCCTACCGTAAGCAACAAGAACTACACTTGTAGGGCGTGATTTTTAGAGCTTTGCCACAGTTGCCTTTGCAGCCGAGCTGATGGACTGTTAAGGAAGCATGGTTGACATTCACCCATTTCGACTGAGTGATACAAACAATTTTTTATTTCTTCAAGCGTTTTTTGTAGGAATTAATTGGTATCTTTTGGTATTGAGAAGATTTCTATGGGAAATTCAAATATCATTAAATATAATTAATGGTAAAATAAGCTCGTTCTGTTCAGATTTAGACTTCCTCTTTTTTTTGTAAGAGAAGGAAAACTCAAAAATACATCTTCAGGAAAACCACACCCAGGAAAAAACAGAGAACTCATCCCACTTTCAACATGGAGATGGAATTTTAAGAGGAACAAAACTGCCTTATCAAGCACCAGACACTTACTGAAGGCGAGATCAACATCTGGTATCTCCAAAATTGAGAAGTGCAAATAAATATCCCAAATATTCACTTCCAAGGGAAGCCCCATGGCCTCAACAGCTCTAAGAGCTCCTGATCAGTTGGTTTTGTTTCAAAGCTTTCTGGAATTTCCTGCATACCTTAATGCAATTAAAACGAGGAAAAGACACACACCGACAGCCCCATTCCCATGTTAGACCAGCCTGGGGACACACTAGCAGACTTGCCTGTTCAGAAGGCTTCTCACTGAAACACACAGCCTAAACTAACCTCACAAGCACCCTACAAGGGACACAGAAAAAGTTCTAATACTCTGGAATACACTTAATTTTTCATGCCAAGAAGCAGGACAGAAGACACTGAGCTTGAATGAAGCCACTTTAGAAGCTAAGCGGAGTGTTGATCTTCCCGCATGTGGTGGGAACTAGGAAGGTTAAGTGCTTTACCACCAAGTCAAGCTCATTTTATGCTCACTCACTTCAGCTCTGTTCTTACCTCGCTTTTTCATGGGTTTATGCATTACCCCTAAACCCCAGTAAACGTAGGCCAGCACCACTCCCATTTGCAGGGCGCATGCTGAACCGTGGTGCCTCCTCAGCACCTTCTCTGGGAAACATCGGACCCTGCCAGACATGGAGACCCTCCGCTCAAGCGAGCTTCGTTAGGCAAGCTAATCCAAATCATCTCTCCATCTCTCAGTCTGGATCCAAACTACACGCATGCTTGCTGAAATTTAAAAATATCACTTGCTATTTTACATATTCTTAAACTAATAGTGCCGTGGAAAGCCCATTTGAAAAGAACCTTAATCAAACAGAAACCTTACTGTTCTCAACCTCACCAAGGTCATTTTAAAGCACAAGCTAAATGGGTTTTGGGAGTTTGTTTTTTTTCCCCCTGAGTGGCTAACCTTACTGTGTAGCATTTCCAGCTGCTTCAGAAAATTCCGTTAAGGTTTTTATAATAATGAAACAGGGAATCTATCATTCCTGAAAGAGCAGAGATTCAGTGCTCAAAAGTGTCTAACTGTACAGTAGATACTGCATGGGCAGCAACATGGGTATTCCCTGAACATCTTAATTTCCAAAGGCGCGACTTCAGACAACAATAAATTCTAACTCCTGAAAACATGGCCAAGCCAATTTATTTTGTGATCAACAAGCTACACGTAATCAAGAGTCTGTAAATCAGATTTTATAAAGTGTCACCAGCCAACTGGTTCCCATATCAGGGGACACCAGCTGATCTTTAACTCTAATAATACAAGCAATATAAATGAGGAAAAAAGAAAAGGTGGCATACTCAAGATAAGACACTAATTAAAAGCTCATTTCCTTTGGAATTAGCACTGAGCTTTCTTTAGAAGGATCTCATTACTATGCATTTTATCTGTCACCTCCAATATTTCAAATTCAATATTAACATTTAAAACACAGCTGAGAAGCTATGTGTGGTCTGCAAGTAAACTTTGTTAAATACCACTTAGATCCTTGCAAAGTCTTTCTATCCTGCCGCAGATTTGCACACTGCTTCACCCAGATTAAAAGCAAGTGCCAAGGCTCACCTGTGGCTCTGGCAGCAAGTACGGCACAAAGTTCGGCAGCGAGCAGGGATTAAAAAGCTCATCACATACAGAGGACGTGCCACGTTCCAGCACCAACAAGACACTTTGAAGGAGCAGGAAGCAAAAAGGCTCGCAAGAGGAGACGAGGTGAAAAAACAGGAGCAAAAGCTGCAAGCATGGAGCATGGGGCGGGGAGTCAAGAAAATAGCGAGTGCTGATAGGAAAGCAAATTTACATTTCTTTCTAGAAATGCTAAGTGAAAACCCAGCATAACTACGGAAAAACTAAAGTTGCACTAGGCTTATTTACATGGGCAAACAGACCCCAGATACAAACATTTATTCCCCAAATTTTATTTAGGAGCATCAGAATTTTATCATTAGGGGGAAAAAAGGAAAATCACAAAATTGCAATATTGTGAAAGGGGAACATCTTCCGACATTTTAGGTCTGCAGCACAAGGCTAAACTGATGAGTCAACTTGCTTTGAAAACCAGAAGAAATTAGATCTTAAAGTTTTGACTGCAGCTCAGACATGAAAGCTAGTTCATTAAAAACATACCCAAATACTAAAATAATCAGTTTAAGAAATACCACAAGTAGATGCCTTTTAATCTTATGGCTCGGTTAAACATTCGGGGAAAGAAAGCTACTTTAAACATAACCTCAGTGAAATCCAACTTCTTATTTCCTTTTTCTTACTGAAGAAGTAAAGAGCCTGGACAGAAAGAAAGAAGAAAACCATCAAAGACCATTAGGCAAAAAAAACACAAAGCAGCAGTTTTGAGTATCACCTGCTCACATTACAATGGTATCTCACACAACCATTGCCACTCCTGCCAAATATAATTTTGGAGGGCTTTTGAGGTGGGGCTCAGGGTTTTTTGGGTTGTTTTGTTGTTGTTGTTTTGGGGTTTTTTGTGGGTTTTGTGTTTGGGGTTTTTTTTGGTTGGTTGGTTTTGGGTTGTTTTTTTGGTTGGGTTTTTGTTTTTTTTTTTACACACCACCTATTTCTCTGAAGGAGTCATCCAAGGCCTCTTGTTTTCTGCAGCATGTGCACTAGCCAGTGACTAGCACACCTCTTGCTTTTCCTGCTGGAGCAGCACTATAGACTCAGCATTACAAACGGGAGCACTATTGTTAAAGAATCAATTGGACAATGAAAGAGCTAAGGACACTTGTCTTACAGAAAATTACTGTCAAATGCTGCCAGACCCAGCTTTCCCTCTTTCTGGGCCACCAGCCAGATACTAATCATTTCAGGCCCCTACTAATTTTTAGCTGTGTAACACGCTGCAGGATACAAAAGGGCCAGCTTCGTCCAGGCTGTGCTTTAGGATTCTTTTATTGATTATTAAAAAAAAAGAAATAGCTACCATCCCAAATGCAGACAGTGCCATTATTACCTCATGAAAAGTTAAAGGACTTCCCAAGACACCACCTGAAGGGACACGTGCCTGTATCTCCTTAGTCTTCCTGCCTTATTAGAGCACAATGGCAAAAGCCATTCCACAAGCTGGGCAAACAAAACAGTTGTGGAAGTTACGCTCTATCTTGGTAAGAAGGGATTCGCTTTTTTAAAAAGGTACAAAGAGCACCTGGATAACTGAGATACCTTTGACCACAATTATATTTATCAATCACCAGCTGTGTCAGAAAGGTTAGCAGTTCATGGAAGTGAAAACAATGTCTTTAAATAAACAGAGTGCAATATTTCACCAGGATTTCACAACTATGCCAAAGAACATTTCAGTGGGGCAAGATGCCTCTACAAATATTAAATATGGTTCAGGCTTGTTACAACTCGCCAAGTTTAGAGGCGCATAACGTCCTTTAAAACCTTTCTGGCTTGGCCAGCTCTAACTAGGAGAACTATTTACTACTGGCAACTCCTGTGTCTAATGGAAGAAGCCAAAACGCTCAAGTTCCTAATAGTCAAAAGAATGAAAAAAAAACCCAACCAAACACCCACACTTTTTGGGCTGCACTCCCCCAAAGCCAACAAGCATCATGTGGAAGAACTGGAAGATCACACTCCTGCGCGTACACTGATCCTCCTCCACTGCCTGGGAAGCTGTGAGGCATTTGCCTTTGCAACATTAAGATTTTGCTTAAAGGCTGAATATATTAGCTAAAACTTTGCATCATAATACTACTACCATGCATCCTTCTTGTGCGTCTCAAAATGGGCAGGAGCAGAACAGCCCACAGACACTCAAATCTGTCTACAACTACAGCATAAGCCCTGCTTATCTGTGTTCTCATGACTTTGCCTTAAAATAAAATTGTCCAAAACCTGTTTTGTTATGAGACCTCTTCCACAGTTTCAGGCACAAGGTCTGTAGCAGCTGACCTGCATGTTTTATTCTGAAGGAAGCCAGAGTATGTATGATCCCGGAAGGTAGTGTCCTCGTTATCTGAATACTCACCTGCACTCATTCTAACTCCTACAAAAACCACAGGTATTAATTTTCCCCTTCCACAGAGCGCATTGATCAGGTTTTCTCCTCTTCAGGCTGTTCAAGTGGGTGTGAATTCCAAAAGGCAAGATGAAGAGCACATATAAGCCCCGCTTCTTTGAATCAAGTCCTATAAAGGAGGGTGACTGTTCCCGTACTCGCATACCTCCAGCACAAACCCCACTTTGCTGCAGCCTTCCTAGCAAAGCTGATTTCCTCTCGGGACACCCACTGCTGCGCTCGCTTGGAGCATACAGCTATCCCCCATGTAAATGAGTTTACAGGTGGCTGCTACTTCACTGATTCCAGAAGCACCGGGAAACTTGCTGTTTGCTGGCACAGAAGCAGTTTCAGAGCTTGGTTTGACAAAGTCTGACACACCTTAAGCTCCCAGTGAATAATTAATGAATAAGAAAGTTGTCCAAGTTCAGCTTTATGGACACCTCGCTAAGCACCTCGGCCTTAACACAAGTGCTTTGTTACACCTCGATGTCTCAGGTACAGACACAAATGCATAAAAAAACACCTTAACAGAGGAAAAGAGCAGGAACAACACAGCATCCGACTGGGCCACTTCAGCATCTCCCTAGATATTTATTCAGACAAGCTGCCTGAGCGGTGCACTGGGAGCCAACCTCTGAAAATATTCACCCCCCTCTCGCCCAGCAACAGTTCGGTTACACTATGGGATTAAACACGGTTCTTTATCATCCTACAAGCCTACCCAGACACACAACCCATACCGCATCTCCCCAGGTGACACCCCTATTACGCTGCTGAGGCAAAGGAGGCAGCTTTGCCTCCCCTCGAAGAAACACACCCGGTTTTACCAGAACTGGGAGGCCTCAATTAGCGCAATTACTCCTTCCAGAGTTGGGTTCACCTTGAATTGGAGGTTTTCCAGGCAGGACTGACAGCGCTGGAATCCCACTGCGTGGAAAACAGAGGGCTGCTCCGCGTGTTCCTGCAAGCCACTGCCCTTATGCCTGCGTTTTCCTTACCACCTCCCAACTTGGGCCGACCACGTCCAGGCACCGAGGGCGCGGGGTGAGGCCGGCTGCCCCCGGCTCCCTCCCCAACCCACCGGGTGACACAACCCGCCGCCCAGAGAGCCCCGAGGCTGCCGTTACCGGCGACTCGCTGAGGGAAGAGGGGGCCGCGGGGGAGCCGCCTGGGGCTGAGGAGGGGGCGCGGGGCCGTGGCTCCTCCGGAGGGGCTCCGAGAGGCCTCCCGGGGGGAGGCGGAGGGGTGCCAGG
>NW_020799112.1:8738729-8746999 GCF_003259725.1 Athene cunicularia
GGCATGTTCTCAGCAGCCCTGTAGCAGGCGGGGTGCTGGGCAGGGCGGTGGGCTCCGGCCGCGGGGGCTGACAGCCCTGAGCTGCGCCCTGCTGGGGCGCGGCAGCCGCCTCCCGCCCGCCCGGCTCTGCTGTCGGCGTGGAAAGTCTCCCAGTAACACCTGGTTGGTTTGCAGCTGCACTGCGGCTTCCCAAACTATTGTAAACTTCACCCGTTGCAGATTTTCTCGTAGGTTTTTTTGTCTAGTTGCCTCTAGGAAGGGAGGCAGTTACCTGAAACGTGAACTAAATATTTCCTGTCTGTATTCAGCGTGTAGAAATCCCCTCCTTAACCCTTTGCCGTGACGCTGGACGACGTTAACTCGTGTGCCGATGTCCTCTGTGTTCTCAGCGATAGCCAACTCATCCCTTCAGAAATAAAACTCCCTGCACAGGAGACAAGATTTCTCTTTAGCAGCTTTTACTTTTCGCCCGTAGCTTCTGTAAAGTTGTTTTGCTTAGCGCAAGCAGCACTTGGCTGGCCGAAGGTTGGAGCCTGCCCAGACAGGGTTGGTGCAACCTTGCGTGCTGCTTCTTGCAAAACCTCCCTTTGCCTTGTGCAGCTTTGCCCCCGCCGCTCCTTCCCCCGGATCAACCTTCCCAGCCCGCTCTGTGTGTGGGTTGCATGGGGATTCACCCCACATGATCCAAACCCATCAGCCTCGGAGGCTTTTATACTCCTGCAGACTCCCCGTGCTAAAATCCAGGTTTAAGGAGCTCCAGCTGGAAATGGTGGATTGACCTTCCACCGATTTTAAATGAACCGAGTCAGAAGACACTCGGTGAGTGTCTTAGTTACAGCATTATCTTCCTCACTCATTAACAGCCCCGGGAAGGTATTTACTGGAGGCGAGGACTCGGCATTGCCAGGACACCTTCAGCACTTTGCCCTGCGGTTGCAGAGCCTGGTCCTTTGGTTTTCTCTTCTCCAGAGCAAATACAGGAGAGCAGCCAGTGTGCGAGGTCTGGGAAAGGAGCAGCAGCAGAATGGGGGTGCATGTGTCAGTGCAGTACTGGGGTGCACTTAACTAACCAAGAAGGTGTATAAAAAGTGCTAAATTGGACGCTGACCTTTGGTGATGTTGTATGAGCTGGTGAAGGTCGTATGCTTTCGGGACCTCTCAAACGTTGGGATTCTTGTGGCTTTGCAAAGCAGGAATAGTCTTAAAAGAATTATTCCCTTAGCTTGGCCCAAAGATTGTTTCCATGGCAATAAACACACATACACACCCCACTCCTTTGTCTAAGTTATTCATTAGTCTTATTTGTCACACACCGTGAAAACAAAATCATAGGGTAAAATGCAAAGAGATTTTAAGATAATGAAAGGTTATTGCCTTCCGCTGTTCCTCTTTGTGTGCAGAGGGAGCGTGCGACCGGAGCCAGCCGCGCCGAGAAATTTCCATTGCAAATGAGATCAAAATCCCACCAATGCTTTTGCATTCTTTGGCGGATGTAAAAGATCAAGCAGAATACATCCCTCTGCTCTCATGTAAGAAGCTCTTGCAGTGCCATACAGGAGGTATCATTAAATAAATTTAATAAAAAATTGACAGTTTCCGTCATTAAAATGCGATAGTGAAAATAAGGGGTCTGGGTAAAACTTCAAGGTCCTGTCCTGCCTGCCCCACGGCAGTGTGGCACGTTGACTGTCCCAGCTTCTTTTAAGTGCTGTTACGAGTCTGTCCAAAAGCAAATAGTGTCCTCAAAGTTTATTGTAAAGAAATATCACAGGTGCTCTTGTTCCAGCCCTGGAGAAGGGATTTCAGCAGAGGCCCCGTCTACTCTAATGCATTTAAATAGAGCTTAAAAGATGCGCTTCGCGTGCTAGAGTAAAAAAATTTACATTGCAATTATTATCTTGTTCCAGATTAGCTGCTGTGCCCTGCCTGCAAAATCCTTTCTTTCCGCCAGCCCAATATCAAGCTCAGTTATTCTCCTTTCAGCCTCCTCCTGCACTGGGCTCTAAGCTGATGATTCATGTATTAATATGTGGTTATTAGATGACTCCTCTACCTCCACTGCTGCTATCTGTCTCTGGCAATGGAAGGAGGAAATGAATTCTTAAAACCTCAGGAACAAATAGTCCAGGCACGGAGATCAATCCTGCTCCCGCTGACGTCAGTGGAAACATTTCCATCGGCTTCAATAGGGGCAGAATTAGTCCTATATATCAGATATTAACTTGATTTATAACCTCGCAAAACTCCGTGTAGCTGAAGGGAGAAAGCTGTATCTATTAAAAATAACTCGTGGGAATTAAGTGACTGTCAAAGTTATTTCTCTTTAGGGGGGGAAAAAACAACTGTTGGGGCTGTTGGTTGTGAACAGGGGGCTGCCTGTGATGTGGGGAGCATCCCAGCCCCTCTCAGCTGCTGCCTGTGCCGAGACCCCCCAGCTCTGCATGTGGGGCTGTAATGAGTTACTGCTCTTTAATTAACAACTCTGTCTCATCCATCTCCCTCCTCAAAAGCCAGGCGGGAGGGCAGCAGGGAATAGCATGGCTGCTGATGGCCTCTCGCTCCCCCCTGCCACGGGACGGTCCCCCACCCTCCTCTCTTCAGGGAATCCCGCTTTCAAAGCAGTTTTTACTGCCTTAAAAATACTTTATTTAATTCCATATTTACCACTGTGGCCACACCCAGTGCATTGAAGCAGCCACGCTAGGCATTAGCAAAGCAAAGCCTCAAATATCCTCTGCTTATCACGGGACAAACGCTCCCTGGGCTTGTCACCCCCCCCATCCTGGTGGCAATGGGGATGGAAATGGCAGCAGAGGGGGCACAAAAAAGCCCCAGTGCCCTTCCAAACCCGCCCCCCCCAGCACTACCCACCTGGCCGCGAACAACCCAGGATGGAGCCTGTATCAGCCCCTCCAACTGCGCCCAAGGAGCACCAACATCTAGGTGCTGCCACCTTAATTTGCAGGCCCCCCCCATCCTCCTACACCCCATGGCCCGTCCCTGGCACCTCCTGCTCCTCAGTCCCCAGCTCCACCAGTTTGGGACCAGTTGTGCTGGGGACAATGTCCCCTCCCCGTGCAAAATTTCACACCCAAACTCCCAGCTCTGGAGTGTCACCCTGCCCCGACAGGTAGAGGGACCAGAAAGACCCAGAATTCACCATTGGTCCTTCATTTCTCTAATTAGAAGCCACCAGCTAATGAGATATCATCCAAGCAAAATATTAGGAGTTGCATAATAATTATATCAATGAAATCAACAACAATTTAACAGCAAAGGTTAATTACATTTATTTAAAAATCTGATAGACAAAATGATGCTCAAACAGTTGGGCAGACTAATTGAAAGCTAATGTTGCTCCTAAATTGAATTTCAAATGAATTTTACATCCATAGTTCATTTTGCTAATTTCATTCCCTGTATCCTGTAATTTGTTGGCAGTGATTGATTACTTAAGTGAATAATATCTATGTACCAGGACCACTTAGTAATAGAATATGCCAAGTGTGATCATACTGTTAATAAATATAGTTCTTTTAAGGTTTCCCTCTCTGTCTGGATTTCGGAGGGACGCGATGCTGGGGGAGCAAAGGGCTTTTGGCAGCTCTAAGCTCCTATTTTAGTTTCTTCTTAACAACAGGTTGCAAAACCCTTCCTGTGCCACCAGCAGCTGCCCCTCGCAGCCCTCCAGCAGTATCAGTACCCAGCATCTTTTCATCCCCTCTCAAACCCTCATTTTCATTTGTCAACAGATGAAAATTTACCTGCGGAGGGTTTGTCAGGGAATATTCTGCACGTGAGATTCTGTGCAGCACCTGCAGCCAGCCCTCTCCAACCTGAAATGCAGCGCCCAGCCCTGGCCTGGTGACCCCTACACACCCCTGGCACCCTGACACTGAGACGTGGTGGCCCGAGGCTCAACCACCCCTCAGGACCCCATCAGTGGGGGCCAAATGCAGCGGAGCCCCAGCAAGCACTGCCACCTCTTCTCGGCATCACTGAAGCATCCGCTGCTGCGAGATGAATGCAATTATATCTTAATAAAATTTTAATACAGGGAATTATGCACTTTGCATCCAACCAACAATTAGCTGTTGCTATGCTACAGCCAGAGTGTAATCACAATAATGAAGCCAGCCAAGGGAAGGCATTAATCAGGAGGTATATCATTAGCCAACCTCACCCCCTGCCTCCCCAGCTCCTGATTCAGAGCCTCCTGTTGCTTTCACATGAAAAACAACCCCAAAACAAAGTGAACCCCAGGTTTGGAGGGAGCGGCCCCTCTCTGGGCACCGTTTCCCATCCCAGCCATGACTGGGTTTGGCCAAGTAGCCAAAGCTGCCTGTACCCCACTGCTCCAGCGCTGAAACCCTGTGAGCAGTAGCAATTCCCCCTCCCCAACTTCCACATCTTTTGATCATTTATTCCTTGGATCCAAAGGAAACATCCGATGAACCGGAGATGTGGGGGAAAATGGCAGCTGACGGAGCTTCTGCGGATGGAAGGTGAAGAAATTCATTAATTTTTCATCGCCGTAGCTGGGACGTGAGCAGCTCAGTATTCATCATGTCAGCAGTGACCTTGATGCTGCCTCCAGCCCCCCTTGGAGAGCGTTTCCCCACCATCTGCTGAGCAACCGCCTGCCCTCCTGCCCACCAGTGATGGAAAACATCCCGGGGTGGGAGCAAGTGCAGGCAGGCGGGTACCACTGAGCAGGCAGGGAGCAGGCAGCTGAAAGCCTGCAAGGTGCTTGCACACTCCAGGGCAGCCAAACTACCTCCTGCAATGTGCACCCCTCCGGCACGTTGCAAGCCCCGAAACAAGAGAAGCAACCAAATTCCTCCCGATGAACCACACACCCAACTGCAAGAGGCTGGCGGTGTGCGTGCCGGCGGGCAGCTTGCCACCTGCAGAGTGGCCCCACTGAACACCTCGGTGTCCCCAAACACCAATGCCTTCCTCTAAAGGGAAACGAAAAATCAAAGCCCACCTGGCTTGTGAGACCCTCCTACCCTTCGAAAGCATGGCTGCATGCTTCCCATCACGATGGCATCCTCCTTTCTTGGGTGTTTTGCACGATTTTCCCCCCAGTCCCTCTGCTTTTGGATGCCCTGGTGCCACAATGCTCAAAACGAGCTAAATTTCCTTTATTTTTTATTTTGGACATGCTGTAAGCATCAGAGCGCATCGGAACCCTGCAATTCAGCGGGGATGCGGAATGAAAATGATTATCAGCAGACACATAATGATTCATTCTGTTTATAATTGCTTCAAAATGTAGGGAGAGCGGGGAGATGTAATTAACTCTTCTTTATGATTGAGATGAGTGTGTTTTCCTCGGCCGCGTGACGCTGCCACATCCAGCCACAATTTTTTTCTGGCATCTTTGGCCACATGAATGCGTAAATGTATGCACAGGATTGGGAGCATGGTGGAAAGAGATCCCCAATACACCACAAGTCCCTGGGCAGTGCGGGTATTTATTTCCCTGTAAGCCCCGGGAGGCTGCATCTGTCCCGATTTCCCCTTGGTTGTGGCGAGCAGGATCTTACATCATCCCTTGATTGAAACAGCCCCTTAATTACAGCGATGCTGGTAAAAGGACACCTTGGCCCACAGCCCAGAGGATCAGCCCATGGGTCTGGGGTCACTTCCAGGCTCCATCTCACAGAGTGGGTCTCTAGCAAAGACCCTGTGGGAGTTTGATGTTTTCGGCCAAAGCTTGGAAGGGACACGGAGCCGCGATGGGGAGCGCAGAGCTGAGGAGGGTTTGCAGAGCAGGCGGAGGTGGGGAACACATCACAAGAGGGATGCAGTGGGATGAAGGGGAAAGGGGAGCCCCTCTCCCCTGCTGACGCTGCCGGAGGGGCTCAGTTCAGCGAGCTGCCTGACATTCCAATCCTGCTGCTCACTGGGGAGGCACGAAGCCCACATTAGTCAGGGTTAAAGAAAATGTGACACTGACTTTGGGATCTTCACCCCGTGCTGTGTGTTCATGGGGCGTCGAGAGTTTGCCACTGTCTCTCCATCCATCACATGTCAGCCCAGGACGTCACCCAGAGGGGATCATTACCCAGCTCATCTATCACACTGTCTGAAGGAGATTCAGCCACAGAATTTATGTCATGGCCCCATGTCAAACAATTTCTCCTTCCTGGCTCCAGATTTTACCGTATCGCCAGAGCCAATTGCGCAGCCTCGCATCAGCCACTGATTCAGGATCAGTGAGAAGGTCGGTGCTCCCTGTGCCGGCAGCACAGGGGGGGAGCGGATGGACACCATGGCCCAGGGGGTCCCGCTGTCACCCCAACAAACCCCCCAGCCCCCTGCAGCTTGTCTGCCCCATTGCCTCATGCAGGAGGGGCTGTGGCAGGGCCTCACTGGTGTTGCAAGTAACACAAGAGTGGGAATGTGCGTGTCCCAGTTTCGGGGGTTTCTGCCTCACTCAGGCCGTGCCTGGAGAAGGCAGTGGAGAGGCAGCTCCCAGCACTGGGGACAAGAGGGCACCGTCCTGGGCCTCCTATGGTGCTGAGGCTTCCCACGGCCAGGGCAGGGCTTTTCCGGTTGAAACAAGTGCTCATGGGCAAACATAGAGGCAAAACGAGCACTGGATGCAATGATCCAGGATGGGGTTGGATGCTGTGGTGAGCCCAGGAAGGCAGCTGGGATCTGCTGCCCTGTAGCTGGTGGCTATGAGCAGTTGGTGCTGCAAATTGAGGCCTGTAACAATTAGTGATAAGAGTGTCCCATTATACCTTCTGTGGTCATGTGTATATCTGGAAGTCTCAAAGCAGGGAATATTAAGAAATTCTTTTACCAAACAACATTTAATTCTGTATTTAACAAGGCCTGAGTGATTAAAATGTACAGAGAAGATACCCTAACCTTGAGAACAGGTACACCCTGGGAGAAACGCTCAACCAAGGCAGATAAGAAAAAACAGTTTGGCCAGACAACAGAGTTGGGAAACATCTAAGAAGAAGAAATTGTCCTCAAAAGACTGTGTCCATAAAAGAGAAAAAGAAGTAGGGGGGTAACTCCCCAAACCCCCGTGTGTGCCTAGTGTAGTTTTGCAATGCCAGCACGATGTAAATGTAGTCGATGGGCAGAAAGATGGGGACTTCCTGGAAAATATATGAATATTGACATCTTTAAGGTATATAAAGGATGAACTTTTGGTTTAGCATGTGCACGTTAGGTGGAGTGATTCCCTGTGCATCCAGCGCTGTGATGCAGAACACCTGCCTTTGAAAACTTCAGACTGAGCCTGAGAGGGTTCTTTTGAGACCGAATTTACAGTACCACTTCGAGCATGAAATCCCGGCCAAAATGGCCCCAGCAAGGAGGAAGGAGGGAGCAGGAGGGAAGCAAAGTGGCAGATGGGTGAGTGCTGAAGGGCAAGGCAGCACTGCTCCATAGCCCAGGGCACACTGAGGGCCACACCAGTCCCACTCGCCTCCAGTGGCCACCCATCCTGCACAGTGTGATGGTCCAGCTACCGCGAGGTGCAGGATGTAGGATGCTCCCAGCACCATGAGCTCCCACCGCACCGAGGGGTGCAATCCTGCCCCTCGGCACGGCTGGGTGCTCAGCACCTTCCCGGGGCGCAGGTCCCAGGGTGTGGGTCCCCCGGCACCCCTGCTGCACCCTGTCGTGCTGGTACCGGGCCCCTCCTCCAGCTCTCGCTGAGGCTTCACTTTCCCCACAGGCACCTTTGCCACCAGCCGAGTGTGCCATCGACATTAATCTTTCCTTTTTAATATTTTTTTTTTCTCCCCACACAAAAGCACTCGTGTACGGCACAGGCAGGCCATAGAAGACCATGTAAATCAGCAAAAGCAGTGTCACACCAGCATTTTTGAACAGCGATGGGTCCCTGCTGCTCCCAGCCAAGCACGGGGGCACCCCGGGACCCCCATCCCACCAAGCCATCCCGAGGTGGGGGGACTGTTCTGAGCCCCCTCTCCACCTCTAAAACATCAACTTTCCTGGTGCAAAAAAGAGGCCAAAAGTCCTTCTGCGATGCAAAACGGGGCTGGGATGGAATGGGGACATGCTGCCAAATTATTTGTGTTTTCAGAAAAAGGTTTGGGGGCCTCCGGAGAGGAGCAGCTGGAGGTGCTGGGGCTCCCCCGCGGTGCGGGCCCGGTCAGGGGGGGCCGGGGAGGGCCAGGCCAGCTCAGCCCTGGCCCCGGCCGGCTGCCAGGCCCTGGTTGCCGAGTCTGCAGTGCCCTCCTGTGGGCACCGCTCCGCGGGTGCAGGGCCCGTCC
>NW_020799112.1:8747049-8754173 GCF_003259725.1 Athene cunicularia
AACCTGCAAGGTGGTTCAGGACCCGTCCCCCCATCTAAAAGCCCTGGAGGGTGATGCAAAACCCGTCCCACTCATCCCAAAGCCCTACAAGGTGGTTCAGGACCCTTCCCCATCACCCCAAAAACCTTCAAGGTGAGGGAGGACTCGCCCCTCCACCCCAAAACCCTGCAAGGTGGTTCAGGAACCATCCTCCCACCCCAAAACCCTGCAAGATGAGGGAGGACCTGTTCCCCCACCCCAAAACCCTCCAACGTGGTTTAGGACCTCTCGTCCCGTGTTGTGTGTGTGTCCCCCCCCCAAAAAAAACCCAACAAAACACTGTAAAGATGGTTCAGTACCCGTGCCCCCACCCCAGAGTGCTCTGGGATGCTGGTTCTTCCCCCTCAAACCCCCTGCACAGACGCCCCCGGACCATGTCCCTCCACCCCAAAGCCCCACGGCCCAGCTCAGCCCCTTCCCCTCCCTCTGCATCCCCCCACACCCCCCAGCTCTGAGAGGGTGCAGCAGGATGCAGCCAGCGGAGCTCATCACCCCGCACCAGGGCTGGGGGTTTGGAGGGGAGGGCAGGCAGTGGGGCGAGGGCATTTTCTTGCTGCTTAGAAATTTTCTTTGAAGAAGCGGAAGCCGAAGCGCTCACAGTGCACCCTGACGACTTTGGCAAGCGCTGGTGAACCGCAGAAGAAGACATGGACTTTCCCTCTCTTCTCCTCCGCCACCTTCCCGAATACCTGGGGGACAGGGGATGAGGAGGGGGGGCACAGCCCGCTCCCACCCCAGCAACAGTCAGATCCCTGCCTGCTCTGGTCCCTGCCCACAAATCAGCCTGCCCATGTTCCCCACAGCACTTGCTTTCCCACGGGAGAGAGAAGCTGTTCTGGATCTGGACATCCCAGCACATCTTCCTGCTCTGAAATGGGTTGTGGCCCCCTGCAAACAGCAGGTTTAGGGAGCACAGTTCCCTTTGCATGTGTGATTTGGGGCAGGGGGGGAAGCCCTCACCTTGTTCCAGTCAGGGCGGCCAGGCTGGGTCCTGGTCCGCAGCCCCGTGATCGAGTCCCTCTGCTCCTTGGTGGCCAGCAGGTCCAGGGCCATCTGTAGCCCAATGGCCTTCATGTCATTCTTGCTGAGGGCCGATGTCATGTACATGTGCATCTCCAAAAACCGCCCTGGGGGTTCAAGGGGAGCCCGGCTGCAGACAGGGGAGTGGTCCAGCCCCTCACTGTGCCCACTCGGGTCAGGTCAGGCTCTGCCAGGGGGTAATGGGGGGGTCACGGGGGTGCCCCCTGCTCACCTTCTGGCTCCTGCTCAGCCTGCTCCATCTCCAGCTTGGTTAACAGGCTGATGAACCACTCAAAGTGCTTCTGGTCCCGGTTTATCCAGATAAAATCAACCTGGAAAGGCCACAGCAGCCGCGGTGTTGGAGCTGGGGGCCAAATCCAGCCACCCACCTCCCCAGACCTCCCAGAGGGGGACGGATGATCGCAGGCTCTCCCCTCTCATCCCCCCAGGAGCCTGCAGCCCATCCCCAGGGTAAATCTTGGTCCTGCAGCCCCCCTCCACCTTCTCCAACCTTCCGGAGTGTCATCTCCTTGTCCCGCAGGTCCTCGCACCACGAGTAGCGGCAGCTGGGGCAGCTCTGCTTTCTCTGACGGTACCTGCGTGGGCAGACGCAGCCCTGCCTGCCCCACTGCCTGCAGCCCTCGGACCCCAGCAGACCTTTGCAGGGCCAACCCAAGCACCTGTTTGGCCCCCAGCTCTGGAAAAACATCCCAGGGTGGGAGCAAGTGCAGGCAGGCAGGTACTGCTGAGCAGACAGGGAGCAGGCAGCTGGACGCCTGCAAGATGTTTGCACGCTCCGAGGCAGCCAAACTACCTCCTACAACGTGCACCCCTCTGTCACGTTGCAAGCCGCAAAACAAGAGGAGCAACCAAATTCCTCCTGACGAACCACACGCCCAACTGCAAGAGGCCAGCGGCATGCGTGCCAGGGGGCAGCTGGACACCTCAGTGTCCCCAAACACCAACACCTTCCTCTAAAGGGAAATGAAAACTCAAAGCCCACCCGGCTTGCGAGACCCTCCCACCCTTTGATAGCATAGCTGTGTGCTTCCCATCAGGGTGGCGTGCCCCTTTCTTGGGTGTTTTGGAGTAGAACCCCCTGGGAACACCACGGGAGCACCCAGCTGTGGCTGTACATTGCGAGTCCCGAGCTTGGAAGTGAGAAGAGACAACTTAGAGGCATTGAGGATGTGTCTACCATGGCAGACATCATGTTTTGTGTCTCCTAAAGCCACGTCCCTGCTCGTCTTGGGCTCCGCCGGCGCAGCCACGGCCTGAACTGCCGCAGCAGCACCAACCTGTGCATGATGCTCTGCAAAATGGAGGCAAAGGGGGTGATGCCGATGCCTGCGCCGATGAGCACAGCGTGCTCCGAGGTGAAGATCTGCCGCGTCGGGGTCCCATAGGGGCCATCGATGTAGCACTAGGAGAGACAAGAAACTCGGAGAGAGATCCAGCAGCCCTGGGGTACTCAAACAACGCTTTGGCTGCGGAGAGGAGCAGGGTTTGTGCACAAAGGGGGCTGCGGAGCCCGGGCAGAGATTGGGGTCTGGTGTAGGAGTTTTGTGGGAGCAAAGGAAGAGGAGGATGGGGTGGGCAGGAGCATGACGGCCTCCGGCAGCACGGGGTTTGCGTCAGCCCCATCAGGACCCTCCGTGCACATAGGGTGGCTGGGGACACATGTGGAGTGACCAGGTGCACTCATGGGGTGACTGGGGACATGTGGCATGGCTGGGGACATGGCTGGGGTGGCCAGGGACATGCATGCAGCAACTGGGCACATGCATGGAGTGACCAGGCACATGTCTGGGGTAACCAGAGACACATGTGGGGCGGCCAGGGACATACATGGGGGTGACTGGGCACACACGTGGGTACCCCCCGGGGATGGCGAGCACAGTCCATCTCACTGGAGCTGCAGAAGGCCCAATGTGTCCCTCACCTTGATGCTGCAGAGCCGATGGGTGGCCCCCAGGCTGGCAGAGACCTGTGAGGTAAAGAGAGCAGCGACCATCTCCTCCCCAGCCCTGACCCCCCCGACAGCTCATGCTGGAGCTGCTTGTTCCCCAGGTTTGGTATTGGGGTGACTTTTTCCAGCTGGGTTGATCCAGACTGCACACACACTGCTTGAGCCAAGCCCAGCGCTGTGCCCGCACCTCTGGTGGGACACTCCAGGAATGTGTCACCTGATAATCAGTTTGAGTATTGATTAAAAAGGCAATTATCCAAATCCCAGCACAAACTGGGGAGTGAATAAGAGGTTTCCAAGGACCACCCGGATAGTGGGAGCAGGCGTGGGGAACCTCTGCTCATCAGGGAACAGATAAAAGGGTAAGGGCGCCGGGGAGAGAAACGCATTAAAAGCGGTGCATGTAAATTCATTATCTGCAAGGGCTGCTCCTCCAGCCAGACAGAATCAATATCCTGAAACCTTTTCATGTTGGGGGATAAAAGCCACTAACTGTGGCTCTTAGCATCCTGGCATTGCCATGATTTATATTTGAGAAGTTTCTTTTTTTTTAAAGAGCTTTTTTTATGAGCTTTAGCCCACTTGGGATGGAAGCGACGCTTCCCCTCCTTTTTCATGTTGGTTCTCTGGCCATTGCTGTGGTGATGAGAGCAGAGACACTCCCCCCTCCCCACCCTGCTGCCCTCGGGAGCTCAGGGATGCTGGGTGAGGGTGGGAGATGGTGCTCACCCCCCCCGCCGGTGGGTCCTCCTCTCCAGGGGCAGCAGCTCCAGCAGCTTTGTACGACATCAGCTGAACGGCTCCGTCCCTGCCGGTGGCCACAGCCCCCTGCTCCAAGCATGCCTGGCTGCAGAGACCCTCCTGGAAGCCAAAGGCCAAAGAATCGCTGGTTGTACGCCCACAGGCACCTGATGATCCCTCAGGGCCACATGGCCTCGGCAGAGCCCCCAAGGCCACACCAGCACCTCACAGGGAACGCACACCACGAGCGATACCCCAGCACCCAGCTGAAAGCCGGGGTGAGCCCAGGGGGAGCCACTCAGCAGAGAGCATCCAGCCCAGACCTGGCCTCACTTCTGGGCTGTTTTGGAGTTGGCCAGAGTGGTCTGCACATGCCAGATGAGGCCATCAGCCTGAGGAACTCCATGGGGACATTGCAGGGGGGTCCTCAGCTTGGCAAAGCCATCATCTCGCCAAAACCTGAGCCCAGTCCTCACCAACCTGCGCCCAGTGCTGGCACCTCTTCTTCCTCAGGCTCCTGCTGAGCGGTTTCAGCTCCAGGTTGGGCAATTCGGGCTGCTGGAAGTATTCGTATAGCTTGTTGGTCCACTGGCCCAGCGACCTGATGTGCAGCCAGAAGGTCTCTGCAGGGTGAAGCAGAGCAGTGGATAGGTATCCTACGTCAGGACCCACTCCGCAGCCCCAGCACCGCACAGCTCCAGCACCCGCAGCACACCAGCACGGGGCTTGCTCTGATAGCTGTGTGAAGCCCAAATCCCCAAATCCTGGGCACCTGTGGGGCTGGAGAGTGCATTTGGTTAGTGTTTGGTCCCCATGCCTTGCTTGAAATAATCTGAGTACATGATTTTAGACAGAATTTATGTGCTGGTGGAGATGGAGGTAGGTGAGTTGAGGCATGTGTTGTGGCCAGCAGGGACAGGGAAGGGATCTGACCCCTGTACTCGGCACTGGTGAGGCTGCACCTTGATTACTGGGTTCAGTTTTGGGCCCCTCACCACAAAAAGGACATTGAATGACTCGAGCGTGTCCAGAGAAGGGCAACGGAGCTGGTGGAGGGTCTGGAGCACAGGTCTGATGGGGAGCGGCTGAGGGAACTGGGGAGATTTAGTCTGGAGAAGAGGAGGCTGAGGGGAGACCTCATCACCCTCTACAGCTCCCTGAAAGGAGGGTGCAGAGAGGGGGGGTGAGTCTCTGGAACCAAGGAACAAGCGACAGGACAAGAGGGAATGGCCTCAAGCTGCGCCAGGGCAGGGTCAGGCTGGCTCTTAGGAAGTATTTCTTTGCAGAAGGGGTTGTTGGGCGTTGGAATGGGCTGCCCAGGGCAGGGGGGGAGTCCCCATCCCTGGAGGGGTTGAAGAGTCGGGTTGACCCAGCGCTGAGGGATCTGGTGGAGTTGAGAATGGTCAGTGTTATGTTAATGGTTGGACTGGATGACCTTAAAGGGCTTTTCCAACCAAGATGATTCTGTGATTCTGTGAAGACACACTGCCCTGCTCCATGGGCATGGACACCTCTTTGCATGACCCTTAGAGGGGACCCAGCTGCCTTGACAAGGCTCATGCAATGCAAGACATCACCCCAGTGATGCAAAACAAGTGACAGATCAGCCATCACCTTGCTGCTCGGGGGCACTGCTGATGGTGAAGGGGTGCCATTCGTAGCTGGCGATGGCTGGGATGTTCAGGTAGATGTAGTCTCCGGGCTTGTAGCGGAAAAACTGTGGCCTCTCAATCACAAGGTGAGTCACCTAGGGGAAAGGGAGAAGCTGGGAGCAGCCAGCAGGCACCTCACACCAGTCAGTCTCCACTGGGTGGTTTCCCTGCAGCCCACGAGCGCCCAGGTTTGTGCCTCCCCTTTTGAGCACAGCCAGGACAAAATAGACTTACAGCTTTGACCTGAGAGAGGGGTTTATTCTCATATTTTCTGCCCAGCTTCACTACCAAACAAAAATCACATTCAGGGCTGGGCTCAAACAATATTTTTTTCAGAGAAATTAAGAGTCAAAGTGTTTTTCATTTTGTCTCCAGTTGTTGTATGAGTTTATTTTTTTTTTTACTTGAAAAATAGGCAAAAATTTGAAATTAAATTATGGCTTGAAAATTTTAAAATGCTGCCACCTCTTGCTGCAAACATTTACCAGTGCAGCCCAAAGCAACCGAAAACTGCATCTTTTCCATATAAGCTGTTGATTGTCCCCTCCCTCCCACACATGACTGAGGGAGCACCCCCCTTCCAGATGTGCAGACACATTGGGGCCGTCCCCCCCTTCCATGTCCCCCTTTCCCCCTGTGCCCTATAGCTGGCACCATCACATTGCAAAGTGCTTTTCACAAAACTGCAAAATGCGTTGCAGGTATTAAAGGTATTTCTGAGCACTGGAGCATCTTTTCTCTGGCTCTCGGAAGAGGAGAGCATCAGGAGGGAGATGGGAAGGGGCACAAAGACACCCGCCCCCCCAGCAGGTGCTGACCTTGGAGGGGAGCAGGTTGACCTCCACGATGCGCAGCCCCCCCGCACGCTGCCAAGCCAAGCCGAGCACCTTCTCCATCACAAAGAGGCAGCCAGGAACCACAAACCACTTCCAGAAGTGGGGGCCATGGAGGATGAGGAGGGTCCATATGAAGATGTAGGAGAGGTGGGTCCAGTAGAAGACCTGTGGGCAGAAAGGGACTGCCAGGGTGGAGCTCAGTGTGAACCAAAACTGGTGGAGCCAAGCTGTGTTTTGTGGCGAGGCCGTGCTGGGGCATACCCACGGACAAAGGCAACCCAAATGGTGGAGAAAAGCACAGAAACCCTAAAACTGCAAATCTGAGGAGTGGGGGGTATCCAAGGGAGGTATTGGGGGGCACCACACCAGCTCAGAAGCTCTCCCCCACCCATGGGGCAGCACCCAGATGGGCACCCCCCTGCCAGACCCTCGCCTCGCTCCCCCCACTCCCCAAACCGGAGCAGATTTGGCACCGTTGGGGTGACCCTGCTCTGGCAGGACCCACCTCGAAGTGGCCGCTCCGTCGGACGCAGGGGCTGGAGAAGGCCAGCATGGTGGCCAGCAGGGCCTGGAGGGCCAGCCCGGTCTGCGAGGCTGTGCCTCCCAGGCCCCCCACGCCGGGCCGGGCCCGCAGGAGGTACTCAGCGAGGCCGTGGCACCCATCCTGCCGCGCCATCCTGCCTGGGCACACGCACTGTCACGGCGGGGCACCTGCAGCACCCACCCGCGCGCACCCAGATTTCTGCTGCACTCACCAAACTCTCGTCTTGTTTTTTTTAAACTAAAAAGTGGACATTTTGGAAAACATTTGGATTTGTCCTTTCCTGAGCCCATTTTTGGACTCAGTGTCATGGCAAGGGGGGGGTG
>NW_020799112.1:8754223-8797973 GCF_003259725.1 Athene cunicularia
TTGCACGAGGTGGGGGTAGTACAAGCAGACATGCTCCCCCGATGCGGGGGGGGTCCGGTCCTGGCACCCTACCTTGGGGCACAGGGCTGTGGGGTTGGGGGGTGCAGAGCCCACTGGGGAGCTGCGGGGGGGAGCATGGGAGCCCTTCTCTGCCCGGCTGGGATGCCGCTAGAGGGGGATAACAGACAGCAGCACAGACTGCGCGGCACCCAGCGCACCCTGCGGCTGCCTGCACCCTTCCTGCGGCTTCGCAGTTCCCCCCTACGCGGGCGTGTGCACCCCGCTCCAGACCTTACATCCCACTCCCGGGACATCTGCATCCTTCCTGGACATCTGCATCCCCGCCCCAGGGACATCTGCACCCCCCCCGGACATCTGCATCCCCCCGCCGGGGCTCAGGCCTGGCCCCCGCAGCTTTTCAGCAGCGCTGCACTTTCTGCCGAGCCGAAGCTGTGTTGCGGGTCATGCCCCTGCCACCGAGGGGCATTTTCTGCCTCGGCAGAGGGACAGGAAGGGGGGAACCTACCCCAGGGTTGCCGGGGTGCGTTAGAGCAGGTGTCACCCCAGATAAACCCACGGCAGCCAAAGGGTCTCCCCGGCCTGGGAGCTGCTACTTACTGAAGTTGGCGACGTGGGCACCCGTGTGAATGGCTGCCAGCACCAGCACCACGTACCCCACGAGCTGGTGGAAAACAACGTGCTGGTCCAGTGGCAAAACCTTGGCAATGGGGGTAGCACGCAGCCAGGTCAGGCACCTCCGCAGCATCAGCACCTCCGGGAGAGGGAGAGGGGTAGTTGGGGATGCCAGGGGGCAATCAGAGATGTAGAGGAGCAACTGGAGATGTTGGGGGGATAATCAGAGATGTTGAGGTGCAGTTGGAGGTCTTGGGGGGGACAGTTGGAGATGTTTGCTGGGGGGCTCAGTCAGGGGCTGGTTCCCCGCTAGTACAGGGTGTCACAGCCAGGAGAGCACCCAGAGGCCAAAATCAGGGAGCCAGCTGCAGGGTGCCATGAGTGCCCTTGTCTGCCACAGCTCACCACCTCCCTGACCCCTTATTTCCATCAAATTCATCAGAGGAGACTCTAAATGTGACTCTGAACACCCCGGGTGTGTCCCCCCCCCAGCTCAGCACCCTCCCGGGGCCCAGCACTCACTGCCAGGAGGGCACAGTTGAAGTTAAGGCACTGCCCACAGCCCCGGGCCACGGCCACCCACCCGCCGAGGCTGGCATGCCACAGGGCGCCCAGGGCAAAGAGCAGCAGGTTGAGGCCAGTGTAGCCCCCCAGGCAGGCGAGCTTGCCACGGTGGTTGTGCCAGTAGTCCCAGGTCAAGTGCCGCGGTCGGCAGCTCCTTGCTGGAGGCAACGGGGGCTTCAGCCAGCTCGCTGCGCTGTGGACAAAGGCACCTGGTGGCTACTTGTCCGGAGAAAGGGGGAAGCTGGGCCCATCCTGCAGCCAGGCTGGCACCCAGCTCTGTATACATGCCCTGCTCCTGGCGTGGCATCATCCTGCACCTGTCCCAGCACCCATCTCAACACCATCCTTGCACCCATCCCTGCATCTGAGCCCTGCACCCATCCCAGCACCATCCCAGCACCCCACAGAGCACCATAAGGCACCTGAGTTGCCCCCAGTGCTGGCCAAGTACCTCATGGCCTGGACACCCCACAAGAGCCTCAACGAGACCATAAACCCCATGGTTTTCCCTCCATGAGAGTGAAAAAAAGGTGCTTGCACGGGAACCCGGAGCCCCTGAGGCTGCCAGAGTGACCTGCCGGGGCAACTACCTGATGGTCAGGTTCTCCATGACCTCCGGGAAACCCTCCAGCTCCTCCTTGAGCTCCTCGAAAGTGATGGAGCCACTGCGGTCCTTGTCGGCAGCCTCGAAGAGCGCGAGGGTGAGATCTGCCAGCCGCTCCTCAGGCAGGGCAATCGCGCTCTCCCGCAGGCACCACCCCAGCACCACACGCAGCTCGTCCGGGTCAATGGAGCCGCTGCCTGTGAGCGGGAACCACGGTGGGTCGGAGCAGGGGCTCCCCAGATGGCGTTGCGCCCTGACAACCCCACAGTTTCACCTTCATCTTGCACCTTTAACCCAGAAATTGCCTCCCTTCCTCACCTGTGGGATCTGCCCAGCCAGAGCAGGATCAGGTCACTGCTCATAAACCCAAAAACTCGTGGATTTAAAAATAAAAGTGACCAAATGGGCAGTTTACCTGCGGCTGTGGCAGTGTCACTCACTGGCGAAGCGATGCAGATGCACTTACCTGGCAGCTAGGCAAAGAGCAAACCAGACAGGTGAGAGGCTGGGCCCTCAGTTCTTTGGCCAGCTTTTTATGCCCAAGCAGGTCAGAGCAGGAAAAGCAGCTCAAGAAGAGCTTTGCCTTTGTTATTTCCAGCTTTCCCAGCCAAAGGATGGAGATGAGAGAGCACCAGGATTCACAGATATCAACGGGATCAAGATATTTGAGTGGAGTGAAGACGGCTCCTCTCCATGGCCAAGGGTGAAAGTTCTTTGTGGGAAATCCTGACATGTGGCCGATTTAATTGCTGGTTTTCAGATGGATTGTTGATGCTTTCAGCATGGAACGAAGGCAGTGGTGTTATGCCAGACACACACTTACCTTTCACGAAGCTCCAGCAGCGAGGACCCACCTACCCCAACACCCAGCTGACTTAAACTATGAGAGGAAGTGACGCCAGCAACGAAGCCCAGTGGTGATGCCCACGCTGGGATGCTCAGCAAGAGCCATGCTGCCTTGCAAATCAGAGCTTTGGTCAAAAAATTACAAATTAATCTCTTTGTCATCTTACCATCCACATCATAAACTTGGAAGAGGAACCTCAGCTTGTCCATCTCATTCCCATGCACAAGCAGGCTCAGGGCTTTCAGCAGCTCCTCCAAACTAATGGTCCCGCTCCCATCCGTGTCGAACAGTGTGAAGAACCTCTCAGCAAAGAAGGACTGTGGGGAGGGGGACAAACGCGCTCACACGGCAGCGGGATGCTCTCCGCCAGCTGAGTCACGATGCTGCAAACACAGCTCTTGCCATTGGCAACGCAAATCGCCCGGCAAAAGCTGAGAGTCATGGGGACAGCCCAAAAATGGGAGGGAGGAATTAGGTTTAGGGTTTTTTAGCAGGGGTGTGTTGGCACCACAGCCGGAGGGAAGCCTTGGGGACACGGGATGGGGTGGCAGGCAGCTGGGAGGGAATATTCACTGGGAATAGCCAAGAGTGTTCAAAGAGGAGTGGAAATCTGGTTGATTTTCCCTTTTGGGCTAGGTTTCTCCCTCTCACACGCATCATCATGCAATTCTGGTTTTAAGCTTAATTTTCTCTAAGTACACTAAGATGCACAGATGCCCAGAGGAGGGGACCCCGGGCCAGCGCTGCACTCACCTCCTTCACTTGCAGAGCGGTTTTGAACTCTTCCATGTCTATTTCTTTGTCATCCCCCGCAATGTTCCCAAACTGCTTTGTCACCCACCGCAGCCACTCAGCGTCCTCGGCCATGCTCATGGTGCAGGAACCTGCAGCAGCCCCAAGTAACACCCCCCTATAGCCTTCAAAATCTGCTTTTTTACTGTTCCTGCCACATTTTCACCACCATGGAGCAAAGGGGCAGCTGCTCTCATCCCTCACCTGAGCTGGGTCCCAGCAGAGGCCGCCCCAGGCTGAGCCAGGATTTGGGCAGCAGCAATGACAAGTCTGAGGAAGAAATGTCCATGTACCGAAGAAACGAGCTGCCAAGTCCTGTTTGTACCTACCATGCTACTTAACGCCACCACAAAGGCACTAAAGGTGATATTAGTACAAATAAAGGTGACTCCTTCCTTCTCAACCTTTCTTCCCCTGGCGAGTCAAAAGATGCAACTGTTTGAGCCGCCCCTGCATGCCCTGTGTGAGACTTCTTGTGGTTGCTTTTATGGCCCCAAATTAGCAAGTTCTGACAGACAAGATGGTAAAAGTTGATGCACTTGCAGAGAGAGGGGTCAGCCTGCCCCCATGAAGCATCTGGCACATTGTTGGTCTCACTGTACCCTTGTGGGAGCAAAACCCCTGCGCAGGGGCTGCGCGGCTGATGGCCAAAAGGAAGAAAAAAAACCTCGTAAAAATAATCAACAGCTGCAGGAGGACCACTGGGCTCTCGGGGCCACCCCAACCTGCCAGCTGCCACCGGAGTGGAGCATCCCTGAGGATCACTGCCCATGGCGCGGCGTCATGTGCCTGCTCCCCTCCTGGAGCCGGAGCTGCCCGAGGAAGGTCTGCTGGGTTCTGGGGTGGCTCCCTGGCAGCCCCGAACAGGCTCCTTCCCTTCCACCTCCCGCTCTCACATGTAGGGTTAACCAGGTACAGCGGGTGCAAGTCCCTGGGCTGTCCCAGTCCCTTGAATCACCTGAGTGTGAGCAGCATCGCAAACCAGTGTGCGCTCAGCCAGGCCAAACTTCATCCCAGGATTTCTCCAACTTGCAAGAGCTTGGTTTTACAGACTGAACTGTTTCCAGAGCCCTCTGGCTCCCAGTGATGGGGAGGTGGCGAGCTGGGATGAAGGGAGAGTGGCAGCAGCAAGATGCTCTGGGATTCCCCTTTGCCACCAAAACCAGAGCAGGGAGATGGGAAACTGCTCCCACAGGCACTCGGCCCTCCCACCCCTTCCCTCTCCTCTCGTGGATGGTCCTCACTCCATCCTCTGGCTCCATCCCACGCGGTCCCTGCCTTCTCAATTCACCATCCCCTTGCTCTCTCCTCCAGACCTCCGTGTTTCTTTGTATCCCCCATGCTTCTGTTGGATCTCTCAGCTGCTCACCAATGGGGTCCAAAATTACCACTGGCTCTCATCTTGAGAAACCAAGAGAAAATTAACCCAGAGCCACTGTGTTCAATGAAGCTTTTCACAACCCCAAACTAGCCTCTACTGTATTACACCAACCCCTTTCTGTTCCTGCCTGTGGGACATAAAATGGAGCTTGCAGCAGAAGGACATGGTGTTCCTGGGGAGAAAAGGCAGTGACAGAGCAAATTTGGGGCAAACCAGCTGGAAACAGGGCACAAACTTACACTGCTGTACAGGGAGGTCACTCCTGAGCCCTCTCCTGCCTCATGCTGGTTTTAATTTATCATCTCTACTATCTCAGAGTCACACCCAGTTTTGTCATCATGTCTGTAGCTGCAGCCCAGTTCTGCTAGTGCCACATAATATTTAAAATTTAGCTGATCACAGCTGTTGTATGCTAGTCTTTTAATTTCCTTTATTTTATATTTCTTGCACCATTAAGCAGGCTAACCTTGGGAAGCGCACGCTCTGCCAAATCCAATAAAGAGCTCGTATTCACCTGGTGCTTCAATCCCTATTTACCAGCCATCAGGAACACACGGTGAAGCGTCTCTTTCATACTGCAACCTTTATTCCTTTTTGAACAAATCCTACTTGTATGGCACTAAACTGTGACTAAATTGGGGAGGAGGTTGCCATGGGAATGTCAGAACCAGAAACCAGGTAGTAAACCATTTCTGCTTTACTACTCTGGCTGATGTCACGGGTGCTGCGGGCAGTAAACAAGCAGGGAGATGGTTTGTACGCTAAGCGGCAGAGTTTCGCTTCATCACCGGAGCTGAGGCAGCGGATCCCAGCTGGAAAACTCCCTTGGTCTACCTCCTTTCTTGTTTATTGCAAAGTTCGCTGAGCTTTGTCCAAAAATCCCCCTTGGGCTTCACAGGAACTGGGGACAGGGCTCAGGTCTCCGATGGAGATGCTGCCCATGGCCTGAGGCTTGTCCTGGTCTCAGGAGCAGCCACAGCCTCCCCTGTGATGTACGTCCTGTGGATCGGCAGAGAGCGGGGAGTAACGCGGAGAAGCCAGCAGAGCCTGACAAAATGTAGAGGAAAGCCCTATACAGTGCACTGCTGTCAGCACCTTTTCCCTCCAGGCTTGGTATCACGATGGGAAGCATCAGGAAACACAAACTACATCACACAAAAAGCATCTCCCTGAGACATGACTGAGTCATCCCTCACGTAAGGGCTTCCTTCCCTGACCACAATAAGGCTTTAATTTGCAATGATGCTGAAACAGTATGACAGTAAGCAGATTTTAAGAGAGTACCCCAAAATAGATATAACTATTTTAACCCAACTAAGAGCTGAGAAATAGGTGCTCTAGACGCTGCCTGCCACTGAGCTTCATGGCCAAGTAACACAGTTTCAAGCGGGTTCCTCTCCCCATTTCCCAGTGCAGAAGTATTTCTTCTCAACTGTGTGTATTTTACATGGAGCTGCAGTTTCCCTCCTGGGATCCAGCAGAGACCAAGCACAAATTCCAAACTGAGCTAAAACTGCCAATTCACAATCCAGATAAATTCACTTTAAAACTGTGGCAATCCAAGGTCATGAAACCATTTACTAGGGAAAGGGGAGAGTAACGTATAAATCATCTTCAAGTATGTGCTGTATCTTACAGACACAAGCCCCCCTTTATACTCAGGGTATTTCCACTATACAAACACATTGTAGATATCAAAAATAAAAGAGACCTTAAATTTGCTAATATGACTTAATAAATTGTGGCCAGGCTGCTACACAAAGAACATAATGTATTATACTCAGACTCGGACACTGCACAGAGTGGGATACTGGATTATTTACTCCCCTTGGAGCTGGCGCATGTACCAGCACAAGTCTGTTTTATTTCAGTTCTTGTCTTAAATTCCTCATATAAGTTTATGAAAATAAGCCCGACGAGGCAATCTCTCAATAAAAGCACTTCTGTTTTCTCTGCCTGCAGAGATTCCCCTCTTGGGCTTTCAAAGATGACCACAAACCCCGAATTTTTGACTGTGCTGGAATGTACGAAGGTAACCCAAGCCATGCAAGCTAGCCTGGAGACAAGGAGCCAGTTCTACAAAAACCCAGAGCAGGCTCAGAGAAAACTTAGAGCCCAGTGCAAGGCTGTTTAAATCACTAATTAAAGCTACTTTAGTGCTAGAATCAAATTATACATCTGTAAAATTTTAAAGGATGGTGCTTCAACTGCCTGGTGCTCCAAGAGCAAAATCAAATGTACAAGCACAACCAACAGCCTTTGAATTAGCAAAACACCCGAGGATGAGGAGATAATGCCCCAGCAGCAAGGAGGGAGGCTCATGCCTGCTTAAATGAAGAAGCTGTAATTAATACAGAAGAGGTACATCCCTGTGATACTGCTGAGCAATAATTTAGGCAAGAAGCAACTGTGAAACATGCCCCTGCCCTCCTGAGTCACCTCTTCAAAGGCAACATCCCCACTCAGGGAGCTCAAACACGAAGACACCCGCAGACATCGGACGAGAACCCTCGTGTTTGGTGGGAGGTGGTAAATCCAGCCCCCCACTGCGGGGAGGATAGGGGCCGAGGTAAGGGCATCTCTGCTCTGAGAGGAAAGCCACCCTGCCTGGCCTCATCTAGCCTGAAGAGAGTCAAGCCATGAGCTGTGATTTTAAGTTATTTTTCATAGCTTCTTGCATTTATTGGCAACTTTGACCCATTTTATCATGCTCTTCTTCCCAGCCCAGTGAAGTTTTCCCGACGCGGTGGGTGAAGCACAGCGGCAGGCAGAGAGAGCAGAGCTGGTATTTCTTGCAGTGGCACCCTCACATCAGTGACATTTGATGTTTTCCTGAAAGCTTCAACACCCACAGTCACATCATGATGCCTGAAACTCATGACTCTCCATCCTTTCCAAGCAAGAACAACTGGGCTCCCTCTCCACACAACAGGAATTGTTACGGCCCCAAACCAGCCACTAGCTAGACAGGGACCAACTTTCATTATTTATCAGGAATCTCAGTCTCTAAGCTAACTCAGTTTTTACAGGATCTGGCTTGTAATTCTGAGATAAGTCCCCTGTTGCCTTTTGCCAGCATCTTACTGTAAATGTTCCCAAACAGGAGGAGAAGGGACTGCGTGGAGGAGCTGCGCTGCCCTGCACTACTGAAAAACAACCATAGTCTGAAAATACCCCAATGGACTTCAAGCTTAATACAACGGGCACTTGATTACAGCATTAACCAAACCTCAGATTGGTGGCAACTTTTGAAAGGAGAATGGAGATAATATAGTGTAGCAGTGTATTCATGCCACGCTGAGTTTCAGGTAAAGACAGTCAAAAAAGAAATGTGTACAGACAAAGGAGAAATAAAACGCTTACAAATAAAAGATAAATATTTAAGAAATTAATATCCTTTAAATAAAGAGTAATTTTTAGATTTTTTTAAAAACACTATCCAAATACTTCTGAGGAAATAAAATCTAAACAATTGGTCACCAGGATAAATTACTGCTTCTCTCATGTTAAAAATATGCACAAAAGCATCACGATTTAAATGCTGTGCTTCATTTCTTTTCTTAGAACTAAGTTAAACATACTTCAGCACTTTATAATTCCACAAACTGTAATCTACAATGCTCTAAATACTCAAAACAACCATAATTAATACAAAATTATAACTGGCCAGTAGGAATCCATCTAAAAAAATCCTCCTTAAAGTATCTTATTTCCTTTTTTTTTTTCCCTAAAAAAATAGTCAAGTTAATTTTCTATTTACCACCTATCAGAATTTTTGCATTAAGGCAAGACATGATGTATATATTAAAAAATTATGCAACTTATATCTACAAATAAGTCTGCTCAGATTTTACACAAATGTTTCTACAAAGCAGAAACCTTAAAGATGTTTAAATTATATCGAAGGTGACAAAAATAAATCTTTCTTTGATGAATAGTCTACTATAACATGCTTAATATTTAAACTCACCTTAAATCAGACATTTGATAGAGCTTTCATTCTTGTTTATTCAAAGATCCAGTGCTCTTCAGTTACCTGTGGATTGCAGTCTAAATGATTTTACCCTAAATGACCGTAACAGAGAGATGCGTGCCCTTTTAAAGGTTTAAGCTAAGTCAGCCCCGGTGAAACTTTATGTCAAATAAAAAAAGGTTTTCAACTGAAACCTTAAGGAGCATCTGGTTGTGACATTTCCATAATTACCTGGTTATTTCAGAACCACTTTGAAAGTGGCTTATGGGTCCCTGCCTAAAGATTCTGAACAACAGAAGAGAGCATGTGGCTGCTCAAACGCACATCATTGAGCTGTTGACAGAAACCACCACGGGCCATCAGCTGTGCAATGGTGAGTGGGGCAGCAGAGCCATGAGCTCTGCGGCCAGGCAAGGATGGAGAAACCTCCTTGCACGAGGTCTGCTGCAAGATGCTGCGTGCAGCTGGCACAACACAGCTCATTCATGTTTGTAGTAGGACTCTAAGGCTCACAGAAGGGTTTGGGGTGGAAGGGACCTAGTTCCAACTCCCCTGCCACAGGCACCTTCACTAGCCCAGGTTGCCCAAAGCCCCGGCCAACCTGGCCTTGAACCCTGCCAGGGAGGGGGCAGCCACAGCTTCTCTGGGCAACCTCTGCCAGGGCCTCACCCCCCTCACAGAGAAGAATTTCTGCCTTAGATCTCATCTAAATCTCCCCTCTGTCAGTTTAAAACCATCACCCCTCATCCTAACCCTACCCCCCTGATCAAGAGTCCCTCCCCCCTTTCCTGTAGCCCCTTTCAGCCCTGGGAGGCCGCTCTAAGCTCTCCCCGGAGCCTTCTCTTCTCCAGCTGAACCCCCCAACTCTCTCAGCCTGCCCTCACAGGGGGGTGCTCCAGCCCTCCAAGAATCTTTGTGGCCTCCTCTGGCCCCGCTCGAGCAGGTCCATGTCCTTCTGATGTTGGTGCCCCTGGAGCTGGACCCAGCACTGCAGGGGGGTCTCCTGAGAGCAGAAGGGGAGAACCACCCCCCCCTTTCCCTGCTGCCCACCCTGCTCTGGGTGCAGCCCAGCACACGGGTGGCTTTCTGGGCTGCCAGCACACGTTGCTGGCTCACAGGTAGCTTTCCACCCAGCAACCCCTCTCCTTTGGGCTGGCCACTACTTGCCCAGCCTGGATTTGTGCTTGGGATCACCCCAACCCATGGGCAGGACCTTGCCCTTGGCCTTGTTGAACTCCACAAGGTTTGTACGTCTCACCTCTCCAGCCTGCCCAGATCCCTCTGGATGGATCCCTCCCCTCAGCATGTCCCCCACTCCACACAGCTCGGTGTCAGTGGGGAACGTGCTGAGGGTGCCTCAATCCCACAGTCAAGAAGGAGGTCTAACTCCATTTATATCCCATAATCTTTAACCCCACGGACAGACATGCATCGAGGTGCTCTGCCTAAGAGCACCCCACTGACCACCCAAGTGCCAGCAATCATGGTGTTGGGGGCTGAAGCATGGGAGACATCAACCTCCCAAGCTTCCACCTGCCATGCTCTAAAACACTGCCAAGTTTTGGTGAGTCAGGGTATTTCGAAGCATCAAGCTACTGAAAAATAAAGGGGTTTAAAACTTGAAAAAAAAATTATCTACAGAGCAGGGAGGTCAAATCAGGCGAGACATCGTGATGCAGTTTGATTAGGATTCTGCTGCATCCCCAGAGTCACACGCCTGATGTGACACCACCATCCACCCACTTGGCAAACCAGGCATTAATCTCATGTTTTGTACATATTTCAAACCCCTCTAGAGAATGTAACATGCCAGGTACTCTGTTCGTGTGCGGATAGTAGCCATGTCGTGGAGGTTGCTTCCATTTCACATCCAACCTGTGCAACCCCAGAGGGGATTCTTCCCCCAGGTCTTGCAGAAAGTCCTACAATTTATTACAGTCAACGGGCATGAGTTCAAGTGCGTTATGTCCACAGACTTGTGTCATAAGACAGCTGTACTCCAACATACTAAGAGTAGAGAGGTATTTAAAAAACCCCCACACTCTACCAAAACATACATATATTAGCCTGTATCGATACAAGCATGTGAAAATAAGGCATCTGTTCTAAAAGCATCTGACACTGCAAAATCCTGCACTGAAAACTGTCTAGAGCCTTAATCTTTCTCAATACTGCCTACAAGTAAAAAACCTCATAATTCACAAGAAGCAGAAAAATCTACTTCCCGCGACCTTGCTGTTCCCCTGACAGCAATACCTAACAAGACAGCTACTTAGAGTTGGTGAGAACATTTGCAAAGCCAGAGAACTCCAAAAACTTCAAAACCGATTACTTATACAAAAATCTGTGGTTCAGAGTGCTGTATTCACTATTCATTATTTTTCTGCCACAAAGTTCTACTGACCCATTGAAGGAACATGAATTATTAAGTTAAAACAAGCAACATCGATAATAATAAATGAAAAATCAAAGCTGTCAACAATTTATAAATAAACTGCATACTAAAAATTCAGTTGTTTCCAAGTAAAAACTTATGCAACTACTCCACACAATCAAGAAGTTCATTTATGTATAGTTCCAAGTGGAAAAGCAGATAAATTCCTTGCAATTTCTCTGACAAGAGAAGACAAATGAGATTCCAGATTCCTTACCCAGATTATTCCAAAACTTTCCCACGACAGTTCAGTTCCAATGCCACCAACTTTCATTTTCATCTCATTACCACAATTGCCCATATTTGTGAAACTCTGCTGTACAACAGGCAGGATCTGCTGCCTTCTGTGAGGCTTTTTGCTATCTCCACGCCGCATTTTTATTTCTTTGTACCATTTATATGTGTACACATTAAAAGTCAATGGCTTAAAGCCAACAGCCTATTGCTTTTAATTTTCGTCGGGCAGAAGAAAAAAAGTGTTAAGAAAACATTTTAACTGAATATGCCAAATTTATGAAATAATGGACTATGCTAGAAATATATTTTTAAATTAAATATAATTATTTCCTTTACTTGGTATTAAAATACCAAGAATGTGCATGCTGGACTTCTCTGAATATAAGCCTTGTATCAGCATGGTATAAACCCATTTTTAATGGAAAAAGCAATAAAAAAGCATGTCATGGATACTGAACTAAAAGACATACAAGTGAACATACTTAGTTTAAAAACACCTTTGTGTCAAAACCCCCAAAACTCCCATTGCAGCTTTGAACTCCTGCAGAAGACTGTTTCAGAAAAGAACAATATTTGACAGAAGCCTTCTAAGAATTTAACTAAAGCCAAAAGAAAAATCTAAATAGTCAGAAAATAGAAATAATACAGAGCTCCAAAAATATGGCAACTAGCAGCAGAAAATGCAAATATTGCATGGTACTATTTTTAAGTAAGAACACATTTTCCAATGATAAAATGAAAATTGGAATATGTCCACAAAAAAAAAAAAAAAAGATTGAGAAACTGTTGAAGCCAATTTATTGTTGTGCCATTAGTGTAGAACATCGAGTGCATTACAAAAAAAAATGAGTTACTTGAGTTGTCATCTCTTACATGCACATATGAAACACAGGAAAATTTGGAAAAGCCAAATGAGCATTACTCACTATTTCACTACAGTCCAATTTAGCATTGTCACATAACAGAGACGAGTAGAAAGATTTTAAAATTGTAACTTCTAATTGCTGGGATAAATACAGTTATATCTGCTTTGAGTGACTGACAAAACTGAAAATCAATCTTTTAAACCTCAAGGAAAGACAATGGTAATGTTCCAGATATTAGTATTTAACTATTTTTTTTTTAGAGTGTCTTCACCATTCTTAAAAGCTGGAATATTTTTCTCAACATAACTATCAATATATGTAGCTCTCTCCTAGAGCAGACAGACAGAGACAGAGGAAGCGTTAGAAGAATTGTACAGTTGTTCTTACAAATTCCCTACTTCTTTTATAGTGCTTGAGCTTTTGCTGTCTAGATTCCAGCCGATTCAGCATGCTCACTGAGATGCAGTTTGTTTAATGCTTGATGTTCCACCTTCTCAGACTCGGACAACCTTTTTCATCATTTTGCTGGGAGGTTCTGTGTTTTCAAACTTAATTGTGATATTTAACATTCCTTTTTTAAAAAAAAATTTCGAAGATTTCACTAAATCCGTTGATTCACTGATTGAGAGTCTCATTTTTCTGTTTTGTAGCAGCAGTTTGCAATGTTAAGACTTTCAGGGCTTCTCTCAGCTGAGTGGACTCAAACACATAAAACTACAGAAACATCTGGGTCAGTTTGGAGCGCTGTAGATTTAATGGGTTTTCTTGGTATTGCGACATTTTCTAGGGTGGGTTGTTTTTTTTTTTTTTTTGCTTTTTAGCATATTTCCTGTATACTTCTAAGCAGAGAGCACCAGCGTTATCATTAAGAGGGGGTGTAGTGGCTGAAAGCTGAGCTGGCATGCCCTGCGCAGGCACGTTTCGTGTTCCTCACTGCAGAATGTCCACGAGGCTCTTCAGGGTTTCCTCCTCTTTAGCTGCTCTTGTCCTACAGGGAGTGGTTTGTGGTGCTGCAAAAGAGTATTAAACAGCTTTTAAACAGCAGGTGTACGTTTGCCACGCTCACCTTTCAGTCAGCGTCACAAAGAGCACAAATTTCAGCACAAAGGCGCTTTGGCCAGAACATATCTAATCTTCCTATTTACAGACAATCCATCCCGTTTGCCACACTAGATGGTAACCCTGCTTTCCTGAGTGGATGAATAATGCAGTGAATTTGCCATTTCACTCTGTCTCTGCAGTGAAATGGAGTTTTTTTTCCACGCCGCTCCTGGAAGGCGCAGTTTTTATGCCCTGAAGAGCATGGGAAACGTGCTCCTTAAGAGCTTATTGGTTTGAAAAAGGTCCCGTTGCTCAGCACACAGCTGAAGGGCGGGCAGTTGCTGTGCAAGGGAAAAGCTCTTCCCAGGGACCAGAGCACCGGCTGCATCAACAGCCGAAATCTCAGTAGATGAGGATGGATGATGCACCATCATCTGTCAAACACAAAAACTAACTTTAATCACATCAGGACTTCCAGCTCATTGAAGTGATAATATTCACCACCGTATCATCACACTGAATTTTTTAGGTTCAAATTAAGACGAACTACTGTAAAAAAACTGGGGTGGAAGGAGACAACTTTAATCAAAACATTATGCCTAGGAGGCCTGGAAACTCAAAGTTAAGGCTACTATTTTTAGTGAAGAAGCAATCAAACCAGGCCAAGAAAAAAACCCCAGTATATCCATGAATATATTCTTTACAATACTCACAACTCATAAATTTGCTTCTCCTCTATATGCACTATGTGGGGGAGAACATAGGCTTTTTCAAGTTTAAAAATGTCAAAATCCAACTTGCAAATGAACACTTTCAAATGAACATTTGAATTTACACTTTGATTTCCTACCTTTTATCTTGAAAAAAAAAAAAATTACAGCAGGTAGATTCTAAATAGCCACTCGGTCTACATGCTGAAATGCAAGAATTATGTGTACAAACTTTGCATATGAATTAACGTACATTCAGGCCTAAAAGCCTCCTATAAGGCCAGTGGCCCCACAGGTGTACTGTATATTCTTTTATCATTAGAATTAGTATTTCTGGACAGCACAGCACAACTAAAAAAGTACAACTTTTTAAGAGTACCGTACAACTACATAAAAGTACAGTGCACTCTTTAAAATTATTCGCATCTCAGAAGCGGCAAAGTTTCTCTACCCAGAGCTATTTTGAAATACTGAACCAAGCTGGTCATCACTAACAACTATAATAAAACGTTCTAAAATTCACAGTATATCACAAACTTTTGAAAAACATGACACATTATTATGTTTGAAAACCATGAAGTCAGAAAACAACGTATGACTACTATTCCTACTTCAATACTGAAATCCTAGCACTGAAATCACGTGACATGTCAAAACTAAGTGACATATTATAAAAAGTGCCACTTGGTGAAATTAATCCTCTTCACTGGGAATACATAAGCATCTTTATGAAAGGCTCTACTTTACAAATTTTAAAACTAAATTCATGCAAATCTTTCCATACTGGGAACCTGTAAGGATTGCCCTTTGTCTCCCTTGACATTGCTCCCATAAAAATCAACAGGAAAGCTCCCTAATAGTTTCAAGAGCAAAGGAATTTGGTTTATCATATACACAGTAGCACCAAAACAGTGAGTAATTAACAAGAAATAAATACAACCACGTTCCAAAGTCCCCTCATTAAAATTACCTTTATATATTTCACATTCCTGAAATTATGCTGCAATGCTAAAAGAAAGCAAAATTTTTAGAAGCATAATCAGTCACTCAGCACAAACACAAACAATGTGATCTCAATTTGATACATAGGCTTGAATTTGCTGTTCTCTGTACTTTATAATCTTCTGCTTTGAATAGAAGTTGCCATGTCATAAGCAGTTCTGGTAAAGGAAAGCTGCACAGCTCTATTGTGAAAGAACAGAAGAGAGTGGTCTCTTTTTTACAGCTCAGTTTCTTTTTTTTTTTTTTTTTTTTGGTGAATCCTCCAAAACTTGTACAGATTTTTTCTGCAACACAGATTCCCTGCCAAAGCTGGAATTTGCTTCAGAGGATCGAGCCTCTAAAAACAAAGAGAAAATGAATTATTTTCCCATTTCACATCTTATAAATGATATTATAATGAAGCATCCTATCTAGTGACTCGACGCAGTCTGACCACTTCCAGTTACTGACCTAGAGAACATGACACACCTCCTTCCCCCGTGCCACACTGCCCTCACTATCCCCCAGGTACATATTTGAAGGTGTTCAAGTGTTCACAAAAGTTCAGAGGTTTATTTTGGGGGGATTGACTTCTACCTTACATAATCAGTTCATCCTAACCATGTCAGAGTGAGTTAGAAATAAAGCTGGTCACAATTTGCCCGTCTGACACACTGCACGAGTACAGAGAATCTTACTGGTCCCTCCTGAGCAATACAAAAGAGCAGCTTTGGAAAAAATACATGAAAAGTAATATAAAAATGAGATCTGATCTTCCAGTGCTAGATAAAGGAACTGTGCAAGTTTCCACCTCAGCTATTAAATAACTCGCACAGCAGAACAGGACTAATGAAATGCCAGCGTGCATTTGTACAACCGCTCCTCTGGTGTGATCATTACAATGGCTGTGCTACTATCTACATCATTTAAAAACTGCACATCAGGAAGTCTCCAAAATTAAAAAGGCACACAAAGGGAAAAATGGCAAAGACAATATTGAACCTTGAAACTTAATAGTAAGGCTGCGTTGCGCTAACTGCTCAACCTACAGTACTTCAAATTGTTTCCTAATTCTAGGTTTTTCTGAGAGACAGACAATGTACAATAGTAAGAATTTCACAATTAAAAACTTCACGGTTAATCAGGAACCAAAATTTAAGAAATAGATATGCAAACAAAACAAACCATTATAAAAGTCAAATTAAAATGTTACATAAGCATTTATTTGCTAAAAAGGGTGTGTGATTTTTTTCTGACAGAATGCAAATAAACTTCTGCCTTTCTCCTGTCTTTGAGGCTTCACAATACCTCAACATGTATGTAATAAATAAGATCCTATAAATTTTTCAGCTAAAGCTTTAACTACAGAACAGCATCCACACAAGAGATTGTGTTTGGAGCAAGGCTGAAAATATGAAGAAAATAAATTTGACTTTTGATGACAAAGAGCTTTCTCCCCATCAGTTCTCTAACAAATGAGGTTTTACAGAGACTTTCATGCAGTGCTTTCAATAGCATGAAGCTTTGTAATTTCCTAATTTAGACAATCAATCTTAATGACTAAAAATTAACCTGAGAATGGTGATGGGGAAATCACAGATATACTACTATTAAAGCAATGGTAGAATCTAAAAATCTAAGGGATCTCAAAGTGTTTACAGAAGGGAAAGTATCAATTAACCCATTTTGCCTGTGGAATTACAAAAAACCCCATCCCCAACCCCACCCTCTAATCCAGAAGATGGAAAGCTTCTCTGGTTCCTACACTGTGATTTGTCATCTCTGGAGGACAGATGTAAATTGGAAAGAGAAGAAGAGAACCAGGGCTGTCAAGAAAAATACTGATTTGTACTCAGCTGTCTTCTTCAAAATCTCCTCCAAGCCTCCCCCGAATAGCAATTCGTGGAGGAGCAGAAGGCCCATCAGCTGTGACTTGACGTTGCATCCTCTTGCCCGGAGGCTCCCCAGAAAGCCCTTCCATCCACTGAAACGGCACTCACATCCCACAAAAGGTGCTGACGGGCTCCATGCTGTCAGCTGGGAGC
Source organism: Athene cunicularia (assembly GCF_003259725.1). Lineage (NCBI taxonomy): Eukaryota > Metazoa > Chordata > Aves > Strigiformes > Strigidae > Athene > Athene cunicularia. The sequence goes on from NW_020799112.1 coordinate 8,771,332, forward strand.
TCAAAGGCAGAGCTATCATATGGACCGATTTCTTAAACGGGGAAAGAAAAAAGATTTTTCCCTTCCTCTATCTCATCAGAAAACATTTATAAATGCTGCAATCAAGTAAACTGCCAACAGAATAGAAATATTATAAACTTTGGTGGCATCTGCAAGTGCCTTCTGCTCTTTCCAAATGCTCCTTATGCCTCAGTTAGCAACAGCCCTACAACTTCTACCACCCCAAGCACAGTGTATGTAAAGGAGGAAAGGTTTCAGGTCATTGATGTACTTTAACAGGTTTATCTGGCATTGTCTTCTGCTACGAATAATGTTTTAACAGTTTATTCAGGTAGAATTTTTGGAGATAATTTAAAAGTTTTATTGCTATATAGGAAGCAAAGCCTAATATTATTTTCATTTCTGTAAAACCTTCTATAATGGCTAGGTATTTAAAATACATATTCCATAAAAATGTCCACAGAAGACTGTGAAAAGGCCATAGATTTATTCCAGTCGATTCAATCTCTGAGCGAGAACGTGAAGTTTTTCAGTCTTCCCTAACAAGCCATTACTCAGCAAAGAATCAAAGGGAAAAAGGTGGTTTATGCAGCATGACTAACAGGAGCAATGGCTTCCCACAGGCACAAGTACAATTAACCACAAGGCAGAGGCCCCTGTACAAACAGAAATATCAAACCTCTTCTGCGCCTGCTCCTTTTGAAGGTTAGAGGGTGATACACTGTAGAAGAACATGAGCTCATACTGGAATAAATTCATGAGCTTTCCTTGGGCTGGTAACAGCGGCTTCAGGGCTCCATGGCCTGCTCGCTCGCTGAACTCCAAGTAACACATCTGGCAACATCATTCTTGATAAAGTCAAGATTTAAACAAGAAGAAGAGCCTTGATATAAGTTATCATTTCCATCAACAATAGACTAATGCACTATCAGTAAGCAAACGCCTTCGGGGTATAACCAAATACTTTCAGTGAAACAAATGACAAGCTTTGAAATGAGGGAACAATTTGAAGAAACAGGTAGAAAACACCACGAAGAAAATGAAATTTTAAAGCAACATTACTCATGGGAGACGACGACTGTAGAGAGAAGATGGGCCAGTCACTCATCACTTCACGCTCTGCCTCGCTTGGTGGCAGAAAAGCTCAAGCATTCACACCAGATTGCTACTTTAAGCGCTGCACAAGAGCTATTTCAGCTTGCCACTTCCCTAAATAGGTGAACATTATGTTCCTTCAGGCCCCTCATGATGTGATGGAGTAACAACCCTTAACCTATAGGGCATAAATATATTTTTATAAGCACAGAGAAGCTACATAGCTTCTAGGCACTTACAACCTTCTAAAAAGAAGTATCACAAAACACTAAAATAATATATCTAATGCCACTTCAGTTGTATAACGACAGTCCCTTTAAAATCTTTTTTGGCATTCAGCATTTTCATTTGGTGAGGAATTGTCTATGTAGCCAAGCAGGTCAGCATCCCATTTATGAGTAATTCTAATGCTTCTTATCTGTTTTTACATGCTCAGCGCCACGAATAAAGCACAACACAAACCACCACGGTTCCTGGGAAGTAAACAGGCACATGAGCCCAGGACCAGCTAAATCAGTAGCCACCTGCAGAAATGGCCACTGCAGCTTCGGCCCCTTTGTTCAGGCACTGCAGCACCCCTGGGAAAACCTCAGGCTGGTGGGATTTAGGGTAAAAAAAAAAAAAAAAAGAGGAAAAAACCACACACATCTGCCAGCACTCTCCCCAGGCAGGGAGCTGGGGATCAACTTGTTGCTACCTGTGGCTGGACCTGCACAGGGTACGGCCAACCTGGCCCATTGGGCCGGAGGGTGCGGGTGTGTGTTAGCTGTACACTGAAAAAATGAATAAAGTCCAGTTAAGTGCTGGTGCTCTGGGGGTTCTCTGCTATTGCAAGTGAAACACCATAAAACCAAACCATTTTTAGGATGCAGGATCCAAATATTAAGTTACTGCAGTCACAATTTGCTGTAATTAGGGCAGAGAAACACACAGCTGTAGGCTGGGTGCATGACCAGCAATAAATAACCAATTCCACCGTAGCATCGGTGCCTACCACCACCAATATGGGCCGTGTCCTCTAGAAACACCCCAGGCAAACCAATCCCCAAGGTCCTTTTTACTGTGGTTTTTCAGGGATTTTGGTCAAGGGGTTGAAATAACCCTGCTTCTTATAGGTAGCATGGCAGGGGTTGCCATGTCCCAGCAGTGAGGCAATGGGTGAGAAGCAGGGAGGCAGCATTGCCTTTATTCTGCAGCCACTGCTGTGGATTAAATCATCCAGGTCCCAATTCTGCAAAGAAACCAGCGGAATTGTGGAGCGGAGGATTGATGAGGGAGGACAGAGGGGGAGAGGTCCCGGCATGCACCCCACACCTGACCCTCCGGCTGAGGGACTGATGGTAGCGTTAGCTGGTGACACTGCGATTTACTTTTTTCTTGATTGCAAGTATGTTAAAAGAATCAAATTATATTGCCCATCATTAGCTACTGCTTTTAAAGCGATTGTGCAGGTTAACATTTCCTTTAGGAAATAATAGGGTGAATTAGTGATGGCTGCAACCTATAACAAATTGAGACTGATTTAGTGCAGCAATAAACCAGCTATTAGCTCTTATCCACAGCCACTTGCTAAGGAAGATCCTGAAAGAATTTTGAACTAACAAGGGGCAGTAAGAGTTGTCCAGGATTGCTTGTTCTAACTTTTGCTAGCAACATTCTGTTGGTTAACTAAGACAACACAACTGAAATGGTTAAATAAGATAATGGTATTGAATGGTTACATAAGATAATGCATCTGAAGTATGATGGTTAAATTCCTTACCATTTAAAAATGTCAGAAAAGCAGGCTTCACACCCAGAGTGCCCTGGAGGATTTTTCTTTACAGACACGATGTTACCACCTTTCAGAGCAGGAACCCATTAGTATGCTCCATTAAAAAGGTCTCTGCTCTTCCTGTGACCTTTGTGAAGAAGCCACACCAGCCTGTCCAACTTCAATGGCATTTTTCATCACCTGTGGCATAACACAATGAACAGCAATAAGAAAGGACAAGTATACAAGAAAAGGATGCATGCCCCTTGATAAGAAGGGGAAAAAAAGACGACATCATGAAAATGAGTTGCTACTCGTGACAGACATTAAATTTCACTATTGCAATGGGAGAAGGCATCCAAAAGGTGTTAAAATTAAACTCTCTATATGATAGTCTCAGAAAGTTTGGTGCAAAGTGAGCACATCACAAGACAGGCTGCTCTCCGGGCAGCGATGACTGCGGTGGGGTCCTTCGGCAGAGACTGCCAGGCTCGCATTGCCTAAGGAAAAACGGACCACGAGCATTTATATTTAAAGAACAGTGGGAATAAAATCTGGGAGACATTAGCAGCAACTGACAGAAGAAAGCAGTCTGTGGGTACTGGAAAAGATGTAATCTGCACTGAAACCTGGCTGTGCAGGCACAGTGACTGAACACTCGGCTTCTCCCACTGTGGAGCTATTTCTGGGCTTGGAAAGAAATCCTCTAGAGGGAGTCAGAAAATTGTTTAAAGGATTTTTTTTTCCCCTTTCAGTCTGATAGTATCAAAAGACCAAGGGACCATGAGCCATTCCACAAAGAAAAATAGTAATTAAAGAACTTTGCTTCGTTAAATGAGGAGTATTTAGAGCACAGCAGAGGCAAAAGGCTTGTAGAGCAAACAGAAACATTTACACACACAGCAGCACAGGCGCTGGTGCAGCAAACTGCAGAGCAAAGGGGAATCTGCCTCTCCGGGGAACTTCAAAGAAAGACATTTTCACCTGTCAAAGAGATTTTTGGAAATAAAATCCAGGCGAGCCAGAAAAGCTTTAGGGATGAAAGGCTGGCAGTGACAGTGCCAGGGTGAGAGTAGCCAGAGCAAAGCAAGGGTGAGGGAGGCGGAGGGTCAGCCCGCCAAGGTCAGAGGCAGAGCTGGAAGACACGCGGCTTCAGAGCTGCCTGCATCAGCACTTCCACCGTCCTGGTTCAGCCACCAGATACAGACGTATAGTAAATATTTAATTAGATAGCAGTATGGCCAGCATAGCATCCCTGTTTGTTCAGAGAAGTGATTGAAATAATTTTGATTTGGAAAGTTATTTTAAGCCCTTTAAAAATTACAGCCATTGTAAATCACTGGGGGAAATGCCATCTCAGTTTTTTTCCCCAAAAGTTATGAACAATTTCATTACATCCAGAATTTACTATCCACAATCTGACAGAACACTTTTAACATCTTACAAAATTTATGGTTGAGATTTCAGTAACACTCTGGAGCTGCCTAACTTTATGTATGTTAGTAGTCCCACAAAAATCAATGGAAACGCATGTGTGAAAATGGGATTTCTGTTCTAGGAAAGTGCTAGATTTGTTTCGCTTTAAAAAAAAAAAAATCTGCATCAGGATGAAAAGTTGATATTGCAAAACTAACAAAATGGAAAACACATGGGAAAATGAAAGTTTTCTCTTAGAGCTTCAAAATAAAATTTACTAGAATATTTCTTTCACTTTGATGTCTGCGTTTCAAAACGGAAAACAGCCTGGCCCAGCTACCGGCCTGCAGCGTGCGAGGCCCCGCGGCTGCGAGGGTGGTCCCATGCTGCAGGCACCCCCGGGAAGGGAACACTGTGGAGTAGCTGCGACCAAGGAGCAATTCCCCACGGCCAGCTGAGCTGTTCCAAAGGCAGCACCCGGCTGGACCTGCTGAGGCAAGAACCACCTTCAAAATATCAAAAATAGTAACATCTGAGGTCTGAAAATCAAACAAGACCCTTTACGCTATCAAATAGAAAGTGAGGCAGGGAAGGTAAAACAAAACTTTCAATTTTCAAAGATTTTTTTCCCCCCAAACATTACTGAAACAATCACATTAATTTTGAAAAACAGATGCTTTGATACGAAACTTCTATCCACACATTTCTGCCCATTCCAGTTTAGTCCCTAAACCAGATCAGGGATAAGTTGATCCTGGAGGTTTCTCTACCCGCAAAGCAGTTGGAGGGAAGATGGCATCCACTCCAGACAAAAGACTGGACTTTTTACTGCATTCCTCACAGAATTGCTGTTGAGAGCTGGCAGCTCATCTAATTTAAAAATGTAGGCTTATCCCTTTCAAACAAGTCTCCCTCCAAGATGAATCCGGGTGCCCACGGCTGTCAGGTGGCCACAGCAGACAGACTATGGCAGCACTCCCAAGAGCTAGAGAGGTCAGGACTTACCGGGGTTTCTGGAATTGGGAAACAGAAGGAAAAGGCTAACTTTGATATTTAATGCCAGGAACGCCACACCAGGGGCCGTCAGCTGTCACAATGACTGTGCACGCAGACAGAAGCAAGCTTAGGGACTGGGTTACTGCAGCGGGACTCCCAACGCCTTGCTCCTCCGCTCAGGCATCCAGAGAGCCCCCGAGTCCCCCACAGCTGTTGCCCCCGCACCCATCAATCCCCCCAGCTCCAAAGGGGAGGTATCTTGTGTTGCACAGTTTGCAGGAGTGGACTCTGATTTAGAAGTGATTTCCCAGGAACAATCTGCGTGTCCCCCTCCGCAGGTGAATCTTCAGGGGGGTAGAAGTGAGGAGCCAGACGAAGATGCCCCCAGCAAAGATGACCTTCCCCACCCCAACAATACTAATTTTGCACATTATTCTGAGTTGTGGGGGTTTTTTTTTGTTTGTTTTTTGTTTTTTTTTTTTTTAACTATGGTACACTGGAAACAATCTCTGGATTGCTGCCAAGCATGCTTCTTCCTTGAAACCTATAGCCCTTATTCCCTCAAACAAAAAAAAAACCCACACAAACCAACCAAACAAAAATCCAACAATAAAAAAATCACCCCAAAGCTCCCCAAAATAGACAAAATCTACACCCAATTTTTACTTAAGCATCTTGTTCCAGCTCCTCAGTTTCCTCTTGTTTAAGGGAAAGAATATTATGATGCATCTTACAAAACACATCCCACCTTGGAATACCACATTATTAGCAAAAGTGAGGGTTTGTCTATGCACAGATTTTGTACCAAAACAACCAGCTACATTTGTTTGGAAACAAATACAGTTAATTCATAAAACTTGCTAGTATCAGTGTAATTATATTAGTATAAACTTACTGATATAGTTCATGAAATCACTTAACTACTATGCTTAAATGCATGCATAATTGTGCTTAAACCAGCTCTAAATTTGACAAACATATGCCTGACATTTTTAAAGTGCTAGTAAAGAGTATGTTCAAGTGAACCCCTTAGAGATCTCAAATCTAAATTAGGAATCTGAGATAACAGGAACACAGAGATGGCATTAAGTTCCAAAAAATATGTTCAGGCCTCAAGCCTAACAATTTGCCTATACTGGAAATTTCTTGCAGCTCTGCTTGATACTTGGTGTTACAGAGTTTTCTGTGATAAACAGAAGAATTTGTTAGGAAACAACTGGTATTTAGGAGCTGTTAGGAAATAGGTTTACTGGGACACAGCAGGAGTTCAGAGGCAGTCGGTCAGCCCCAGCAGCTGCTGCACCTCTGCCAGACTCTCCACTGGTATGTTCTGCCCAACCATTAGAATTCATTTTCTCTTTTCTCCCCCTGCTACTTCACTGTGCTAGTGGCTGCTGGGAACAAAGCTGCTGAAAGTCTCTGAATTCCTGGCCAATGTACACCAAAGGAACAATGGCCCAAAATACACTCCTGGAGGGCCTCTTTTGGCCAAAACAAAGATAAAAAGCAGAAGAATGGAGTGAAGGTTCCATGAAGTGTGACAGAAGAGAGGACCGAAAGAGCCACTACCTGGCAGGGCTGACAAAACCAAGGTTTTCCTGAATAACATATTGGTTTGACACTCACAAAGCATGCTGTAGCCTGCATGTATTTTATGGCCCTTCTCAAAAAAACTGACTAATTGATTAGGGTGACTGAGGGACTGAATTCATACAAGGAGATGCTGAGCTGGGACTCAAGCCTTGAGAAGGCTCAGGGGGATCTTACCAGTGCATAGAAATACCTGATGTGAGAGAGCCAGACTGTTCTTGGTAGTGCTCAGTGACCAAGAGGCAACAGACACAAATTTTAAAAAATGGAAGTGTCATCTCAACACAAGAAAACACTTTTTTGGTTTTGTTTTTTCCTGGGAGTGTTGTCAGACACTGGAGCAGGTTGCACAGAGGAGGCGTAGTCTCCAAATTGGACTTGACACAGTCCTGGGCAACTTGCTGCAGTTGACCTGGCTTCAGCAGAAGGGTTGGACTAGTTGATCACTAGACTTCCAACTGAAATGATTCCGTGACATGAGTCCTGTCAGTGAGTTTTGTGCAATTCAGAAACTCCGCTAAAGAAAAACAAAACCAAAAAACTTTAAAATCTCAAAGCATTATCAAGTTACTGCACATTACTCAGACAAAAATAACCCAAAGGGGGGACAAACACCTTCCGGTCAGCAGTGCTGGCTCCATTAGAGAAGCCCTAATGATTGATCTGTCAATACCAAATTGGCTGGCTAGGGACTTGCAGCTGGAGAGGAGGCAGTAGTGAATCCATATAAATTTTGTGGAGACAAAAAAAGATCTGCAACAGAGAAAAGTCATTCTAGACATCCTCAACTTCTCTTATTGCAGACCTATAGCACTTCCCAGTAAGGGTCAAGTAGCAGATGCCCAAACAGGCATTTGTTGCATGAAGTTTCTCAACTAAAAAAAAAAAATAATTAAAAAGCAGCACGTTTTTCTACATCACTCCCTTTCTCAGCGTCACTGGGTCTACTGCCTATCTACACAAGCCTGCAGCACTCGCCAACATGAGGAGTGCAGTGCGGATGCACATCTCTCCTTGCTTTGAGGGTGGGTGGGGTAACATCAAGAAAACTGACGGCACTGGTGAGGCTGCACCTCGATTCCTGGGTTCAGTTTTGGGCCCCTCACTCCTAAAAGGACACTGAATGACTCGAGTGTATCCAGAGAAGGGCAACAGAGCTGGTGCAGGGTCTGAGCACAGGTCTGTTGAGGAGCGGCTGAGGGAACTGGGGGGGTTTAGTCTGGAGAAGAGGAGGCTGAGGGGAGACCTCATCACCCTCTACAGCTCCCTGAAAGGAGGGTGCAGAGAGGGGGGATGAGTCTCTTGAACCAAGGAACAAGCGACAGGACAAGAGGGAATGGCCTCAAGCTGCACCAGGGCAGGGTCAGGCTGGCTCTTAGGAAGTATTTCTTTGCAGAAGGAGTTGTTGGGCATTGGAATGGGCTGCCCAGGGCAGGGGGGGAGTCCCCATCCCTGGAGGGGTTGAAGAGTTGGGTTGACTCAGCACTGAGGGATCTGGTGGAGTTGAGAACGGTCAGTGTGAGGTTCATGGTTGGGCTGGATGATCAAGATCTTTTCTAACTGACTCTGAGATTCTGTATAAAACAAGAAGTATCACAGGATCACTCAGTTTGAGATCAAGTCCCTAATTTCAATTACCTTGCTACAACCCATACAATACCCAACACAGTAATTAATTGTGGCACACCTCCAGCACAGCAAGCCACAAGGTGGCTTACCAGAAGGGTGACGACTAGTTCCAAGATGCCAACTGGCTGTTAGGCTACACCATGACTTAGTCACAACGTACCTGTACACTACCGGCACTCTGAGCTCTCAACAGTGGCTGAAATGCAAAATGCTTCATGCAAATACTGGGACTCTGAAATGGGCTTCAAATGTGGATGCACTCTAGGAACTCCTGAATAGTGTTTTTTTTAATGCATGGTACCTTCAGGAACGAGGATCTTAAATACCTGGAAGTCTTTGACCTCAAATAGCCTATAGAACAGGCACACACAGCAAAAGGGAAAGACAGCCTGCTCAAAGAAAATATTCCAATATTCATTTGGGGGAAAGATTTAAAAAGTTTTTTGGTTGTTTGTTGTGGTTTTTTTTTTTCTTCAGGTTGTGAAGTTTCTTTACATACCCTAAAAAATAAAGGTGAAGTGTAACTAGTTACATTTTGTTTAAAAGGAAATAAAACATTTTCCTGCCTGCTGAGATCTTACATTGGATGCTGAGGTTTTCTCTCCCATGGGGTATGTGTAGTCAGAATCCAAGAGAGATGGTAGCAAAAATCTGCTCTGCAAAGGAAATTGCTTTACTACAGGTGGCTTAAAATTATCTGGTTACTATTTATGTTCATTAACTCAAATACCTGGGGAGAAGTAATGTAGTGTGAGACTTCAAATCCTTGTCTTTTCAAGCAAGGGCTTCCAAAGCTGACAGCCCCCCATCTCTGGTTATCCACAGTCTCCCCACAAAAAAAAAAAAAAAAAAAAAAAAAAAAAAAAAAAAAAAAAAGGTCATATTTCTGAAAAGATAAAGAGGATTTCTTTTTCATCCTGTTTTTTAGGCATCATGGAAAGTTTGGGTTTTTTTAAAATGACATTACAAACCACTTCTCCCCATTCTGCTACATGTAGGAACAGCAGCTTTTTGAGAAACATCCACAGAAATAATAGATCAAAAAGGAATGAGAGAACTGGAAATAACAGAAACCATAAAAAAGATGTTAGAAGGAACAACAACAACAAAAACAGTTTTCTACTTACCTGATTTCCCAGCCAGGAGTTCTCATCATTCCCCAACACCAGCCCCCACCCCCCCTAGTTCTAAGGTCTGCATCTTAACCAACTAAAAGCTATTAAATAGTCAGAGAATGAGCTTTGGACCCATGTGTATATGGGAACATCTGAGGGGAAATTAGGCAAATAATAACTTTTTATTCAGAAGCCTAACTCAATTTTAATATTAGAAGAGTACTACTTACTTCCAGTCCCACCAGTTTTCCCAGAATCTCCACCCCATTAAACTTGCTTGGCAAGATACTGACTGACAACACATTTCCCCAGTGAAATGCAAGTTGAGAGTCACTGGCTTGCCGGCACTCTTGGCAGGCAGTTCCCCAGAGTGTTTCACAGCCTGCTGAGGAATCCAGGAGCTGATTCATGCTTCCTTAGGTATTACACACACCTGATCTCTACTGGTAACCCCTTCTGGGGACATGAGGCTGTAAAGTCACGTCTGGAGAACTCTTAATGCTCCATAGAGACTGCTCGATCACTCCATCCTTTCTTTTTGCTCCTATCTGAGTGCTGTGGCTAGTCACTCCTGTCATTCTCAAACCTTTTGCATCTAGCATCTACAAAAGATCAGCATCAGCAGAACAGTAAACTTGGTAGAAGGTGATTCTAAATAATATAACTTATGGATTTTCTAACAATAACATTACAAAATAGCCAAGCCAGTTATTTCTGCTGAGGAACAACACATCTGCAAATCATGGGGCACTGGTAAAAAGAAATTCCAATACAAATGCCTTAGGAACATGTTTATAAAAAATAATGTTAAAATACAGGCAGAAACACCTTTCTTTTATGAAAATTTCATAGACTATGAATCCATCCCAGTCCAAACTTGTGTACACTAAGGATTTCACCTTATTAATTACTTCCACTTCTGAAGTATAGCTAGCAAAACTTATGCTGCACTCTATGCACATAGCCCCTAGGCAAAAGACAAAACAAAGTCTGCTTTGGGATATATGTTTACTAAATGCATGAAAGATTAACAAACCCTGTTTTCAGAAGTCCAGAGATGCAGAATTCCAGAGCCAGAAACATAAGATAAGACCCTGGAAAATACAGTGGATACAGCCAGAAAAATGTTAATGCTAACAAAGCACTGCTATAACACATTTTCTGTTGGGCAACAAGTTGAAAGCACTTTAACACAGATGAAATTCACCAGACAGTCACAGTCATCCACACAAAGAGAAGACTATTTTGTTTTTTTCAGAATATCTGCGTATGGTGGGCAGTGGTTGCACTTCAGTGCTAAGTTACAGCCACACTGACATACAAGTCACATATATTTACCTTGAAGAAATGGGAAGGTAAAAACATTGTGGCACTTTATGGCTGTTGTTTGAAAGACAGGCTGTTGTCTACACAATTAATGTTCATTCTTCTACCTTGAAAGAAAAGCTAAAATATATTCACTGCTACTAATGAACAACTAAGAAGCAGGTATGCTTGTCACATCAAATAAACCTTTGTAAGGCAAGCTAGAGGTAGGTTAACCCAAAACAAGTCCTTTTTATCAGCTTCACCAGAGAAGCAACTGGCTTCTACTCTGCTCTTGTTACAGGATATCTGTTGCAATTTCAGTTATGAAATAAAGAGACCATCGGACCTCAACAACCATCAGGGAGTGAGAACTGCCTCCCCCGTTTGAACCCTTTCTCATCAATAATCTCACAACAGCAGCCCCTTTTCCTTACTGCAAGGTTTGGTTCTTGGTGAATTCCATCTCGGGGAGAGCTGGCAAGAACCACAGCGGTATGGCTGAAGCTCCGTTGCAGGTCTGATTCCACGTGTCTGCACAACAGCAACTACGTTCAGGTTGGTTTACTTGCTCTGCCTCATCAATTATCCTCTTTTTATTGTTGTTAGAGGTTCCAAATGGGGTGGCCTGGTTAATTCAAAGCCTGGTTCCAAGACTCCTCAATACATCACTGTGCTCACTGACCTTCACTTGCTCATCTGAAGATGACATGGTCCAGTTTCGGTCACAGCGATACCAAGCCTACAGACCCTGCTCCTTCTGCTCCGCTTTCCCTCAGCACAGCTCATTCCAGTCCTCATCTTCTTCCAGAAGTGATCTGGAAATCCTCAAACAATTGCTGGTCTCCTGCTGAAATGACAGTACCTGTCAAAATGCAAACCTGGGCTTTTCCTCATCCTGTTGTCTTCTACTCTCCATGTAGGATGGAGATTTCTAAAAGGTAAGGCTAGCAACAGGGGAGTATCTGACTTTAGGATCACCCCACTGAGAAGAACTAAGCTGGACAGTAAACTACAACTCACTGGGAACTGATTTGTCAAGAGGAGGGACACTGGAAAACAATGGCATTTTGTAGGGATCTGAGATTGAAGGTGATCATAAAAATCCTCAAACAAAGAAACTGTAAAATTATAAAAGGGCAGGAAAGATCCACTTAATCCCTGCAGTGAGGTGGACTTGCCTGTATCAAAACCTCAATGAAATACTAAGGATCTGACTTGCCTAAACAGAGGGAAGGCCAAGATCAGAGGACAGCAACACCACGGATGTCAAGAGCATTTCTTCCCAGATTTCAACATTTTAACCAGCAATTAAAGCCAACAGCTTTCTGTATGTGTGATCCACTGCACTGTAAAGCCAAGGGTTTCCATCCTCTGTCAGGCCTCATGCCAGCTGCAGGGAGATGCTGTTGAAAGTGGATTAGGCCACAAGAAGAGGCCGAAACAAGTAAAGATGGCTCCTGACAGAGGAAACAATCTATGTGTGCAGCTAATCAAGACTTAAGGGGAGTGTGTACACTTTTTAATTAGAATGCTTAATGTACAGGATTTGGTAATAGGACCTTTTGGCAGGAATCTAAAGAATACTCTTTTAATAAAAACAGCAAAACATGCTCTCTATAGCTACTTCTACATTCTTGTCCCTCCTTTACTATGGAGTTTTTTTGGGTGAAGTTTGGATATTCTGAAGAGTACAGCATTGCTCTATGATTATAAAGTGAATCTGTGACAGAAGCAGCCCTTTGCAGAAAAAAATAGTAAGTAGTATCTCCTTTGCTTAAATTCAATTTCGACCCCTAGCTTTAAGTCCCACCTGTGTTTCCCTCACATTCAGAAATGCTGACTAAAGACACGCCAGTATTTACAGAAGGAAGGTGGTTAGCTGGAACAAGCTGAAGATTAAATCAAGGGGGAAGATATTTTGCCAGTGTCTGTGAAACCCAAAAGTTGGTGAGCCATCTTCCTTTTAGAGGAAGAAAAAGCCACCTTCAGTACCTAACCCTAAGTAATAAATAATACGCCGGAACCCCTCCATTTTACCTCAAAGAATAAAAACCCACAGATGACTTGTTTATATCATTCTACTGTCCTTGTACTAATGCTTTTCTTGGTACTAGAACTTTAGTAAGTTGTATGCAGAGATGTATCTTCAAATATATGTGACCATGTCTGTCAGAGTGTTTTAAAAGGCCACAAACATACTAATTAATACAAAACACTCAAGGCATTTGACTTCTCATTTGTATAATCATTTCTCATGAACCTGTGTGTGAATTAATTAGCACACAGTAGAACAAGTACAGCTCCTTGGCACCCACAAAAGCTCAGTTTGCAGGAGGGGTCATCGCAAACCAGCAGATACATCTGACATGCAGCTCTACCACCTGCACATGCTCCTTCAGCCCTTCTGTATTTTCAGAATCTGATCCTGTAAATCTACCTATTTCCTCAGATGAACACCCACCCTTCTTTATAGCCACACACTCATTTATGCTAGCTGGCATCCCTGTGTTTTCTGATGCCTGTGGTAAGATACCCCATAACTGCCAACTGATTTTTTGGGGTTTTTCTGTAGTTGTTTTCACACAAATTAATTAGAGCTTTGAATGCCTGGCCAACCTGTGGAACCGAAAAACCAGAGGGTGGCCACAGAATATCCACAAAAACCCAATATTTGAAAACGCAACTCTACTTGTTTTGTCCATACTGCAGTGATTTCTAGAACTCTCAACTATGAGAAGAACTTAAAAAGTTAATAAACTACAAACATCCCCTTCCTATGGTTTTCCACTCATGAGGCTGAAATCGAAAGCAAATATTTAAGGAACAATGGCAGAAAGAGTACATTTTTAAGATTACTGTAGAAACCGTAGAAGGAGATGTAAGAAAATAAACAAGGCTATATCATTTTGTATTTTCAAGAAAGCAACTATTCATGAAGTATGGAGGAAAGAAGAGTGTATTTTATTCCTCCCCTCATGGGGCTTTTAAATATACACAACATATCGCAAGCTCTGGGAATTTTCAAAAAGAATAACGCAGCACATAAGCAGTAATAACATTGAGAGCCTCTGAATATTTCCCTAACTCATCTCCAAGCACACATTCCAGTGTAAAGATCCGTGCTTTGAGCTTCATTCAGAAGACACACAGAATGCTGAGGCACTTTGTGCAGCTATTATCTGAAAAGTCTGACCCCGCAACAAATGACACTATAGAAGAAAGCTAAATTATCAAAACTTTATTTCAGCATTGTATGCTCAACAGGGTGTTTTGCATATCTGACTAAGCAGCCAATTTGCTGCTAGGTAAGCAGAGAATTTCTGATCCTGTTTGTACAATGCTGAACTCCAGCACACAAGAGGGTGAACTGTGAATATTTTGTGAAGCTCATTTGATTAAATCACTATTTTTGCAATAGCATTTCTGTAAAGGAAAAGCACTTCCATTTACCCAAATATGTTGCTTGAACAGAAATGGGAATACATGATCCGTATGAAGAAAAACAAACATATAGGGCCTAACCAGCCCGTTTCTTTTTGAAATTAAGGTTTTTTTATGCTTAGCAGATGACAAATCCTTTTTGGTATATTCAACATCCACCACTTAGTCCTAGGTTTTGCTTTTGTCATATTTAAAAGAAAATAAAATAAGGTGTCATTTTCCAAGGCCTAGAAGAGTAGTACTGCACTCAATATTGATAGCAATTAATAACAAAAAATCCTTCCTCTCTCTACCCAGATCTTTATTTTCTCTATTTTTGGGGGTGTTTTTCCAGCCTGAAAATCCTTGTAAGATTTTTCTGGGTCCAGTATTGTCAGTTTGCCCCTCAGCCACGGCAGCACTCCAGGACTGTGTGGATGGCAAGGATGGATTTTGGCCACTTGGCCCACTGACTCACTCTTCAAAGTACCATCTGACATACTTACGCTTATTTATGTCATCTAAGGTTCAAGATTCAGCAATGAAACCTGGATCCCTTGCGTCACAAGTGACACCCAGCATGAAATAGATCAGAAAAGTTAGTAAAAATGTAATTGTTCCTGTTCACAAAGAACAAGCCCAGAGAAGAACAGCTAAGCCTATCTTCATAACATATCTCATCAAGTATATAGGCACTTCACAAAAATTAAGGCTGAAAAGGGACAAAATTCCTCCCTCTACATAACTAAGGGATAAATATCAGAGAAGCAATGCTATTTGATCTAACAGATATTGTGACCACAAGGATACAGCCAAACCACCACGAAAATAAAAAATAAATTAGATGGCTTAAATCCACCAGAGCCCTTTGAACAGCCCCAGCATCTTTTTCAGTTGTTTCCAGTTCAAGGCCATGCAACTTCCTCGTGCTGATCACGCTTCCCTCTAGGATTAGCTTTTTCATTGACATATTGACCATCCAGAGACACCCTCGCAGAGGAAAACACTGCAGCTACTTATTATTACTGCCACTTCAATCACATAAATACTGGACGAAAGAACGAGTTAAATAACTCTACGGAGAAGAATCTAATGGTCGCAGAGAAATTACAAGGTGAACACAAGTCAACAGAATTTATTTATTTTGACAGCAGCGCTGCACTTTATGGGGATCAAAGACAAATATAACCCAGGTTTCAGGTGGAGTACAGCACCCAGCATTGGTATGTTGTGCCTTAAGAAAGAGGTGTACCCAGTACAGACTGTATACAGAAAGTCAGCAAGAATGATCAGGTGTTCAGCAAACAGCCTACAAGGAAGGGCTCAAGCAACAACGGAGGCTGGCCTGACAAAAAGACCACAACGTCTGCAAGTACTTTATTTAAAGTGTTTAAGAAAAAAAAGAGGAAATCCCTTACCCTCCCCCCCCCTTTCATGGCCTGTATGAGAAAGGCTTACACTGCAGCAAGGGAGACACAGTTTAGATGTTATGACTAGCAAGGATGGCAAGGTACTGGAGCAGAGATGTCAGTACTGCTCGCTGCCAAAAGCAGCCCACATAACTATCTGTTAGGAAGAAAGTTACGTGTAGCTGACCCTGCCCTGAAAGGAAGTATGGACTAGGCCTTCTGCACTTATGAGTCAATATTTGATTATGTCATAGTCTGTCATTATTTATTTGTTTTACTATAATGCCTATAAAGTCTAGCCACTGACTCATGACAAGTCCTGGCATAGGATAAACATGTGACAAATTCCACAATGGGCACAAAAAGAAATGTAAGAGGCAGCAATAGAACAGGCAGGTAGGGAGGCCCGAATAAACAGCAAGACAGCATGAACAGTACCAACAGCCTGTCAAAAAACAACTCTGAAAACTTTTGCAGTCACCATAGTAAAAGAAAATTAAGGGTTGTTTAAGAGAATAGGTTGTTTATGGGATACTCCTCCTTGTATGAAAATAATGGTTTAAAATGCAATAGGCAGGTAGCAGAGCCTGGCACACTGCACCTAGAGACACTGGTGGCTGACTGCGGTGAGGTGATGCGAAATAAGGCAGGGCAGTATCTGAAATAAGGCAAAATACTTCCTACTGAAAGCAAAGGAGCAGAGCACGAGAAAGGGATGAACTATCAAATCCCCATCCTGTACAATGCCCTTCACAGCATCACCCTGTGTGGATGTAACACATGATGAAATGTGTCAGGTTAGATAAAAAAAATATTGGAAGGAGTGATTAATTAGCCAGTGAGATGTTGCTTAAGTTTTCCATGTGCTGATGGCGGCTAAGGAACTCATCATTTCATACAGAAAATACAGAAGTTTAGAAAACCCTACTCAGAATTAAAGAAAATCTTATTTCAAAGATGATACCCAATTTGAATTCGCGTGATAAGCAAATTAGGCCGTTTCATCTGCCATGACTAAGACGGTGAAGGAAGATTGGCAGAGGAAGAGACTCTCCAGTTTAACCGTGTGATGCATAAGCTGATGCCTCATTTACAAACACACTTTCAGAAAGACAAAATGAGATTTTTTAATTGTGACAGAAAACAGAGCTAGGCAACACCAGAACTGCTGGTACAACCACTAGTTCTGTGCTTATGCAAAGTGTGGGGCAGAGGAAGCAAAATTACAACTGTGACCTTTGCTTACTTACAGAAAAACCACCATGACACCGTAAGGAAACACTTATGAAGGTGACAGAACTGGTGGCAACCAGCCACAGATGCCATGGGAAAACAGCAGTCCAAGAGCAGGACTGGTAGAGGCAAGAGCAAGATGTCAAAGGAAATTTCTGATTCTAGCTAGTGGAGAATCTTGGTCCTCTTAGTAGGGAATAAACCCATTTACATTGGCTTTGCACCCCCTTATATGTCATACGCTGAGCAGTGTAAACAGATTTTAAAAAAAGCAGACATCAAAACCTCTCCTGCTCCGAGACAAAGTTCAGGTTTTGACTTGAACATCACTCCCATTGAGCTGTGAATCACAACCTCCAATGATTTATCATCTACAAACAGATGTTACAGGACCATATGCCTCAAGACAGACCAGAGACCAAGCAATTTACCAAATTTAGTCACAACGTCACCTGCCAGCCCTCAACGTTCACCAGCCTTGCCCGCAGCAAACACCAACACTGTTCCCCAGGGGACTATTTTCACCTGCAATTTTATAAAAGGCTGAAGCCCCACATAAACCTCAAGTAGTAAAATGGGGTGTATACCAGTAAACTTTAAAATGCATTACATCTATCTGGAGGGCTGAGAACGAGACAATCACATCATCATTTATATATTCCTACACAATTAAAGCGAAATCTTTTGTTCAGATCACAGAACTCAGCTGTGTCAGTTCAATTGCTCTGATTGAACTAATTGAATTTCAATTGCTCAAGTCTGGTTTTGAACAGTTTTGTATGACGTTCAAAAGACTGAAGACTTCCTTTATAAATGGAAGTGCATGTGGGGAGGGACAACAAATGATTTGGCTGTTACCCAGAAAATAACAAATGTGTAACGTATTTCGCTGGAGCAGCATACCGAGTTTTGTCTTTCAGCAGAGACCGCCATTTCCTAGGGTGGCGCGTGAAGCGCTTCCCGTATTTTAGGGTCCTCTTCCCAGGAGGAAGGAGGCAGGGACTCTCACTCTGCAGACTGAACTAAAACTGAATGTTCCTTACCCAAATCCTCCTTCACCCCTGTAGCTATTATTGTGTCAGTCACAAAACATACTTGAATCACAGCTTTCCAGGACAGAGCACACAGACTACTTGTAGAACTCCTGCTTTTGCTGTCTGGAAACTCCATACCCACCTAGGAGGGAAAACGTACACAATGTGGCCACAAAAGGATTAGCATTCTGGATTATTTCTATAAAAACATTTATTTAATTAAATCTTAATTAAATGCCAGGCTAGATCTCATAGACGATGTCTACCAGCAGCTTCTGTACAAACTTGCTGATTGTTCTTTATTCTGACTGCAGAAGCAGAACCGTAAGCGGCTTATGAGCCAAAACCAAATCGCTCATGAAGCCAACGGCAACGGCCCTGTTTGCTCTGCAAGCCAAGCCACCACATCCCGCTTGATCCCCTCTTCACACCAACTCGCTGCACTTACTCCAGCACATCACCCCACTTGAAAGGTATCATTGGTGCAGGCATGCAAGGGCCCTGCTTTGTAACTTTATAAAAAGGCCCATCTACCTTATCTTTAAAATTATTCTGGTTTTGATAATAACTTCTATGCTACAGAATTTGCTTCCTTTCCCCTCCATTCTGTCTCTCAATAAAGTATCCATGTACTCTAGCACCAGTCAGGTCTTCAGTGTAACTTTTCTTCCTTTCAGCTTTCTTTTGAGCTACATTTAGTTTTATAACTGTGCATAAAAAATGGTGGAAGACAGATCCCCCCCATTTGAAGATAAGCCCACATGCCTAAGGAGCAGCCAGGCCTTCTGAGTGGACACGAACGGTACCTCTATAGTCAGTTGGGATTTATTTTTAAGTTCTGCTCTATCTTGGTTTCCCACACCACGTACACATCACTTACCTCAGCAAAACTGACCTGTCTATAAAACGGACACGAGTCTTCCTCCTCGCTTGTACATCTCATGGGGATTATTCATCGTTATGAATGATTCTGTGATCCTTCATCGTTATCAATCCATTGGCCACTTTCGCCTCTGGCTCAATGAGGTTTTGGATCCTTACAAGAATGGCAAAGTCCCCGTTCAGAGCATTGGCTAAAACAAGAGCTTCATATCCTACCACCTCCTGTGACTGACCTCAGAGTTTAACAATGCAATTATTTATGTAACTGGGCAAAAAAGTGATGGATATACAATGTACCATACTTTACATTAGGCAGAAAAATTAACAAGTCAGAGAAACGCAGAGAAACTAACGGATTATTAAACTCTATTAGTTAACCTACTTCGGAGACTGTGAAGACCTAATTGTCGAGGAAAGACACTCTGGGATGAGCTGATCTCCTTTTACACCAGCTGAAATGGTAGTTTTCATTTTAGAAGTATTTGTGTTTCATTGGCTTTAAAAGGAGATTAAGTTTTTGAAAAATCATCAGTTTTCACCCCACTTTCTATATTGGAAAGAGATTCGAAGATGGCACAGAAAAAGCATTAAACTACAGTTTTCAGACTTGGGGGTTTCATTGTTAAAAAAAAAAAATAAATAAAAAAAATCACAACCTTCAGGCAAAAATAAATTTTGTAGAGAATCTTAATTTTTAATGGCATTTTCAAAAGTGCAACGTGACTCTCATTCCATAAACTGATAGCCATCTGTGACGAAGAAAATATGCAACATCACTGCCACAAAAAAGGTCACTTCATCAGGGCTGAGCCCCAGCACGCCCATATACGTGCCAGACATGTAGGCTACAGAACTGCACAATTTACTGTTGCTCTGCTTGTGGCCAGGAGGTGATGGGGAGAAGTAAAGGGAGTCCCTCCTACCCTATAGTAGAGCTTAATCCTATAGTAGGGCTACTGTAGGACTTGTGTTGCATCAGAATTTCAGTCTGTAGGAATTGCACCATAGCAGTCAGAGGCAACACGTGGGGGATGCTTATAGAACATTTTCATGAAATAACTAACAATCTTGTGGTAATTTTGTATACTGGAACTTCTGATTCCCTTTACTTCCCTCCTGAATCGAACTACAAAAGCCTTTGCTCAAGAAGGCCAAACAAGCTGTAGGAGGTTAAGAAACAGGAGATGGCAATGACAAAAGTGAAGCAATAAGCAGATGAGAGGTTGAGAAGAGCAAACCTGGCAATTCTTCAAGGGGAGCAAGGAAGACTGAATCAAATTCGGAAGGTTACGTGTACGTACGTACGTGTCGCCGATACGCAGAACAGCTAGGAAGGAAGCTAAGTGTTCTCTTAAATAGGACAGAATAATTATTTCTACCACACTGATGAAATTTTATGATCTGCTAATGCAGTTGTTGGGGCCAAGCAGTTAAATAGACTGCTCTGACCATAAAATTCAGAGTTCCTGAATTCCAGACCCATCTTTGACACTAAACCTTTGGCGATTCACTTGAACAATTTAAAGTGGAAATAGCTAGAGAAGTGAGTTTTGATGACACGTTAGCGAGAGAAAATAATGTCTTGGGGTTGGTATTTAAGAAATCCCTCCCTTCCCAGTAAAAGATTTTTCTCATTCGAGCTAGGATTTATATTAAAAGGAAGCCTCAGTCCAGTAGAACATTCCTTGTCCATCATCCTTCCAAATTTTTCAAGAGCTCCTATCTCCAAATTTGATTTCGGATCAAATCTGAAAAGTTCCATTCAGCAAAACTGGAAACAAATATTAATAAATGAAAAGTCTGACTTACCGTGTAAGGAATGGCAAATAGAAAGTATCATCATAGAGTGAAGTAGAAAAGTCCTATTTATTACAATACTGAAACAAATTAATTTATTACTGAAATAAAACCTCATGTAATGAGGTGCAAAAGTAGAAGGTATTAATGTTTAAGGGTTGGGGTTTTCTTGCCTGAATTCAACAGGCTTCACACATTATCAGAGCAATTCAGTCCCTCTGAACACCTACCCTCTCACTATTCTTTACAGAAAACACAACCCAAAATCTCACCACCTCCAATTCCAGAATTTTAGCCCAGACCAAACACTTTAGGAAATCTTGTGAAGCTTTGGGGTCAGTTTGAAACACAGCAGAAATAGCTCCAGCTGTGTGCACTGGTCTGCAGTTGGCAAGTGGACCAAGGCACTACACTTCTGCTGCTCCCATCTCTATCACTTACACCGCGCCCAGGAGAGCATTGGACATGACAGATCTTTTTCATACTGGCAGAAGTTACTACGGCCGCTGCGCTGGTAATTCCACTAGTAACTATGTCCCATGAATCACATTCCTCTTGAAGTCCCCTGCCCAAGAACTGTCCTCACTTTCATCTTCACTACTTAAACTGTCAGACTTGAAAGCTCCCACATGCCCTGCAGCAAGTTTCGTACAATACGCTCTTTCTACAGTCGGTGCTTCTTATTTTGAGTCCAAGAAAGAAACACACTCTGTTCCTCTGAAGTACTTCTGCTAAATCAAAACCTAATCATTCTATGAAGTATAAAAACTACATTTCCTTCCCCCTCTCCCAAAAAGAGCAGAACTGGTCAAAATGTCCCAAAATTTTAAGTCCTGGTGGAGCAGTAAAGCTGCTGTACCTTCAACTACATTCACACTGCTGGTGTGCGGGCCTTGTAAAACATGACATCATGTTCTTGTTGCTTTAAGTTACTCAGACAAACTGCTATAAAAAAACCAAAACACCTTTCTAGTTACCCCAACACACCCAGATTTGACAAGAACCTCCGAATTTTCTGTTTTAATTAAAGTCATCCAAATGTCTCTTGTCATCTTCAGGAACAGCTAAATCAGTCCTGCAAACTCTTTTCAATAAACTTCATTTTATACAGTTTCATTCCGATATCGTCATTCACTGGATTTTCCACCTCATTACAAAATACATTAGCACATATTTTTAGCTTGGAACTTGGGTATGTAACCTTCTTAAACTTTTTGTTCTAAAAATTGCTCTTTTCCTTTCCTGATTTTATGTCTTATTCTGCCATACCACAGCTGAGTTTATCAGCTTTTTAAAAGGAATTTTATCAGGAATTTTGCAATAATCACTAAAGTTCTTTTCCTAGTTCTTTGTTGACCCACTCACAGATTTATGACAGGCTGAACAAAAAAAATAATGCTGATTTCCCACCCTCCCTCCTGTCACATGTCTACCAAGTTATTGTAATTTGATTCTCTACAAACTACTCAGGAAGGTCAGGGGGCCTGCTCATTTGACTTCAAAGTTACATTATTTCTTCAGTTTAGAATTTTTTTTCTATTTTCATGTTACACATACATTTTTTCCAAAAATTATCCTGAAAGTCTATCTAGTAATTAAGCTAATCCATACTATTTTTGGTTTACCATGCCTAATTCAGGAGATTTTTACAAACATTCTGAAGTTGATCATAGACAGGACAGCTTGTAAAAGACGACCAACAGCAGTAAGAATGGCTGAATACTCAGTTACAAAACAAGTTCCAGTATAAGCCACTGGAACTAACTGAACAATTATTTTTCATTTGTTAAATCCTGTACAGTTAAATGAAGTATCAAAGCAGTAAAAAAAGCACTTATTTGTAACAATGTCATCCTACCCTCATAATAAAATGATTAATGTTTCAGAAAAGAAAGATAAATTTGCCTGGTTATCTAAAAAACACCAAAGAATAAACAATGAATATTCTTAGGCATCCTTTTCACAAAAAGGGACAATATACAGTGCACCTCTTGGTTAAAACAACCAACCCACCCCTCAAAAACTCATCTAAACCCTGCCCTAAGAGGACGCCAACTACACAACCAGTTTTGGCAGGAAATAAAAAAAGTATTTGAGAAACAGAAACAGGGGGGTGGGAAGTGGCATACTGGAAAAGACTTGCAGAAAACTGTTTAAACTATTTTAAAAACTGGTGTACAAGTGACAGAAGGTTTATGGGTTTATATATTGATCAGTCTATTCTCACAGACCAGCAAAAATGTGTGAAATAATTTCTCCCCTTGTTTTGTTAATGATGAATTTCTAGGCTCCGCTGGTATGCCTGATATCATGCAAATAATAGAGTAATAACATCTTACATGACTCTGGGGAAAAAAAAAAAAAAAAAGACAGTTTTGAGACATACCAGAAGCATTCACCTCTTCTTCTCCTAATTTGCTAACTTAAACCAGCTGCTTCCCATTTGATACAATGCTTTAAATAGCCTTTCTTCCTTTCTTGTCTGAGCTTCCCAGTTGAGTATCAATCTCTTACTTGAAACACTGCTAGAAAAAGGAATATTGTGACACAAATGTGGAGTATTCGCAAGCAATTAATGCGGAGACCAATGGGAATTACGCATGTGCCAGAGCAATTATACACTGGTCCCAGAAGCAAGCACTGAAAAACATATTGTTTTGAATTTGCCCAACTCCCTCAAAGGGCTGATTACATTAAAAAAAAAGTAAAAAGCGCAAATAATAGCAGACAAAAACCCTTCTGGGTTTAGACTTGACCACCCAGTTTACACCTTGCTAACCACTACTGGGAGAGATTTAGACAACTAAACAACTGACAAAAGGCACAGCACCAACATACAAGCGTCTTAAAACAGTCATAAACCCCAGCTTATGAGGGAGTTTTCATCCAATGAGATGTTGGATGTTTATTCATCCATGGTCTTGAGCTCTTCCTCTTGCTTTTTTTTATTCTGCCTGTAGCACTCCCCTATTGATTTTAAGGGTCTCACAGAGTAAATTTGTGTTCTCAGAGAATGTATATAGTTTCCCAATGCTCGTTTTTGTCCCTTTTCCCCAGAATTCCTGGATACCAGCAATCAAGACTGTTCTAAATTCCCCTTAATGACCAATATTCCAGTTATGCTGGGGATAGGGAAGCTAAGAGCAAGAAGAGGGACAATTTAAGAACAGAATTTTCTCTTTCCAGTTACCATATCTACATGCACAGAAACTGCTGAAGATGTTACACAAAACATGAAGGAACGCATTGTCTAGATGCAGCAGGAACAAACAAGACACCAGCAGATCTACAAAAGAGTATTATAAGCCACAAAAAACCAATCAGCTGCTCATTTCAGCAAACGCTCAGCTACCCAGGAATTTTACAGACACAGAACACAGTAGGATTTCACACATGTTGCACATGCCTAATGTATAGGAGCCCTTCATATAACTGGTGTTAATGTAAGGCTGCAGTGTTCATGTTTAAAAAAAGAAAGAGAAACCACCCAAAACAAAGTGAACTGTGGATGAAATCACCTAATTGGCCAAACTGCAGTTACATTAAGGAGTTTTTAAAGCTAGATCAGAAAATACCTGAAAGATAATCATATAGAAGCTCATGAAAACCTAACTCAGGCTCAGCCACCACTGAAGTTTCTACAGCGAGGGTTTTTAGTATTTTAGATTTTGGCCCAGGATTCTGATATACAATCAGCTTCAACATGCAAACCTGCACTTAGAATTTCCTCTTCATACAGTTAACAACAAATTACTTTGCGCGATGAAGAAATTGGACAAATATGTGAACCACGCACAAAAAAAAAAATAAATCAAATGTTAACTGTAGTGATTACGGTGATTACTCACAATATTAACTTATTTTTACTTGAGCTTTAAAAACCAGAATGTACAGATAAGAATGGAGAATATTTTTATTTTCCAAGGGGAGAGTGACCAGGATCCTATCAAGCAGTTTCCCACCACGGTAAGCAGGGCTCAGGCCACTTTTGCTACTCCACTCTACTAAAGACTCCGAGCAGACAGGATTCAACACTCTGTGTCAGAACACAGTATTTCTAACCAATTACATCTATAACAGATAGTTGACAGCTTTATTCATAGAAACACATCATAAAAACTCCTCAACTAAGACTTAGTAGTGCTTCATCAAAATGCAAGAGTTTCTTCTTCTATTACAAAGGGAATGAAACCAGATCCTTAGTTTAAATGGCATTTTAAAAGCTGATTTGCTTTTTTTCATACCCTAAAGTATTAGTCAGTTCAGCAACCACATTTTTTGTTGTTGCTGTTTGTTTAACAAAAGTTGTACTCAGCAAAGATGTTATTTAAAATGTATTTACCGCTGTGATAGGATGCTTAAGATATTTGGCCTGTAGAACGTTTCCATTCATTTTGAGGTCTCCAAACAGTTCTCAAGACTTCTCAAACCCCTGCAATACAAGCAGCATGCACAGGAATGGGGCAGAGGGGAAACCAACAGGTTTAAACATTTCCCCCAGTAGTTTAGAGGGGGGCACTTTATACAGCTTTATATAATTATAACACACAACAGTCTTTCTTCTGAGAAAACAAAGGAAAAAGTATCTCTGTATTCCCAGAAACTTTTTTTAAGCATATGTTGATGTAGTTAACACTTATAGACACTTTGTTTCCATGTTAAAAGTTCTTTTCCAAAGGTCTTCACCTGTGTCATGAAAACAAATTCCAGACCAAACCTTCCTCTGTGACGCCTCAGCCCAGGGGCCACCTTTGTTCACATCTGTAAAGGAGAATTTAAAACAGAGCTAAAACAAAGTTCACCCTGATCCTGAAGTCTTAAAAACTTCATAAAGTTTATATTCTAAAACTACTGCAGTAACTTCTTTTTCCTTGAAACTAGCACCACAGAACAATAAATAAAACAACTTGTCCATGCCACAGACAAAGCTGAAATCCAACTGCTCTAACAGTTTAATCAAAACAAGGCCCTAAACCATCACAAAAATATTAACCTGTTGCAGAATACTAGTGGTAGCATACTACAAGTTACACTTTTTACCTTAAGCTGCATCCAGTTTGACCTTTCTCCCAGCTCGCATGCTCTTGCCAGAACATGTGCTTAGTTGTCAACCGCACTCATCACAGTTTATCTGCAGACACCGCAGGTAAAAAAGAAGGATCTCCATCCTGTGCTGCAAAATATTTTGACAAGACAGTTTTCCAACAATTCTCATCTTTTTGTCGATGCTAAAGAGCAAATGTTTCAAATAACTCTTACAGATTTTTACAGCCTCGTCTTTCAGCCAGCTGAGGCGAAGGCAAGGTTAACAAGTGCACCAAAACTCCAGTGGCCACGCGAAGGGACAAGCGGGAACATAACTAAGCAAATGAAGCACATTCTATCCATTATCTGCTACACCCAACAAAAACAGTTCCCTCCGTTTGATAAAACCAGTCACAAGCACGTGTAAACAAGCAAGCGCGGAGTTTGGCCACAGCCAGAACCTACTGCAGACAGCAAGCCCTGCCAGGACACATCTGGCACCTCATTTCATTAGTCTGCCTGGCAAAATACAGAATATACCTCCCGTTGGCACCACAGGCCCTGCCCCAGCACTTCACCCAACAACTGGACGTTGAGGCTTCCCAGAGCCTGCGAGGCTCCTGCTGACACATTCCGAGCAGCTACGAGCACTCCCAAGGAAGCTTTCCAGAAGGAACGGACCGACCCGAGATTTCTTCGCACAACCACCACCTCCCTGCCCAGAGCCCTCAGTAGCCCCTTCACCCAAAGAAGCGGGAAAGGAAAGGGGGGATGTGGTATCCGAGCGATGACACCTCGCGCTGACCAGCCGCCCCCCCGCCTTCACAGGCCGCCCCACCACCCTATGCGCTCACCCGGCGGGGGACCCCGGGGCTGAGGGCGAGCAGGGCCCGGCGGGAGCGCCCCGGTAAAGGAGGGGGCGGCTTCCCCTCCCCTCCCT
>NW_020799112.1:8798023-8809631 GCF_003259725.1 Athene cunicularia
GAGGGCCCTGCGGCGGCGTGGGGTGCCCCTGCGGCCCCCCGGGCGGGGAGCGCGGCGCCCGGAGTCCGCCTTCTTCCTGGGCAGGGCCCTGCGGGAAGGTAGGTCTCTGCTGTTGGGACTCCTTTCATTTTATTTTGAATCATTTTTTTGGCCTTTCCCCTCCTACTTTTAGTCCATTTACCCGTTGCTTCTACTGCTGGAGGCTTATTCACCATTTTAAACACAGTCCTACGGTTTGAAGATTGATATAAAGTGCGTTAGGTATAAACGACTTCTGTTTTGGTTTGGTTTTTTCCCTCCACGCTTCGGTTTTGTTCAGCTTTTGCTCTGTTCCGGTTTACGCCAAATAAAGTGTAGAGAGCTCTGTACTGGTGGGGCTTCATTGTTCCTCAGTAACTCGGAAATATGTAGCAGTTTGTTGTAAAATCAGGCTTATTGAACCTGTCACTTGTTACCTGCTAGACTTTGTCAATGAGTTACATGTATCAGCCCTCCCGAGGTAGCAAAGGTGATCACCTCGGTTACAGTCAAATCTTTCTGGCTTCATTCGAAGGGAGATGCAGATGCCATTCGGGAATACTGTTCTGTTTAGAGCCCGCTTTGTAAAGCCATTGATTACAGATGTGTGCACGTGCTTTTTGTGTCCCGGAGAATTAAGTGTATGGTCTAAAGTCTGTTTCTCTGAAATACCTATTAAAATAATATTTGGCTAAATCCAGCTAATGCTTTAGCTAAAATACTTGAAACTAGGGGTTAGAAACTATTCTTATGCCCATGTAATTTATTTACGGATTTTAGTAAGTCTTTGGTCATGAACAGGACAGTTCTGTGAATTGTTTTCATTAGCCTCTGCTTTGATAGATAGACAGTGTTTCCTTCTTGTGTGCGAGATCATTATTTTCAAACTTTTAAATTCAACGAAAATAGCCATGAACATGCTTGTTTTGGCGCTTCTGCCCAATGTGTGCTAAAGTTTTGCGGTACGCCTTATGTTTAATATATCCTGTTACCAGAGTGTGCAGGATCAAAACTTTTTGTAAATCAAACTTAGATAAGAGGTTGTTGATAAGGTGTTGTGGTTCTTTCTTAGCCTACATTGATACTTTATAGTTTGATCTAACCAATACAGTTCTTGTGTAGAATACTGTGTGCTGCTGTGCAGCTGAGCTAACTACTCCAAGTTGCTAAGTCATATAATCCTGCAAGGTTACATGTTGACTAATAAAACATAACATAAATGTCCTGAAGTGGATTGTATAGGGGTAATTCTTTTTCTTCCTCCATCTCTTTTTTGTTGTTTTGGTTTGGTTAGTTTTTTTTTTTTTTTTTTTTTTTTAATTCTCCCTCCATTTTTCTATGAATTCAGCGTTGGTGATAGGGCTGGGGTTTTAGTGCTTGAAATTTGTTCTGTGTGTTGTATGGCCAGAGTTGAGCTTGCACACCTACTTTCTGCCCAGATATTAGAACTTTTTATCCCATTACATTTAATGGTTGCTTACAGTAGTCAATAGTGCACTTGCCTTTGTCATTTTGCTGATCTTACCAACATGGTTGTCCATTATAATTAACTGCATGCCAGAAATGGGCCAGGTATGATTATTTCATGTGGGTTTCCTCCAGAACCATCAGCTGGTAATGGTGTAACTACTGACCTCGCAGAGGGGTGCTCACCTGGACGTGTTTGTGGGCATTCTTGTTCATTCCCATCATAAACTCATTAGTAAAGCGCAAAGACTGTGGAACAGGTTCAGTACTGAGGCTCTTAGCTGTGTGACACGGAGGTAGGTTTTCAAAATTATGCTCAAAACTCATCTTCTCTGCTTTATGGCTACTACGCTGGTTCATTTAGTCTGAGGATTTAGTGCTCTATCAGCTCAAAATTGTGACAGTGATAAAATACTGACTGTAACTGAGTATTTCTTAGAGTTCTTCTATGTTGCACTTTAAAACTTAACTTGACAGTCAGATTTCTCTGTTTTTCTGTAGATTTTAACACTGAAGGGAAATACGGTGCAAGTATCTATACAAAGTGTTTCAAAATTAAGAATATAAATAAAAAGACTCTTTTCCCCAAGCTAGTTCCTTGTTGTGGTGCTTGCAAGAACCATAAAGAGTTTAAAGTGACACACATCACTTCAAAGACCCGCATTTTAAAAAAATATTTTGCACTTGCGTATTAGTGCAGATACATACTTTTTTACTCTCCCCAGACTGAACAACCTCAAAATGGGAAGGGGATGTACTCTAAGCTTGAAACAAAGTGAGATACGGTTGTGTCTAGGGAGGCATGAGATCAGCACGTACAAACTCCGTGTGGTGTGTGCAGATTATCTCATGGATTTTTGCAGCCTTGTATCACTTAACCACTTATGTAGCTGACAGCAGCGCGTAAATGTACAAAGAAGTAGCTGTCATTTTTGCAAACTTCCCAAGTTTGTATAACAGCTGGTTTTCACAACTCTGATTTCCAGATGCAAACCTCTAGAACGAGCATCCTATTGGGTGGATGCTCATCTTGGAGGGACTGCAGCCTACAAAAATCAGGCTGGAGAACAGGCATGATGTGTGAGCTATCCTTTCTGAAATTTAGATTGGTTTCATAGCTGACTGCGGGACTGACCAGGGAAGTATGTGGCAAATTCTCTTAACCTGGACCAAGTTTTAAGCATTTGAAAGACTTAGAATCAAAGAACACCAATATATGGGTCCAAAACTGGTTGCCTAATTTTCCCCTTTCTCTGTGATGCTGATAGAAAGTATCAATGCTAGATTTTTCTTTTTTTTAACCCTCAACTCTTGAGAATTCCCTTTTGACCAGCAATATATAGAGTGCAGTCACAGTTACAGAGTTTTCCATATGATTCAGGTGTGTGTCCAAATACTGACTAGATAAAAAAGCATTAAGAGAAATAGCTTGGCTTTAGTTGATGTTAACTGTGTTGGCGGTCCATCAAGAAATGCATCTCCTGAAGAAGTAAGGAGTCTTGTCCTGCCCACCAAATGAAAATAGTTATTGAAACAAGAAGAAACCCCCCAACTTAGTATAAACCTTCTAGGGTTAAGCCTAGCTATTGTAATCCATCCTTGCAGCAGGATTTGTGTGTTATATGTCAATAAATAGAATATACCTTTCTGCTGTTCTGCTCTAACTGTACACCAAAAACTGAATGTTTTAAGGTACTGCTAACCACATGCAAGGATTTACGACTTATAAATACAGTACGATATTTTGAAAGACCATATTATCTACATCAGTGATGCATTTTTGAATGTACGTAGAATGGTGGCGCAGGTATTGGAGACTGACTGCTTGAACATTTGCATCCCATAAGGCTGACTTTGATTATTCCAGTTTCATTCATTTTAGGGATTATTCCCCCCATCCTCTTGCCATAAGGTATTGGGAAGTTGAAAAAGCCTAAAAACTAAGAACCAGACCTGTGAAACCTGTGTGGGTGCTGTGTCTTGAGTGTTTTTTGAATGAATTAAAAGTAAGGGAAGGTTATGGGAGTAGTAGTTCTGGTTTGCACACCAGAATCCCAGGGACCTACTGGGATCCTGGCACCCTACTTGGGAGGAAGCAGGACTTGCCCTAGGGTGCTGGGAGGGGAGGAAGAGAGGTCCTCTCCTTGCCACTCGCTGAGACGAGACAGGCTTGCCATTTGCGGAGTGCATTATGGCTTTCAGCAGCCTTGATTGACAAACAGCTCAGCTTGATGAACCAAACCCTCTGTGTCTGCAGCGAGGTACAAGTCTCAAGTGGGAATAGTGAGCAGTGGTGGTTTTGTTGTGCTTTGGAGTGATGGACATTTCCCAGCTACTTATGTGACACTACTGGACTTGTTCTGCATATAATTTTTTCCTGTCTCCTCTTTTGCCCAGATATCCTTCAGACAAAATAGCTAGTAAATACATAGTCTGTATTTTTTGACTAGGTTGCTAAAATCAGTTGTGAAGCCCTTGCAAATGTAAGCATGACCTTTGCAATACTTCCAAAAAGGAAAAAAAAAAAAAAAAGCCTCAGTGGTTTGCCTTTACGCCACTGTGTAAAAGTTGTGCTCACTATCAGAGC
Source organism: Athene cunicularia (assembly GCF_003259725.1). NCBI lineage: Eukaryota > Metazoa > Chordata > Aves > Strigiformes > Strigidae > Athene > Athene cunicularia. Next base: position 8,802,096 of record NW_020799112.1, read on the forward strand.
ACTCGTTTGTCCATCGACTTGGTCTATTGAACACTTTCCCTTTAAAGCCATAAAAAAAGCTAGGAGAAGCTTATCTTTTACAAGTATGATTTGCCAGTGCATTCTATAGCAGCTGACATCTTCAGAGAGTGCTTTCCGTATTAAATATGCAGCTCTTAAAATTAGTCTTCATTTAAATGCAGTGTTTCTTTTTTATGTGTGTCTCTACATCAGTCCTTTGTTGCTGAGGGCAATTCGGAGTACGTGCAACTGAACCAACGAAGCGGTTCAGCTAAACGCTGGAAATTTCAAACTGGAGAATTTTCAGATAAAAGGTACACTGTCTTAATGTCTTGCTTCTATTTTATTTAATAATAGCTGACCATGAATGAAAGAGCACGTTGGATGTGGTGTCAGGCGCTCTGTTTCTCAGAGAGAAACTGAGACGTGGAGCTGAAGTGACCCATGCAATGTCACCCACCCCAGCCAGGAGCAGAGCGAAATGCTCTGCTGGGAGGTGATACCATCTGTAGAAAAGAGAGAAGGAAGCAACATTAAAGTGAATATTGAAAAGCATTTAATGCAAAGATGAAGCAATTTTATTATGTATTTGAAACAGTCTGTCTACAGAAATATTTGGAGTTTTTACAGAGCTATGCTGATAACAGTAAAAACAAAACTGAAAACTAGCTATATGCTTTTGAATGAACCAGCTTCTTGTGTCACTGGTGTGTTCTCGATTTATTAATTAGTGTGTTGCTTATGCATATGGCTATACAGACCCTTGTAAATGTGTGAAAATATATCTGTGACTCACGGGGTTTCTTGGTTGGGGGTGCGTTTTTGAGAAAAGTAAGAGTAGATTATTCTTCCTGCAACTTTTTTAGTACTGGAGATGCCTTGTAATTAGATACAAGTGTAAGACGTCAGAATTGCCAAGACAGTTCACCCTTCTGCCACTTAGGTATTTCCCTTAGACCTTTAGTTTCTCATAGAACAGAGCAAAAGGATGTAAAATTAGTTGGCGCCATATGTATTGCTCTCAGGGTTTACAGCTATACTGTGTAAAATATTAAAGAGTAAAAAAAGTAAATGCATTGATATTGAGCCAGATTTTTTCTGAGCTGTGCAAGCAGCCTTAAGCTGTCTCCAAACACAGAGCAGCTTTGATTTAAAAAGAAAAAAAAAAAAGCTCACAACAACAACCAACCAAACAAAACATAAATTCCCTGTCTCTCCTGCTCCTTTCCCTTTGCCAGGGTAGGGATGATGTGGGGTCCCCCATACATGTGGGGGCCAGCAAAATGAGGACACTGTGCTTATTCTTGTGGGAGTTAACAGAAACAGAGCCCAGCTTGAGGGGAGTTTAAAAGGTGTCTTTAAACTGCTAGTTTACTGCACTGCTTTGAACTTGAGGACAGGGGTTTAAGAAGCTGCTTGAGCCCAGGCTGACAGACGTCCACAGAGGTGCTCATGTTGTCACTTGACCGTTCTTGGTCCCTAGGCAAGTGTTCTCATGTAATTCCTTGGTTGCACCCTTATCTGGAGTAAATCTGAGTTTCTTCATCACACAATTGTTGGATCAACTACATGAAATACAAAGCATTTACTAGCGTGTAGTTTACAAACACAGAGTAAACCTGTAGAGCTGTAGAGAAGCATGCCATTATAGTTCAGAGACAGCAGTATTGGGATCCGAGCACATCCACGTGTGTTGGTGCTTGTAGTGAAAAACGTGAGAGGCACCAAAACTTTATCAACGGGATGCTGGAAGTTCAATTTTGGGCTTCTAAAACCCTCTGCTGAAGTGTTTTAACAGTGTTGGTGTGAGTTTCCAAGAAAGACATGTGGGAGGGGAATTCACATATGAAAGTTTGACAGGATCACGTCATTTGGAGAAACCCTAGGTGGATTTTCAGGTCTGGTAGTAGTTTCACATGACCTTGTTGCAAGAATTTGGTGTTCAGCTGTGTTGAATGGGTAAAAAATAGGCAAAACAGCTAAAAGGGGAGCGGGTTGCCATTGAACCAGCCTGCACTGGCAGCTGCTTTGTGCAGCAGATGTGAACTGCTCAGTGGGGAAGGGGCCAGTTGCAAAGTGCTGGTGGAAGGGACAGCTTTGTTGGGCTGTGAGGAGTACGTCTGGGGGGAAATCCTGTAAACTTCAGCCTGAACCTCTTTGAAGTCCTGACAGGCACCTGGCGTTCAGCCGGGATGAGGCTCTGCATTTGCACCCGGTGTCTGTAATGGTGGTAACGGAGCACTGCTCAAAATTACAAGGTGCAGTCATTAATCCCATGCAGTCTTTTCCCCGCCATCAGTCGCTGCCTCTGCTGATAGGATTCTCAAGTACTGCTAGATAATCTTGCCCAGATCTCAAGGGAAGTGGTTCATGTTATGTGGGCATTTTTTATGCAGCATTTCTTCCTGCCCCAGGATTTGCAGATTCTTTGCCCAGTACAGTAATGACCAGAGCCTGTGCAAGGTCAGTTGTCATTGATGAGCTAGTTTAAGACATGGACTGCGAGTTAAATCTGTTTATCTCATCTCAGATACTTATGATAACAAAGCCTTGAAGAGATGTGTCAAAATCCAGAATTGCAATGTTGGTTTGGTAAGGAAAGAAGCTTTACTGCTGTTACCTGTGGTTGGTGCCTTTATTCTGGTTTGCTTTTTACTTGTGTGTCTTGGGGGAGGAAAAGAATGTCAACACTATAGGAATTTCCCCTTCCCTGTTAAATTTAATTCTGTGTGTGGCTTGATCCTCATCCCCAAGCATCTCCATGGGCTGATGCTGAGCTGCCCAGAAGGAGCAGCTGAGGATTGCCCTGCTGAACGGGAATCCCCCGTGGCACCAAGCCAGCACAGTCAGTGCCACGGCACCTGCCTCCCTCTCTCCCCTGCCTGCATGTGGGCAGCACGCCAGAGCTAGGAGGGGGCACAGCCTGGCCAGGCAGCACTCTGGGAAGGCTGAACAGCTCTTGAGCTGTGTCTTCATGGATGTACAGCAGCCCAGGAGCTGCTGTGATTTGGGCCAGAGGTTATTCTGCGTTCCTTTTGTGCCTTTGTCCCCCAGGAGCTGAGCTTTGTGTAGCCTGGCTCTGTTCTGTGTTTGTATCATGGGGGATCCTAACATGGGGGATCCTAACATGGCTAAAGATCAATCTTGAATGCAGGTGTTGAATGGCATGTGATACTATCGAGTTTTTTTTCTGCTTTTTAAATCAGTTCTTCAGTTTGATTACATTTTGGTGATCATCTTGGAGCAGAAATTGCATCATGTCTTTGAGCCTTCAGAGCAGCTTTGTTAGCCCAAGGTATTAAGTTGGCTGTTCATTCAAGCCATTTTTTGTCCTAGTCACATTCCAGATAGTATCTGAAATGGAAATCCATGCAACGCTTATCTCCCCCTGTAGTAACTTTGGGGGAAGCTTCTAACATGAGTGTAGGGGATGTGATATCCTTACCATCACTGTGGAGCCTAAGCATGAATGATGGGCTCCTGCAGGATCTGGGTGTTATCTTGAGCCTTGTCAAACCTGTGCCTTCCCCAGCAAATGAGAGCAGGGCTGACTTCACTTGAACTTTGCTGCATAAATCGAGTGGAATAGAAACCTGAGAGGATCTGTTTCTGCTGAAGGATCCCCAAATCTGCGTGAGTACAGGCCTAGAGTACAGTGCCAGCACCAGGAGGCCACAAGTCTTGGCAGTCTGGTTACAATAGGCAGCAATCATTATTCTTCACTGTGGAGCTTTGGATGGATTATGCAGGCTGTTGAGACCAAAAAAATACCAAAGATAGAACCCAAGTGTCTTGAAGAGTTTGTGCATCTGAGAGAGCACAACCCTGTATCTGCTTTCAAAAGTAATTTGAACTTTGCTTCCACTTAACCACAGCAGGCTTTCCTTGCTCTCCCCTCCCTCCTTTCCACAACTCTGCCCTCCTCTAAATCAGGTTTCCACTGGGGTAAGAGGTATAGAGGGCTTCTCTCAGTGCTCCCCTGGATCGCTGGGTTAGGAGCAGTGCAAGGCAGAGTTAACATCCTCATCCTTACCTGGTGTTTTTTTCAAAAAAAATGCCACATGGGGTATTCCTGACCTAGGGGTACCACATGCAGCATACACTTCAAAAGCATCTGGTCCATTGTGCTGAAAATGAGATGTTACAGCCTTTGCTGTCTGTGCTTGTAAAGCCAGCAGAATGGTATTTGTACTTGTAAATTTGCCTCTTATCTTTCAAAATTATATCCACAACTCTGTCATTCTGTCACATTGTTAAGCCTTCAATTACAGGACGGGATTTGGGAACTTAGTCCCAAGTTCATGGATCTCCCCACCCCCATTGGTTGTAGGCTTTCTGAAGTAGAGACTTTGCCTTTTTACCTGTTGAAATGGAAATGTAGATTAAAGGTTAAGGTGGCAACATGTGCAGCTTAATAGTTGTCTGTGTGTAATTATATTCTACTGATTGTGCATTGATAACTCAAGAGTACGGTCCCTTCCAGCAAGGCAGCTGGCGCTGGAAAAGGGAAGCGGGAGGGGGGGTCCAGCCAGGTACCGCGCATGGCGAGCGGGTCCCGGCTGCCACTTGTGGTGACTCCCATGAAATCCAGCGGCTGCTTACATATGGTTGCCTGTACTTCCCCTAGGAATAGGGTGGAATCTTGCAGCAGACCCCATGGCTATATTAAGGAAGTCATATATGCATTTGGGAACGCAGCTTAATGCAGTAACTATACTAGGAAACAGATAAGAGTTATCAAGCAGGCGCTAATGTAGAGCGTGATGTCATGAAGGTCCTGAAGAGATCTAGAGCATGCTTAACCCACAGTTAACAGCGCAGCCTCTGTCGAGATGTGATGTCGTGTGCTGAAAGCATCTGGGATATCAGAAATAGCAACTGGAATGGCCACAGGCAACAGGTCCAAGGAGTGTGGTCCAGAGGGTTTGCTGGAGAAGGAGCAACCTACTTGCTTATGTATGACTGCTGAAAACTAAGGACTGGTACCGGCAAACAGTAGAGCAATAACACTCAAGCAGAAGGTGTGCCGGCAACCAGGAAGCACCTGCTCAAGCAGATGGCACCTGCCCGACGTGGGGAGAGGGGCAGCAGAGCCCCGAGCCACCCTGGGGGATGCACGGGACGAGGCAGGATGGTGAGATGGGCGAGGAACGCTTGGTTGAAGCTGTGCAATGCGTCATCTCCCCACCCAAGCACCGGATGGTGCCTTGTCATGAAGGCTGGGGAAGACACGGTTACATACTGCAGGAACCAGCCTACCTGCCTGCATCTGAGGGTTTCTGCTAGACATTCACCTGCAGGTGCCTTGCTAGCTGTTCAGGTGAGCACTGCAATGGTGTTTGTGGTGGTTGGTTCCCTGTGGCACGTTGTTCTTCCGCTATTTCTCACTATGCAGCAGTTTTGGGGGAAGATAAGTAAGGGTCATGTGGTTTGTCTTGTACTTGTATTAGTACTTACTCCAGTTAGTGCGTAAACAGTGATGAGGTCAACGATACACAACTTCTGCAGGTTGTGTTGTCTTTGCAGCTAGCGCAAATTAGCTGAGGACACTTATTCCCTCAAACCTCTTTCTCCAGATACATGTGGGTTGTCCTCCCTAATCTTGACTGCGCATCTACATGTCTGTAGTATTAGAGACTGCAGTGTGATACAACTAAATTGGTTCAGACTGAGGCCCACTCATCTCATCTGGGTATATAGCAAGACTCAGGAAGGCTGCTCGTGCGGGCATCAGGCAACATTTTATTCTGTGTTTTGGTCACAGAAGGTGAGGAAAGAGATGTAAAATTTGTAGTGTTACCGTGTGTTTTCAGGGAAGTTCAGCAGACGTTTGGAGAGTGATTCAGGAGCTGGAATTTTCCTTAAGATTACAAAGACTTCTGAAAAACAAACGAGGAATAGGTTTTTAGTCCTTCTGCCATACTTTTTGTGGTAGTGAGCTGTTTTAGATGGAATGTAGCTTTGCTAAGGTCACCTTTCTGCTTCTCCCTCTCTATACTGACACAGTTCTGTGCTTGCTAACTGTCAGGGCTGTAGTGTGTCTGGATAAGGCCCAGCATCCTTGCAGCAGGGCTAAGCTTTGAGAGGAGACCTCTGTGCAGCAGCCAGGGCCTTGGAAAAGTGCCCATTAATAACCAGAGGGGCATCAGAGAGTGCTGCCCTCTCCCGGGGAGGGGGGGGTGGATGACGCTGCCAGCAAGTTCTTCAGGAGGAGATGGCGAGTCGGAGCATAAGGGGAAGAAGAGTGGGATGAGCACGACTGCAGGCTGTGAGGCTGTGGGCAAATAGCTGCGGGTCATTTTAATACTTATAAAAAGTGTCTGAGCTGGTGGTAGTTCCTACTGCTTGTACTGTACACAGGACAGCCGGGTGCAATGCGGCGATGAGCGTGCACGTGGCAGAGAAGTTGTAAGAAGCCCCACCAGCCCAGTTCATCCTCCCCTTGCAGGCATATATTTCCTACGGGATTCTTAAATCTCTTGGAGCATAAAGCCATTTAATTTTGAGTTGAATTTTTTTTTTCCCATGGAGTTATGCTCTTTCAGAAGCGATTCAGTGTGTCGATATACCTCTGACCACATAAGCACCGAAATGACGTTGCTGCAGAAACCCTTGGGGAGCATTAGGAGCCTTTGCTCTGCTGTTTCCTACTCAACTCTTCAATCCAACCAGACTTTCTACCACTTGCAAACCTGGCTGGTTTTATTCCATGACAGCTGCCCTGGGCAGTTGTTTTGACTGTACCTTTGCCCAGTATCTTGGTACTGGGCACAGCAAGGAAGTTCTGCAGTTCTGTAGCAAAGTTTTTCGGAAAAGCAGAGGGGAAAGCAGCACTCTTGCCCTGAAAAGGGCAAACTAAAACTAGAAGCCAGTTGGCTATTCTACCACCATATTAAAAGGTTTTACTTCAACATCCATTGCTATTTCCACCTCCCTCTCAAATCTCTACCCCTGAGGAAGTTTTTTCCAATTCCCCATTTGCCTCCATCCTGCCCTTGGGGAGGGTGAAGGGGTGGCAGTCCCACCTCCCAGGGTGAGGACCCGTGCCGTTTCTTTCTCAGTGTGACGTTCAGGTGCTGCTTCACTCTGTGCCTTTGGTCTGTTGCATAGCTTGGAACCACAGCTGACTCTACACTCTGCTGGCTGCTGCAGCTGCGAGCTTTTCCCTCCCCAAACACCCTCCTGCCTTGCTTCATCTTCCGACATGAGCTCTTGCAAACTTCTTTGCAAAGAGGGTAGGGGAAAAAAAAATTCATCATGTTCTGTGCAGTGTGGAGATCAGCTTCAGTTCTCTTGCAGAGAACCTGTCCTCCCACAGCACACTGCAGCTGTGCTCCTTCACCTCCTTCCTCCCAAACGTGTCCAGAGGTGGGAGTGAGCCACCTCGCTGGCTGGGGGAGATAATGGAGCAGGCTGGGGCCTCGTGTGCTGGAGAGGGGAGGACACAGATAGGGGCAGAATGTAGCTGCTCTAGGGTCTGGGTTTAGGGTGGAGCTTCTTCTATTGTACTTTTTTTTCCTTCCTTTTTTTTCTTTT
>NW_020799112.1:8809681-8816812 GCF_003259725.1 Athene cunicularia
GCAGCTCTGTGTGTGAAGGCCATGACTGTCCCCAAATTGATGTCACTGGAGGATTGTGATACTTAAATACTGTTACAGTAAGAAGATACGCATGTTTGCCTTCAAAATGGCTTTCTAGCTGTCTGAATTTCAAAGCAAAGGGATTTTTTTGTCATTTGTTTTTTGGGGGTTTGGGGTTTTCCCCCCTCCCTCCCAGTGGAATAGATGTATGTGGGATCAGGAGCACTTGACTTGATCTTTAGTTTCTTCTAACCAGCCTAAAATTCTTCTGGAAGACTTTTGTGTAGTCATTCCCTATCATAATTCCTCTAGGAAAATTGTAGAGTCTTGGAAAATGTATTTCCTGTCTAACACTGATCCTCCTACTCTCAATGAATCACTTGTACTCTCGTGTTGCTTTGGGCTGACTTCCCTATTGACTTCAGTGCTTGGGATTTAATTAGAAATCTAGGGATGTTATTTGGAGCTATAAAACTATATAGGATTCTTCTCTGTGCTGCGGGATTACAGTAATAAAAAGAAATTAAGAAAATTAAATATTTGCATATTAACTGTCCTTGGTATGAACTGAGAAGTTGCTTTGTTTCTTCTGTGTACACCCATCTTGCAGACTTCTCTTTATCCCGTCCTCAGCGTAAAGCAGCACACCCTCCCTCTCCAAACTTGTAAACAAACCTCGAGCAGGGGATGGGGTCTGCAGTGCCCACAGAAGGATGGGTTTTCTTCGGTTGTTGTAGAAGTAAGAAATAACCCCAAGAAATTTTCTGTCAGTGTGAAAATGTCTGGATGTTCCCTGAATGGGTGGGCCCTTCCTGTGGAGTGACAGTCCTCGCTGACAGAGCTTCCCCAGAGCCACGTTGGTTACTAAGGGACTTGAATCCCATAGTGCTGACCTGGCTTTAGGGTGAAAAGGAGCAGTTTTACTCAGAGTGGGGTGTATTTAGTGTCTCTTTCGCATTGATGCTGTTGTTTTGTGTCCGGTGAAGATAGCACCTGAAAAAGTGGTGCCTTGTTTAAAAACAACAACAAAACCCTGCAGGTTGTAACTTTGGCTGTGGGGCAGGTCCTGTGGGGCTCAGGCCCGTGGGGATGTTATCTTCACCTCTCTCTGCCAGCCTCCCTGCTGCAATGGGGTGAGGGAGATAAGGGTGTGCAGCAGCTTTGCTCATGGAACCCCCCCTGCCAGCATCATCTGGCACAGCCCTTGTAAGTCCCGAAGAAAGGAGTAGCCTCCATGGAGTTCTTCCCCTAAAATACCATCATCAAGCTACCCTGGTGTGGAGGGGTGAGGCTCCAGCAGGACCTGGTTTAGGATCACCAGGACCTACTTCAGGTTTCAGGAGTGTCAGAGCAGGCAGTGACCTCTCCACACTTGAAAAGCTCAGATAATTTTTGTGTTAGGAGAGAGGCTATTTTAACAACTGATGATGTGTTGTAATAGCACACAAGTTGTATGGGGTGTCGAAGTGGTAGGTTAGTTTAAAAATAAATAGATTGGTTTCATAGTTTTTAAAATGCTTATCGCTTGCATTTGCCAAAGACGATGCTACTTCTAACAACCAAATTGGTTAAGCCAGGATTAATGTTTTTGAACTGTTTATGTTGTTTATAAAACAACACAAAGGCAGTTGAAGCAAAGACAAATATCTGTTTCAGAACCACTGCTAACCATACTAGCAAAACCAGGGATCAGACACTGAAAATAACCCTTTGCATACTTGGCAGTTTACGGGAATATCTTTAATTTTTGCCTGATCAGTGTCATCCTTTGCTTGTGAGTGAAATCTTTATCCTCCACGCAGAACATTTTACGCACATTTTGCATCTCTTTCCAGGTTAAAGAACTCGTTCTTGACAACTGTAGGTCATACGAAGGCAAAATCGAAGGCCTCACAGATGAGTTTGAAGAGCTGGAATTCTTAAGTACAATCAACGTAGGCTTAACCTCAGTTGCAAACTTACCAAAGTTAAACAAACTTAAGAAGGTAAATAAAATGTCCTATGCCATGTGCCTCCCTCTTTGCGCTATACCACATGTGTGAAGTAGTTGTGTAAAAACGTAGTTTAGCTGACCAAACTACTTTGTGATACACATTTGCACTAAAACCTCAAGATGTTTATGTGCCTTCCAGCTCGAGCTAAGTGACAACAGAATCTCAGGCGGACTGGAAGTGTTGGCAGAAAAGTGTCCGAACCTCACGCATCTAAATCTAAGCGGCAACAAAATAAAAGATCTCGGTACAATAGAACCTCTGGTAAGTTGGTGCAGTACGGGCTGAAATCAAACCCCATTTTGAGATGAGTAGAGGCATTTTGGCCTTGGCAGGCCTGAAGCAGCTTGCGGTGGAGTGTGGTGGGTGCTGATCTCTCGCGGCCAGGCTGGGGGCGGGTTCCCGTGGCCCGGGGCTGTCGGGGAGCCCTGCCCCGGGGCTGTGCCCGCAGCATGGGCGGCTGCTTCCCTCTAGCGGCTGCTGCTCCCGGGAGCCCCGCAGCTTTCCTCGGAGGTGGGGGCTTGGGGCTCTCTCTGCCAGACACTCGGCTTCAGCTCCGAGTCTTTCCTCTGGAGCCTCAGGTCTAAAGTCACCAACCACCGCTTCTGCCCGGGGCTGTGGCACCGTGTGCCGCCATGCTGGGCTCGCTTGCTGCAGCTGGACAGAGGTCGCTGAGCTTCCAGCTTATTCCTGCTGCTTTCCATCACCTCTCCTGGTCATTATACTTTTTTATTTCAAGGCTGAGATCAAGTTCCAAAAGGCATCCAAGTGTCAGTTCTGGCCGTGCTGTTTTCTAATTTTTGCTTCATGTGCCCTTCGCTCTCCAGAAATGAGGAGTTTTGGCTCTGGTTTATTTCCTAAATACTTGCTCTTAAAATGTCTCAAGGAGCAGTTCTCATCTTGGATCTCCTTTCCCCCAGCAGAAGGGGAGAGCAGAGCTGTTAAATTCATGTAGCAAACAGAAGAGAGAGAGAGGGTTGTAACTACTCCCAGTTTCAGGCTTATTGTTTTCTTGATGTCACCGTTGCTCTATGCACCAAACTCCAGAAGGGAGATATTTCATAAGACTTGATATGGATACTCAGCTGCTTGCGCTTTTATTGTTAGTTCTTCAAAGTGCTGTGGGCAGTTCAGATCACCTCCTACTCCTCAAAAAAAAAAAAAATCCTGTTCAATTTCTAAGCCTCTTTTCGTTTTTCCAAAGGCTAAGGTACAATCATTAAAATTTTTTACATCTCTTTTAGCAAAATTCTTGTGTCCAGAGAATAGTCATGTTTCTTCTTCCATTGAAAGCAGTGGTTTAAATATACCTGACTGCTGGTTCCAATATCTTGCGTTTTGGGATAACTGACTGGATTATTACTTATACTTAGCTTGGCCCCTCGCAGCATGTATGGTTTTTCTGCCTCTTTCCAAACTTCAGTCTTCTACTTGTGAGACTCTGAACTTGAGAGAGAGCATTTTCCCCTCTCACATACCCAAGCAGCCCCAACCAGGCGTTGCATATTGTTGTTCCACACCAATTTAGCAGGCAGAGACCAAAATGACCCTTTTGTCATGGGAAGCTCTTGAGCACATTAACTCTGGCTGCCACTGCATCCTTTGCTCTGTAGAGAATGTTTGTAACGCTGAACTTCAGAGCCTTTTCTTTCCTTGCAGAAAAAGTTAGAAAACCTGAAGAGTCTAGATCTTTTCAATTGCGAGGTAACCAACTTGAACGATTATAGAGAAAATGTATTCAAGCTCCTCCCGCAACTCACATACCTCGATGGCTACGATCGGGATGACAAAGAAGCACCGGACTCTGATGCAGAGGGCTACGTGGAGGGCTTAGACGACGAGGAGGAAGATGAAGATGGTATGTGAATTGTGCTACTTAGTGTACGTAAGTTAAAAGATCGATATGCTGCCTAGTACATTTTGCTTCCAGCTCTGACTTGTTGGCAAGAGAAGGGTGTTCTCAGCAGCTCCTTCCTGACTGATGTAAAGGAGAAGTACCTCAGTGTCCTCTGAAGGAACGAGGGGAAAGGAGATGGGCAGGGCCTGAAAGAGCTACTTTCTCAGTCTTATCTCTAGTGAAAGATCGGGATGACAAAGAAGCACCGGACTCTGATGCAGAGGGCTACGTGGAGGGCTTAGACGACGAGGAGGAGGATGAAGATGGTATGTGAATTTGTGCTACTTGGTGTACGTAAGTTGAAAGATTGATGTACTGTGTGGTACGTTTTGCTTCCAGCTCTGACTTGCTGGCAGGAGAAGTGGTGTCCTCAGCAGCTCTAACTGGTGTAAAGCAGAAGTATCTCAGTGCCCTCTGAAGGAACGAGGGGAGAGGAGATGGACAGGGCCTGGAAGAGCTGCTTGATCAGTCTTCTCTCTAGTGAAAGCTGGGGAGTGAAAGGGTGGTAGAAGAAAGGGGCCAAAATAGGGGTAAGGTGCTGAAATAGTTCTGGGAACAGTACACCTCAGGGACAAGGGCAGGAGTGGGTAAGAAAAGATGGCATGCGCAGGCTGTGCTCTTCCAGGAAGGACAAGCAGTTGTGCAGGGCCTGATGGAGAAGGGCAGGATGGAGAACCAGACTGGGCATCAAAAAAAGTAGCCAATTCACGGAAGTAGCCAGTGCATTAATAGGAGTTTGTGGCTGTGAGGAAAAAACGGAAGTAGTTGAGATCAGGCAGAAGAGGGGAGAGTGTATTTATTGAAGCCTGCCTGGGGCAAGCTCTGTGAAAGGTGCTAATGAAGCAGTGAGCAGGTTTTTAATGTTGGGGAGGTGCATGGTGGGTCCTTCTGTGCTGTGGGTGCCGTTATGCCTCCCCGGCAGACTGTCCTCGGAGGCAGCAGTGTACCGGTCGGATGAGTATCCAGCTGAGTGTGGGGAATTTGCTAGACTCTTCAAACCCAGCTGCACAGCAAAAGCAGAATAGCTGGACTTGCACTTTTCCCCCGAGTGCTGAATGTGAGCTCTGGTGAGAGGGGTGAGGGCTGCAGCAGTGCCTGGCAGAGCTGTGTGTTCAGCCAGCACCATGCAAGTTCTCCTCACCAGATCCCAGGGCAGGGCCTGTGTTCAAATGCATGAAAAAAGCTCCAAAACGCCATTACCTGCAGCATGGAAAAACAATTTCTTGTTTGTTGCTTGCGCTTAGTCATGTTTTCATCTCTTTCCTCTTGAAAGGAGGTTGCAAACCCCTAAGATGGATTTTGCGTAAGCCTGTGGTATCCCTCTGGCAGCACAGAGGCGAGGGGTGTCCCCTGGGGAGGGACCCAGCGCTCAGTTGGTTTGTCAAGTTCTGCTCTAGCCCTGGTGGGAGCAGATGGGTTTGCAGATGAAGAGCTGCAAGTGTCCCATGGGCTCAAAAATGCAGATTAGTAGTGGGAACTGGAGCAGCTGAAGCTAAAGCAGTCCTGAGGCTGCTGGGACTTGCCATCAAGGCCTCTGCAACCATGCAGCAGCTCAGAGCGTGGGTGCAGCTGCCCCACTACCCCCTCACTAGGCTAAAGAGGCCCAGGACTACGTCTAAAGCTGCTTTAATTTTTAAATTTTTTGAATTTTAAAGTAGTGCTTTCAGTTTGCCTCTTGTGTTGGTAGGAGGTCACATCTCAGGTAGGAAAAAAAAAGTAAACTTTAAATGTCTGAGTGGTTAATCTTGTTTGACTGTATAGAAGAGGAGTATGATGATGATGCTCAGGTAGTAGAAGATGAAGAAGACGAGGAGGAAGAGGAGGAAGGAGAAGAGGAGGATGTGAGTGGAGAAGAGGAGGTAAGGATTTCTTCAGTTAATAATGGGTATGGAGTGAACATGCTCTAACAGGGAATAGTTGGGCAAGAAATGGACCAAATATTGGAGGTTTTTAGGACTTGAAACATGCGCTTGCTTTTTTACTTGAGAAGCATCGCAGCAGGGGGTGGCTTTGAGGCGTGCCTGTCTATGAACCAGCTGCCATCTAGTGACCATTGACACGAAATCCTTCTTTTTATTGGGCTGATGTCAAAAACACTGCGAGGAACGTCTTTAGACCAGGTTTGTGGGGCCTTTGGAGGGCTGGGGGTTACAGCTGACAGAGTGGTATGCGAACGACTGACTCTGTGCTCTCAGAGTGAGGTTCCTCCTTGGGCAGGTACCTTGCGATTCCTCAGGATGCTTTAATTCTTAGTGTAGTCCAACCCCTGTGTGCTGAGCCAGTCACAGTCTGCTGCGACTTTGCTGTTAGCTCTCCTGCTGGGATGGGGCTAAAATTTGCCTGAAGGGGGGGTCAGCCTCTTCTCCTCTGGCTCTGGAGGTGTCTGCTCGTGTTTTGACTCTCTCCACCCCTAGAACATGGCCCTTCTCCTGCTTGACCAGTCATTGAGCCTCACTAAGCTCAGGACATCCCAACAAAATTTGCATCTGTGTATTGGTATGAAGTATAAAACCATTTTCTTGCTGGAGACTTGAAGCCAGAAGTGGCTGCTATGATCACTTGTGATTTTCTGCAGTGAAGCTTGGGCCAGAGTCCAGTTATACTGTAGCAAAAAACTGGGCTTATGTAAGCGTGTGGGAAGTGTCTGCCTTTTTGTTTGGTTTTTGTTTAAGATGCTTCAAGGACTTTGTTGTAAAATGCTGTTGGATATTGCCAAATTGTGAAAGTTCTTGCACTGAAACTGACTCTTTTAATCCTTTTTTTTTTTTATTATTCCCCTCTTTAAATCCAGGAGGATGAAGAAGGCTACAACGATGGTGAAGTAGATGACGATGAAGATGAAGAAGAGCCCGGTATGGCAGCAATCCACTTTTTCCTCAAGATAAAACAAAATTTTTTTCCAAAAAAAAGTAAAATGCTATTTTCTAAAAAGCAGGCTCATGTTTGTATTCCTGCTCCTTTGATAGCAAGCCAGTTGCCAAAGTAGAAGCTTGTTGAACTTGTTCAGCTTCTCAGCAGTGTGAGGGAACACTCATATAATTCAAGTTGTGTTTTATTTTGTAGATGAAGAACGGGGACAGAAAAGAAAACGAGAGCCTGAAGATGAAGGGGATGAAGACGACTAAACTGAATAACCTATTTTGAAAATTTCCTATTGTGATTTGACTGTTTTTACCCTGTATTTCCCCTCCCCACACCCCCAACCTTTTTTTTCTTTTTTCTTTTTTTTTTTTTTTTTTTTTT
>NW_020799112.1:8816862-8858207 GCF_003259725.1 Athene cunicularia
AAAAAAAAAAAAAAAAAAAAAAAAAAAAAGTCAAAAAAGTTTAAGATCAGTGGATGATCCCCCAAATACACGTGCTCTGTTCCGAGACAGCTGAGTGGCATTGGTGGTTGGGATTTTTCCACCACTGCCAGTCACTAAATCCTTCGTAAGCATTTTTTGGGGGGTGCTGCAAATTTAGGCAAAGCATCCCTCCACAGCAACAGGTGTGAGAATGGCATATTGATAAAGTGATTTCTTTGTTGCCTGTCCGTGAATGACTGCCATTTTCAGCCAATGCTTTCCCTGCTTTTGTAGGTACCTTTTTATTTTGCTGTTTGTAAATAGTGACCAAATGTTTTTGTTGGGTTTTTTTGGGGTGTTCCTTTGGATCTGGTTTGTGGGGTGAATTTGCAGTCCCCTCCTCTCACCCTTCCCTGCCCTGTGTGTTGTGTGTTTTCCTTTCTGTTTGTTTTTGGGTTTTGTTTTTTTTTGGCTAGGGTATAGCCAGTACACTGAAAATGGCAGGCATTTAAATATATATATAAATATATATAAAAAAGTGTTCCTAATTCCTGAGTTACTAGTGAAATGAATTTGACAATTGTAATAAAAAAAATGTTTCAACCCTTTTAAATAAGGTGTGTACTATTTTGGTCTGTAATATATAACACCTAGTCAATTTTAAGTGATGAGAAACTACTTCCACTTGTGCTATATACTTTGAAAATTTTTACAAACCTAAATACAGGAGGCAGTTCAGCATGTAGGGTAGGAGGTTTCTTTTCATACACTCAAGCACGAGATACTAATACAAAATTGTATTTTCTTACCTAGTGGAAGTCAGTAAAATGACTGAAAATACCTAGTGAATGTACAGTTTTACTTTCATATCCCTCTTTAAAATAGCTTTAGAAGTGACTTGTATTTCCTAGTCAATATTTCATCTGTATAAATACATTTGCAACAGTTTTTTTTTTTTTCCCAGAAGAGCCAAACTTTGAGTTTTATGTCTGTTTGTCATTGATGAATTTCAATAAATCTTTTTATACAATTTTTCTGTGGCTTATTTGAGTAAAATGGGCCACTGGGAAGGAGTTGCATACCTTTTCAAAAAGGCATTTACTAAGCTATTCTGGTGAATTCCCTGATATTTTTAGTAGCTTGATGATATGTTCTGCTTCATAAAAATGACTTTTGGCCATGGTTGGTTGAAGCCAAGGGAGAGGTTGTGGCTTTAATGCAAATAATGGTATGCCATTTTTCTTTCAGAATGAGGCTTTCTTCTGTGTTACCAGCATGATTATCGCAGTTAAGCACGTTCATTTCTCCTGTTTGATCCTGCCCCTGCTTCTCCAGGCTGAGAAGAAAGAAGTCTCAATTTCCCTTGCTGGAGTGCAGTGCTGTGGTTTGGTGTGTGAGTTCTGGGTTAGTCTTATCTCAGAGCTTTGGCTGTCCAAGACAAGAGCTGTCTGCTGTGACTTTCTGCCAGTCCAGAGCTAAGTCTCTGCGTTTTCCTCTCTTGTGAATGCATTGTGTATTAAAGCCAATGGTGTAGCAAGTAGCATATTCTGCATGCTTAAAATTAGGTTTCTATCCACTGTTCTGTCTTGAGTGGATCTCTTTTGGAAAAAAAAAAAAATGCTTTTATTGTAGGTGAGAAGCTACACTATCCTGAAGTGCTTGTGTCAGGTGGGTTTTTTTGAAGAGGAAATCTGGGCAAACTGTTCCTTCCCCAGGCAGGATCTGCTGCTGTGATACTGAACCCGTGGCCTGGCAGAGGCTGCAAAGCCAACAGGATCCGCCAGCCCTGGGTATGTCAGGGGCAGGATGACAGCTTGAGCTACAGCCCGAACAGAGACCTTCTGTCACTAAACCAGCTTAGTCTAAGGCTTCAGTTTGGCTTTATAGTGAGGAACAGGTTTTGCAAAGATGTGGCTTTTTACCTCAGGGGTGGGCAGAGCTGGACCTGACGTTTGCTGCAGGAGGAGCCTCTGCAGGTCCCCAAGATGCAGTAGCGAATGTCCCTGTTGGGTGCAGAAGGTGTGGGCTCATGCCATGAAGCCAAAGTGACATTTGGTTTAGCCTTTGTCACCCAGGGCTCTCGGCGAGCCACTGCCAGCCTGCAAAACATTTTTACTTCTTGTCCTGAAAGTGTGCAGAAATCCTTGAGCTTTTCCCCTTGTTTAAGCAGTGAGTGCCCCAGGTGTCATTTAAATTACTCTTTGTACCATTAATTGTTTTAAAGCTTAATTTGGAATTAATTATTTTCTCAAATAAAGCAGTAAGAGCTTTACCACTCATGCTTGCTTTCCCTGGGAAGCAGAATCCTTTTGGCAGTGCAGTGCTGCTGGAGCCCTGGTCCTCTAGGATACGAGAGGGAGAAGAGTGGGGGGGATCTGATGAACAGCAAGGCTGGGCTGTGAGTTTTGAGAGACTAAGTGACTTCTGCCTGGCTACTGCCACTGAAAACAAAAATGAAGATTGCTCAATGTGGATAATTTCATGTTTCATGGTATAGAATACAGTCTTGTCACACTGGGAACCAAGGGCTTCTTTTCCCAAGTGCTCTGTGTGTACATAAGTGCTGGCTAAAGATACTTAGCACCTCGCAGTGATACTTAGCAACTTACCAACTCCTGGAAAAAACCCAAACCTCAGTATTTTATAACAGTTCAGCAGGAAAACCCAGGTAGAAATACTGTCAGAAATGAATAATGAGAGAGTTCAGCTGTTCAAATGCCAAGTTTTTGTGTCACTTGGCTCTTTCTGCTCACAATTTGCCTTCCAACCAGGCAGTAATTTGAAGAGCTCTGGTCATGCAGCCGTCCAGGGCCAAGGGATCTGCCTGGACTGGGACCAGGGGGATGGAGTCTGCTGTTCTCCAGGCACCCAAACTATTCTCTTTTGTACGTTTATCCTTATGTGTGACAGGAAACTTGCTTGACCTGGAACTTGTCAGGTGCTGGTGAAAGGTTCTTCATGGAAGAGCAGAGCCCTCCCTTGGCTTCCATTTTGGAGAAGTTCCAAGAGTTTCTTCCTGGGATGCTTTACTTTACCACACTGCCCTGAGCCTGTTCTAAAGCCCAAACTGCCTAAAATGTCCTGCCAGGGCTTCCCAGCCTTGTTTGTTACCCCTCGTCACAAACACCACCTCTCCTGTGTTGCTCAGGGTTGTGCAGTGCCTGTCAGTGTACCCAAGCTGGGAACAAGATGCTCTTGTCCAGAATAGTTATGTGCCAAGCTGAACGTATGGGGACTGCAAATCCATATAAGTCTTAATAACATAATGGCCTACATGTTTGCATTTCTGGCACTCTCGAGGGTGGCTTCTCCTTGGTTGATTTGATAATACTTTCTTGGACCTGAACTGTTTGTAGTGGTTAAAGCAAGGGCATGGGGCTCTGGTGAAGGGCAGGAAGGCTTTCCAAGCCCAAATGTTTGTCAACATGAGCCAATTATGCAGGAGGAGACAACTGCTGGCCCAGCTGAGCCAAGGCTCTGTCTGGACACTGTGGTACATTCTTAAAACTTAACAATTTGTGATGGTTGTTGCCCAAGGTGGGATTGGTGGCTTGCTCAACCACATACATATCATGATGACTTTTTGAGTTGAGATTTGAGATGGAGGGAGGCAAATCTGCTGGTCTGCAGCCTGCAACAACTGCTCGGCCTTGCCAAAAGTGTGTTCCCAAAGCAGCAAGTCTGGGGTCCTACTCTGCGCTGCGATGCTTTGGTTGTATTAAATTGCTGCCCCGGCTCTCTGCAGAACAATCGCTGCTTCAAGTCTTACACTTATCATTAAAGATCTTATGTTTCAGTAAGAATGAATCACCCTATGCTGAATTTAGAAATTTAGATATCTCTGATGAGTACAGGCCTCAGCCCTAGGAGGGAGAGGGCTGAGGATTTTCATGCCCTGCCATTAAGGGAAGTGAACTGCTGAGTCCTGGTGAAGGACCAGACTGCCTTGAGCTCATCCTGAGGGGAAAAAAAAAATCACACTTCTGGCAGTGGTGCCAGCTCTGGTTGCTGATGTCTATGTGCTGATAGACCTCTGCCCGCTGCCAGCATGGGGCCTGGGTGGGGGCAGTGGCCGTTTGCAGCTGGGGAGGACACTCCAGTGCAAGGTTTGCAGTGAGGGGAACCCCCCCAGCCCTGTGGGTGCTGCCCTTGCTGGAGGCTGGTGGCAGGTAGGCCCAGGGGCAGGACTGTTATGCTTTCCTGGTGCCCAAGGCAGCTGGCACTGCTTTCCCTCAGCATCCCTGCTCACTGCTTTCTTCTGTTCTTGCAAATAATTCCTCCCACCTCACGGGACAGAGCTGGGAAAGCTCTCCATCTCCTCCCTCCCGCCCAGCTGCAGCTGACGAAGGCCTCCTTCACGGCGGAGGAGTTGCACAGGAGTCGGCCCTGCATAACCCACAGCCTTCGCCCTTTTCTGGGTGAGGCTCTGGCAGTGCCCTGAGCCCAGGAAGCACCGAGGGAGGATTTAAATATTCAGCTGCTGGTTTGCTTCATGTGTTGGGCAAGGGGATGAGGGAGGGGGTATTAATGCTGTTGGGGAGTAAGCACGGGGTGGGCTGGAGGCAGAGTACATGTGTGATTTGGGAGCTGCAGTTATCAATCCCCTTTTAACTGGAAAGCTTGACCACTTTTTCTGCCCCAGCATCTCCCATTAACTCTTACCAGTGCATCTCCAATGTACTTTGCTGTTCTGTTCTCCAGGCACCCAAACTATTCTTTTGGCATTCATCCTTATGTGTGGCAGGAAGTTTGCTTTACGTAGAACTTGTCAGGTGTTGGGGAAAGGTTCTTTATGGAAAAGCAGAGCCCTCCCTTGGCTCCCATTTCAGAGAAGTCCCAAGAGTTTCCTTCTGCGGTGCTTTATTTTGCCACGCTATTCTGTTCAGCTCAGCAGCTCTTGCTTGGTCCAGACAATGTCCCTGTGTGACTCTTCCACTATCAGCTGGTTCTTTGCTCCTGTCATAAGCCAATAAAAACCCAGCAAAGACATTTTTGGCATGACTTTTAACTCTTTCTCTTTGGAGTTTTTATTTTTCTGTTACACTTGGACACTTGCCAAAGGTGTGTGGAGAAGGGAGGTGGCACAGGGTGAGTGTTTCACCCTCAACATCCTCTCCTGAGAGCGTGCAGCAGTCCTCGCTCCGAACATCACAACTTCATTGCAATTGTTAATTTTACTGTGATTTTCCCGGTGCTTTCAAAAGTTGCTGCCCAGGCAGTAGGACAGGCAATGGGGTGTTTTCTTGCTGAGCCCTTATGGAACATCTGGAGCAGCAATATCTGGCTGAAGCGGGTATGTCCTAGCGGATAGGTCCATGTGGCACGTGGCCAGTGCCCGGTGCTTGCCAGGATGCCCAGAGACGCAGCCAGCCACTGCACAAATCCTGGTGTAGTTTCAGCACCAAATTCCCCTTTTGGTTTTTGAAAGCACCCAGGAGGGGATGGGGAAGTTGGTCTCTGGGGCTTACTTTAGGGCAAAAGGCAGCAGTGCATCATTTCTAAAAATGGACTAAATTTGTAAGAAATTTCTAATAATTTTTTGCTTTGGGGGGGTTGAGGTCCCAACCTAGGGTCCCCGAGTGTGCAGCTGGAGCTGTGAGTTCAGTGAGTGCAAAGCACCCCTTGATTTTAAGGATGTCAGAAAAAGGAGGGACCAGCACTCATCCTCTGCAAATCACTGGGAAGCTTCCATTTAATTAAAGTAAAACCCATAGTGGCTTCTCCTCTGCATTTGCTTAATTTTAGATTTCTAAAAGCAGATTTTATATCTTCATCCATAAATTCGGGGGGGTGGGGGGTGTTTAATCACCAGAAATCATTTCAAGTAGGCACTCACAAAATGTTGGAAAACAGAGAATTAACAATAATCCTGCAGCTAGGAAGCATATGAGGAGGCCGAGCCTCAAACAAAGGGAAACCTCCAGGAAGCAGAAAGTAGGTCAGGTTGATAAGGATGAGCACAGAGGGACAGCATTAATATGGAGGGGAAAAAACGAAGTAGGAAGGAAATCACCCCATGGCCCTATTTGAACAAGGAAGGGGCTGTCTCCTGTGGCCAGCCAAGATCTTTAAGCCTTTTCCCTTAAAACCTTTTATCCCTGAAGATGTCATCTGTGAGGGAGAGGTAATTGCAATTAGCAGGAGTACAGGAAGGGTGAGACCTCAGCCTGGATTTGGGCAGGGACAGCTTGAAAAATGCTGCAGATAAATTGGATGGTTTTGAATTGTTGAGGCTGGATAAAGTTTGTGGAGGGGCTGGTCCTGGGGAGGAAGGGATCAGCTCTGTTAATACTGCAGGGCCAAGGAGCAGCTTTAATGTCTGCAAGGATATGAGAAAAAAAAAATGCTGGGAGGTTACAAAGCCAGGGGTCTCGTTTAGACCCTGGAAAATACTGCAAACTACCCAGAAGCATCTAAAAAAACCCCGCAGCAGAAAAGGGCAGAGTTCCCCAGAGCCCCAAAAGCAGTGGGGTGAGGGGTGGTGCAGTGGGTCCTTGCAGCGATGCAGGGTTTGCACCCAGCTGCACGGGGCCCCTGCTCCGTGGTTGACTCATAAGGTTGCAGCAGTGCAGGGAATTCAGTGCTAAAATTGGGTGTATCAAGTGGCCCAAAAATAGGCCTTTCTGCTTTAAATAGCACCCAGATGGTGCAGGAGGAAATGTCGGGAAGAGCTCGAGCTGTTACCAAGAGAGGGGAGTTTGGGGGGAAAGGTGCAAGAAGAGAAGCAGCAAGATCCTGGTGAAGGGTTTGCCCTGGGACTGCATGGCCACAGCTCAGGCTGGAGGTTTTTTGGTGAATCTAAACCATGTCGGGAGCCTTGACACCCACACAGAGCCATCCTGTGGGGCCACATCCTGCACCAGCCGCCTCTGCACACTGAGACATCCCCCTCACCTGCAGCAGAGGTGGCAACCGCCACTGGATTGGTGCTGATGTTTGCAGATATGCTAATTAGTTCATTAATCATCACGACCCACAGCCATAATGGGGCTCATTTCATATCAATTCAAGGGGCTTTGGAGAAATGCTGGCTCTTCCCTTACAAGAGGTAATTTAGTGCAGTAAGTCCCAACACACCCCCTTCAAATAAAGCCATGACATAAATAACCTCAAACAGGACGAAGCCTTTGCTGCTCTGCACAAAACAGCCAAGCTGAGCTTTTAACAGTGGTTTCACCTTCCAATTCTGAGACACGATAAACCCAGGAAACTCCAGTCCTGACACTGAATGATGGCCAAAAATGCCCCTTTAGGTCCCACCCCCCCTTCTCAGATGGGGGCCAGTGCTCCTGCACAGCCCCTCAGCAAAGAAAGGAAAGAGTGGGCAAGGTTTAGGTATCTTGAAAACATTTTATTTCATCACTATTCTGTAGTAGCATAAATAATAGGCAATGACAGCACATGTAACAAAGAGGGGGAAGCAGTGGGTGCAGGGCACAATGTAAATTAACGGAGAGGAGAAACTGGTGCACTGGTAGTGCTGGGCAGTTCAGCAATTTGATTTAATGAAAATATATATATATATAGGTAAACTAGCAGTATTTGGTGTCGTTCCCTGTGCCACAGGCCTAATCCACAAAAAACAGTGATTGTACACACATGGTGAACCTATGAAGCACCCCCTGGGTGCTGGGATGCGATGCGTGGCATCCTTCCCCCCCTCCCCACAGCACTGGCACATGTCCCAGGGGAAAGGAAGAGGGTAAATCCCTCTTTGCAGAGGCAGAGGGTGCAAAAATCCATCTCTCCTTTTCAGAAATGCAACCTCTTTTTATTATTTAAAGAAGGATATATGCACACAGATGCACGCACAGAAGTGGAGTAGCTCCCTGCGCCAGGCTGGTGCCCCAGGACACTCACAGGCCACTTGTGCCGGAGCCCACTGGGCCATGCCATGCCATGACCACGCCGCCCCGGGAAGGCTCCTGGGCTGCCACCGTGGCAGCGTGTTTTTTCTGCACCCCGTTCCAGTTCTGCACCCGCTGTCACATTTTTGCATAGGAAAAAAAATTAATAGCAACGAAGCTTCGCGCTTTGCCGGGGAGTCGCCGCTGCTGCCTCAGCTCCCCCGTGCCGGTTAATCCCAACAGAGGGGACATGGCTCGTCTACTTACTCCAAGACCGTCGCTGGGGCAGGCAGAGGCCCCAGCCGCCTCTCATGCAGTAGCTTTCAGTTATAGTAGTTTTAGTGCTAGACAAGACTAGGAGGACGTATTTCCAGTTAGCGAGTGGGCTCTTGGCAGGTCACTTGACTTCTGGCTCATATTCTGTGTAAGTGGATACAATAAAATTAAAGAGCAAGTATAAACAAAGAGAGTTTATTTATAAAACGTCCCTGGAAGTTAATTATTCTTCGGGCTGTTACGTAAGTTTTTCAACTCCAGCTGTAGCTGTCGGATCCGTATGTCTTTCTGCGAGAGCTCGTCTTTCAGCCGCCGGATCTCATCCTGCTGTCGGAAGAACATCCGAAGGAGCTGGAAGGGAAGGCAGAAGGGAGATGGAGGGACTACACCAGCCACTCGCCCCTTGGGCCAGCCCCTGGAGCCACACTGGGGCTGTTTCATAACTTGGCTGCTTTTGCAACACGACTTTATCTGCCACCCTGCCTGCGCCCTTGGATTTAGTATTTCACTCTCCAGCTCAGGGATACCCTACACATGCAATCTGCCGCTCCAGCAAAACAAAATTCCTGCTGGGACCAAGTGCTGATGTTTCCCCAGTGCTTCCATATGTTGTTTCCAGAGAAGGATTTTAATTAAAAAAAAAAAAAACCAAAAAACCGAGGAGCTTAACATCGCTCCTTTGGGGTGCTCTGTGGTTAATGCAGAGCAGGGTGCTTGAAGTCATGAGGAAACACAGTGCCCAGGCAGTTTGGGAGTACAGAGACCTGCAGAGTCATGGCTTTCCAAGCTGCACCCAGAAAATGTCCCCCTGCAGCCAGTGACCATCCCCTCCCATCCCTGTACCCTGGGCCACCCTGCCCTACCTCATTCTCCGTTCGGGGGGGCACGTTCTCCAGCAGATCGATGCCATTAACCACAACGCTCCTCTTCTCCCTCACTGGTGCCTTAAAGACAATTTTGGATGTCTTCTTGTAGCCCTCCTTCAACGACATCAGGATGGGATCTGAGCAGGGCAGAGCGCGGGAGAGGGTCAGGGCAGGGGGGAACTGCAGTCCCATCCCACTGCCCAGCCGTTTCCAGGGCTCTGTGCCACCCCCCCGCAGCATGGCACCGGTAGCTTTACCTCTGTTCACCCCGCTCAGCCATTCATCCGGCGTGAGGGCTGGCTCCGTACCCGGAGTCATTGGGTAAATGTCCTCTTGGTACGTTTCCGACTGAAAACAAGGAGAAAGAAAAGCAACCGCCTCCGTGAATCTGCTCCCGAGTTAAACTACACGTCGCTATGCGCTGCAAGTGGCTGCGCTCACCCCTTTGGCATGCAGCACTGCAGCCACCCGGGGCATCCGGGGAACTAATAAACTGGGTGTTTGCACCGTGAAGTCAGATGAAAAATGCTGGTGCTGCCTTGCTCAGGGCACGTGGTGGCTGCCGGCACTGGGGCCAGAGGAGGACGAGCAGCAGCCGAGCCCAGGCCCAGGTCCTCCAGCCGGTGGTTGGGTTTGCTGCCAGCCTCAGACAGCACTGGGAAGGGAAATGCCAAACCCTGCTCCAGCTCCAGGATATATTTTATCAGAAACAGCCCCCAAACCTCAGGTGAGACAAGCCCCTTGTTACCTGTCACAATGGACCAAGCTGATTTTGCACAAAACAACTGCACCAAGGCCAGGAGCAATGCAGAGATGCATTTTCTATAAATATTCCCATTTTTTCTAAAAAATCCCCTAGAGAATCCCACACCTGGGAAGTGTAATGACCTGGGAGGTCTTAAGACCAGTGGAAAGAGACCCAGCAGTCAGCAAAATGGTGCCAGCCCTCCACTCCATCACACCAGCCCCCCTTCGGACACCCCCTGGACCCCGCTCGACTCCAGCAGCCTGTCCTTGTGCCCCAGGGGACTCCCTCACCCTCCTCGGCACGATCATCGAGATGGGCTCGATCAGCCCCTTGAGGGTGACGAGCTTGTAGAAACGAAAGACCTCACAGGCCGTCACATCCAGCCCATGTTTCGGCATCACCCCTGCAGAGGAGACATGGAAAATAACCCTGGGGTGACGCAAACCCTGTCCAGGCCCATCCACCTCCCCCACACCCCAAAAGGTCTTTGCTCCCCATCAGGAGACCCAGGTCTTCACTGAATTAACCCCTGCCATCACAACTGGGGACCTGGGACACAGAGCTTGGCCACACCAGGGCCACCTGCAGGGCCATCAGGAAAGGGATGAGTGGCTTTTATTCAGGACAAGTCACAGGAATCACCGACCAATGTCCTCCAATAAAGCCATGGCATGTGTGACAGCGGGAAGGGTGTCACCAGGTGTGCACCTGATCAGGACCTGGCTGAACCATGGTGGGAGGGGCAGCACAGCCACAGGAACGCTGCCCTGCAAGCACCGCAGCCTCAAACTGGTGCTCCAGAGCTGGCCCAGTGCCTGCCAAACCCCTGCCAAACCCATTGACAAGCAGCGTTTAATTAAGCACCATCTATCATCTACCTTTGGCATGTTTAGAGCAGCACAACCATCCTTACCCAGTCCTTTCTGTGGGGCTGGGGAGCGAAATTCCATGAGATAACTCAAGTAGGGCTTTTCTGAGCCAATCTCGTAGTACCGAATGTTGCCGTCGCCCTGGAGTGAGCGCAGTGAGGGATGGTTTAGTGCTTTGGCAAACACAAGGTTGAATCAAAACCATGATAACACCCAGCACCCTGTCCTTGGGAAACACTGTGGTGGGGAGCCAGGCTGGGGCCACTGCTGCATCATGCATCACCCCGCGGGATGCAACGGTGGCGGGCACCTCTCCAAACTGGGGTTTTGTGGCCCCAGAGCTGCGTGTCACGCTCTGCTTCGGGCTCAGCACAGCCCTGCTCCCCCATGATGTTCACTGGAGAGGTGCCCCTTGACCCCCCCCGGGGGGTGTGGCCCCTGTTGCTGCGGGATGCAGAGTGCAGCCCGTACCTTGCCAGCCAAGTACAGCATGTGAGTGTCGGCGTCGTAGAAAGGGAAGAGGAGACCCGAAAGCCCGTCGATCTCCTCTTCGATCAGAGGCATGGACAGGTCTTCCTGTGCCACAGGAAAAAGCATTTGATTAACCCAAAGATGCTTGTGCTGGGGGTGGGGGGGTGGTGGGTGTGCCCTGGCAGGGACAGAGCAGGGGTCCCAGCACCCACCTGGTCCCAAAGGGCGATCTGCCGCGTGTTCCAGCGCGACACCCCCGTCGTCAGCAGCCGCTTCGTGCTGCCCAGGAAGACCACCCGGTTGACACGGTGGTTCTTGCAACTGGCCTCCTGCAAGGCAGGAGCATGCTCGCTGGCAGCCCTCCCTGGCTCCCCTGTGGCCCCCAGGGCTGGCCCTCCCCCGAGAAAAGCCCCTTCCTGGGCAGGTCCCCTGACCTGCCGCCTCCCAGACAGTGAAACGCCACAGCTACTGTGATTCAGAGCCTGTTCCCTGTGCAAAACAAAAATGCCCATCTCCCTGAATATTACTGCTACCTAATACTGACTTACTGACACCTAACCACCATCTTCCTCCAAACTGTGGCTCTTTATGGAACTTTCCACTTCTTTCCCCCTAATTTCTATTGTTTTCCACAAATCCTTAATAAATGAAAGGATAAAAGCCTCCTGTGCCTGGGATGAGGCTGAGCCCTCCCCATCACCTCCAGCTAATTAAACAACCAGCAGAGAATTCTCCTCAGACCCCAACACACACAAAACATCACGAGTACGTACAGGACCTTACAAATGTTTCCACACATTTTAGGAGAATTCCTCCCCGACATCTTCCTTCTATCCCCCCCACTCGCATGCAGCTCTCAGCGACACACACCCCCCCAGCACGAGCACCGCACCTGCAGGACCCTGCCAGAGCGCGGCTCCACCACCCGCAGCTTCTTGTCCTTGCAGGTGGTGGCCAGGAGGCTGCCATCGGTGTTGAAGGACATGCAGAGGATGACATCTGTGTGGCAGTCAATCATCTTCACAGGCTCCCCGATGTCCAGGTTCCAGATAAGGACCTGTGGGAGGGAAGGAGGGAAGCTGCCCTGGTGTCTCCACTCCCAGAGATCCCCCCACCCCTCATGCAACATCCACATCTGCTTCAGGCATCTTAATATCACAGAATCAGAGCGGTTTGGGGTGGAAGGGACCTTAAAGATGACCCAGTCCCACCCCCTGCCATGAGCAGGGACACCTTCCACTAGCCCAGGTTGCCCAAAGCCCCGTCCAACCTGGCCTTGAACCCTGCCAGGGAGGGCGCAGCCACAGCTTCTCTGGGCAACCTCTGCCAGGGCCTCACCCCCCTCACAGGGAAGAATTTCTGCCTTAGATCTCATCTAAATCTCCCCTCTGTCAGTTTAAAACCATCACCCCTCATCCTAACCCTACCCCCCTGATCAAGAGTCCCTCCCCCCTTTCCTGTAGCCCCTTTCAGCCCTGGGAGGCCACTCTAAGGTCTCCCCAGAGCCTTCTCTTCTCCAGCTGAACCCCCCAACTCTCTCAGCCTGTCCTCACAGAGGGGTTCTCCAGCCCCCCGAGCATCTTTGTGCCCTCCTCTGGCCCTGCTCGAGCAGGTCCATGTCCTTCTGATGTTGGTGCCCCCGGAGCTGGACCGAGCACTGCAGGGGGGTCTC
The DNA here is from genome assembly GCF_003259725.1 of Athene cunicularia. Classification (NCBI taxonomy): domain Eukaryota; kingdom Metazoa; phylum Chordata; class Aves; order Strigiformes; family Strigidae; genus Athene; species Athene cunicularia. Next base: position 8,829,612 of record NW_020799112.1, read on the forward strand.
CTGAGAGCAGAGCAGAGGGGGAGAATCCCCTCCCTCACCCTGCTGCCCACACTGCTCTGGGTGCAGCCCAGCACACGGGTGGCTTTCTGGGCTGTGAGCACACGTTGCTGGCTCACAGGCAGTTTTCCACCCACCAACCCCTCCAAGTCCTTCTCCCTGGGGCCACTCTCCAGCCACTCCTCACCCAGCCTGGATTTGTGCTGGGGATCGCCCCGACCCATGGGCAGGACCTTGCCCTTGGCCTTGTTGAACTCCATGAGGTTTTCACATGCCACCTCTCCGGCCTGCCCAGGTCCCTCTGTATGGATCCCTCCCCTCAGCGTGTCACCACACCACACAGCTTGGTATCAGTGGGGAACATGCTGATCCCACTGTCTGTGTCACCAGCAAAGATGTTAAACAGTGCTGGCTCCAACCCCAGCCCCTGAGTACACCACTCATCACCACTCTCCACTGGGGAGACATCAGGCCTATTATCTCCTATTTTGGCTGAAATTGCCCCTCATCAAAGTCAGAGCTCCCTTGACTCCTCCCAGCACTGCTCTGCAGCTGCTGCTTGTGCAAAATTAAAATAATTCTTATACCAGGTGCAAGACCTGGTGGGTCACGTTATTGCAGACACGCAGGTGACTCCCACCTGCACCATAAGCAGGGAAAAGCCTTGGCAAGGGCAGCCCTGGCAGCAGCCGAGCACGAGGAGCCAGGCAGGGCTCACCTTATAGTCGTAGCCAGCGCTGAAGAGGATGTTGTTGGTGGTGGGGTGCCACTCGACGAGGCCAACACGCCGGCTGTGCCCATACAGCTCCAGGACAGCCTCTGTCATGTTCCTCTTCAGGCCACCCTCGGGGATCTCCCAGATCCGCACCTGTGAGGGGAAATATAAGGAGACTTGTAGGTTTAGATAAAAACAATTTAATAATTGAAATAAAATAAAAATAATAATGATCATAATAGTAATAACAGAATACACAAAAGAGTAATGCACAATGCGATTGGTCACTGTCCGCCATCCCAGAGGAGGGAAAGTCCCAAACCCGCAATCTCAGAAGAGCAAGAGCCAGCTTCCCAGCCAACCCTCCTCCGGACACTGAGCATAACATCGTGTGACATGGAATATTCCCTTGGCCCATTTGGGTCTGATGCTCTGGCTCTGCTCCCTCTCATCTTTTGGGCACCCTCACACTGGCATGACATGGGGAGTTGAGAAGTCCTGGGTTTCTCAGCAACAACTAAAACCTTCCATATATTATCAACATTCTCCTCACACCAAATCCCATACTGAATCCCAAACGCAGCACTGTTCTAGCTACTAAGAAGAAAAATTATCCCAGCTGAAAGTGAGACACCCGGGTTAAAAACAAGCCAGGAAAGCCTCCACACAAAAAGGGCGTGATGCATTGGGACAGAATAAGGCTTCAGTAGTGTCTCCTCTCCAATTAAAAAGCTGCAGATAATGCTATCAAAGAGCAGCTATAGATGTTTTCATCCCCATAGCAGGTTACCAGCAGGAAGCTGAAGTGACACTTGGCATTTATCTAACCCTTCTCAGTCTGCTCAAGCACCCTACACCCCTCTGAGCAGCAGCACCCAGGCTCCTGCCAGCCCCATGGCTTCCTGGAGACATGCAAAACCCAGCAGCATTTGGTGCACGTACACATCCCTGTGGTTCAAGTGAAGAGATGAAATGATGGATCTTTGCACACCCATCTCCTCCCCAGGGCAGGCAGCCTTGGCCGGCACACTCATCCTCCCTGGAGCCTTCATCTCGCCTCAGCTCTGATACCCGTTGCAGACACATCACAACGCCTTGAAGTACCACCCATTAAAAAAGTCACACATTGAACACAGCACACAGCCCATGCAGGTTCCCTTTCGCCTCCTCTACCAGCGTCCCAAAAGCTGAGCTCGCCTTCAGGTGGACGCGGTGGCTGAGGCTGAGTTGCTCCAGCGAGCATCGCTGAGTTGAAATCAAGCTTTTCCAAAATGTAGGGAATATCTGCTGCCTGAGGAGGACTGATCCTGCTGCCCCTGTGGCCGCTCTTCCCTCTCTTTTCCAGTACCCCAAAGGGTCACCTCATCCAGCCAAGGGCTGAGCTACAGGCTGGGGTGGGGCAAAATTCAATTTGCAATATTGCAGTGAAAAAATCTGCATAAGGATGTACGGGTGGAACAGTGAGTTTTTTCTACCTGAACCTGCACATTTAGAGGTTGAAGACGCTGCTCTGCAGGTTTGCAGAGGAAACATAGTTATGAAGGAGACACAAAAGAGGCTGGTATGGCTTGGAGGGCTGAGTCTGAGGGCACCAGTGGCTTGCAAACACGGCACAACATGAGGAACAAGCACTGCAACGCTGATCACCGGGTGTCGAAGGAACCAGTTACAAAAGCGTCTGGTTATGAAACAGGCTGTTACCAAACCTCCAGCTGCGCCTTGCTCTGGTGATTTGCATCCAGGATTGCTCCGAGCCAGCCCTGCACGCCGGAGAGGGACCTGCCACACGCTCACTGCTTGGGGGATGCTCCGTCAAACCCCGGGGGGTGCGGGCACAGGGAAACCTTCAGGTGCTCAGCTGCATTGCCCAGGGTCCATGCATCATCAGGGTCTGCTCAAACAGGAGCTACCTCCCACCTTCCACTGTGGGGGTAGCCTGAAGGGTGGTTATTAGATGCATCCTGCCTCCATGTGCAGCTGGGAATCGTCACTGGGCTCCACAGAGCAGCATCAGCTCCATGCTCTGCTCCTAAGCTGCATGGTTCCTCATGTCTTGCAAAAAATGTGGGTGAGTGCCAGGGAGGGGCTAGCTGAGGCAGGTTTCTCCATTACCACGGTCACTGTGGACATTTCAGGACCAGTTGCACTACTAATGCCATTCTGGTGCCAGTATGGACATAGCTGGAGCTAACCCAGAAATCAAACACTGTTTCACAACCTTGTCCTGTCCTGGGATATAGATGATGCTTTTGGAAAATTCCGGTTAAAAAAAAAGACCCAGAGGAACAGCCCTCGAAGCACCTTCCTCCACCTCCTCCTGGGACACCAAGGAGAGCAGCCAGGGTAGGACATAGCCTGTGAAACTGGGGGCTTCCTCCCCCAACCCACCCCAAGAAACCTTCTTGAGACAATTTCCCCTGAAAGGCTCCTTTCCAAAAAGAAATGTATCCTGCCAACAAAACACCCTATTGCAAAATCCTGCCCCCCCTCCATCCCTGCCTGCCACATCAGCTCCCCGTGTCTGAGTGCACAGAGCAGTCCAGCACAAGGGAAATACAGAGCCCAAAACACCTACAGAAATCAGGTAATTCCCCTTTTAATCTTCCTGCTTGGCTTGTCCTGCCCTTTAGAAGCTCTTTCCTCAAAAGCCTTCACAGCATTTCAGCAGCTCGCAACACCAGGGTGGGGACTAGGAACATGGAACATGAACACCGTGGCATCCCATGAGAGTGTGTCAGGTGAGGACAGATGCCGTTATCTGAGCAGGGACAGACAGGATATGGGTTGGACAGCAAAGGAGAAATTACAGAAGGTGTTTCAAGCAGGGTGGGCTGCGGGAGAGATCCCTCTCCAGCAAGGCAGCAACAAACCATGGCCATTAATATCAGGTGCTGACAAGATGTAAAATCCTCTGCCCCCCCAGAAGAGGACAAGCCTGTGGGGATGTCTGGGGGGACAAGGCCACACACATTCTCTTGTGATGGAGGAAAGCCAAGAGTCTGGAGCAGGACTGGCCAGCTGCATCGCTGTGCTTGTGGCAGCTCCTCTGTCTCCCCTGCCATGGTGGTGTCCTCAAGCCCGAGACCAACGGTGCACCCGGGTGACAAATACCATGTAAATACTCTATTTTCTCCAGCTCGGATTCCATGAGGACCTGGGCATCCTCACTCTTTGATAAAGACTATTAGTCTGGACTTCATTAAACCTCTGGGGAGCTAGCAGGGAGCACACAAAGGTGCAGGACCTGCCCATAAGCAGCACGCTGGGTGTGGGGTAGCACCAGGAGTCCACCCTGCTGTGGGGCTGCTCCCCTCCAACTCATCCTCACCAGGGGGATCCCCCCCGCACCAGACAGCCTTGGGCCAATTAACTTAATTTTGCAGGTTTAACAACAGATCATGAAGTCTTCCCAGTATCCTCTCTCCCTCCCAGCACCTCCTACTCCCCAGCAACTGTATATAAAAGGTTATAATATAAAGTGGGAGACAGCTCACCATGATTCATGACCATGATCTGAATTTTTTCCCCCCACTCAGTATCTTCCTCGACAAGCCTTCAGCTAATAAAACCCGCCAATATACTGAAGGAGAGGATGAGACAATAGGGATAATACAGTAAAATGCTAAGGATCAGGCAAGGCAGATTTGTAACTGGTTAAAAACTGGATCATCCGAAACCCAGGCCTCTGCCATGCAGAATGGGTGATGGTTTCTGGTTCCTCGTACAAAGGGTTTTTTTTTCCTTTATGACACAGCCTTTGGGATGGACTTGATTGAGTCCAGAAGATAAAAAGGAGAAGGATACAAATAACAGCTACATAAAGATGACCTGATTCACTATCCCCCAGCCTGAAAAACTGCCTTTTGCTCCTGTCACTTGATGGATCAGGCCATGAGAGTGGTTGCAGCCCCTGCGAAAAAAAAAAAAAAAAAAAAAAAAAAAAGACCTCATTGTGCACAGCTGTAGAGCTTATCTGCAGTGAGGGACGCAGAAAGAGCAGCGCTGTGACAATAAGTGACACTGGGGACAGTAGAGGAGACAGGCACCAGCCACAGTCCCTGCACCGCTGACACAGGAGCCAGGGATTGGCACAATTTGCACCTCTGTGCATCTTAATTAAAAGCAGAAGGGTGCCCGGAGCTGTATGATGCCTGGGAAGTGTCAGCCTGAAGCATCCCAGCTCACCGAGGTGTCTTCGGAGCATGATGCGATGATGTTCTCAATGAAGGGATTCCACTTGATGTCCAGCACGTTGCCCTGGTGACCGCAGACCTTGGGGTAGTTTGGTTCGATCCGGCCTGTCTGTAATTTAAAATAAACCAAAAAAATTAGGAAAAAAATATTTAGTGATAAAGTTTGTCTTTTTAAGGCTCTTAGGGGAGAGAGCTCCGTAGCCCACCCCAGGACAGAGTTTTTTGGCTGGAGGAAATACCTGACTGAATTGGGGATTGGTTTTGCCCCACTGATATGCCCAGGGCTTCTGTATGAGAAGGGGTTTCTGCAACCACAACTCCACGGGGCTGCACCGTTCAGCAGGAAATCTTTGTACGACCACCCGAAACCATGGACAAAAGGGCTGGAAGGGGCTAGAGGGGCTCCAAATGGATCCTTGGGCCTTGAAGTAGATCAACCATCGGGTCACACATGAAATGGTTGGTACTTCTCACCCAAGTTTTGGAAGGGATGTCGAGCAAGGACAAATCCCCCGTGACTTTGAGATCATTGACCCTCTTGCTTAAGGACACAAATAACCCATCACACCACTTGACAGGATCCTTCCAGATGGATGGAAATCCTTGAAAGACTTGGGGACAGTCCGCTCTGGCCACCCCAGTAGAGCAAGGACAGCACACAGCACTCGGCACAGACCCCTGTTCAGGCTCCCCTCTCAGGGGGGCTGCTGGACCCCCCTGCTCCTTGCAGGAACATTGCAGGGTGTCTCTGCAACTGGCCACCCCATCACCCTTCCTTCCCCCATGCTGGCTCCTCGCCACAGCCCGGAGGTGGTGGCATGTTTGAAGCATGCAAACTAACTAGGTCAGCACAACACAGCCGCTAAATATTTCATAGCCCTTCCAGCACTGACCTTTTAACGTATCCAGCTCCCAGCTCCATTTAACACAAACAAAGAAACAGCACCGAGGGTAACACGCTGCGGTTTTACCAGCCACAGCTAAAGGCAATGGCCGGGAGTGCTCTGGGCAGCCAGATCAGGCCCAGGGCTCACCCCTGCGCTGTTGCTGCTGGGAAGGTTTAGCTGAATTAATTTGCTCCCAGGGAAACACGGCTGCTAATTGCCAGGCAGCCACAGTGCCTGCCCATGGTCGGTCACTGCTCCAGCGAACATGGGCCAGCACGGGATGCATGGGCAGAGCAGCTCTGCCTGCCTGGATTTGGCAAGGCAGAGATGGAGATTCAGAAAACCACTGCACCGAGAAACACAGGCAAACATAAACCTCCCCAAGCCCACTTTGTCAATTTTTAAAATAATCTTCACAGGCATTATTAGTGAAAAGTCAGTTCTTGCTGCTCAAATTGCTACAACAGCTCTAAGTCAGCTCGTGGACACATATATAAGATGAGAACTAGGCTGACCTTAAAACACCGGTGACTTGGTTATATGGGTCATTTCAGTTATGAAGGTAAAGGAAAAAAAAATAGGTGCCCGCTTTCACTGCCTTCAGTACATGAACAAACAGACCCCTTCAGCTCCATCACTTGGCCCGGTAACAGGGTCACGGGCAAGCCGTTCCCCCCTTACAAACACTCATTAATTCCCCAGCATGGCAGGCACGGGATCGCAACCTCGTTAGCCAGCCTGTGATGAGCACTTAACGCAAGACTGATTTCTAACTCATGAGCTTCTTTCTAATTAGGGCACGTAATTCCCTACCCATGCAGCACAGGGTTCATTTTCCCCTCGGTGATTGATACCCGTCAGTGTGATTTTAACCTCTATTAGGGCTAATTTCAGGGGTGTCAGGGAGAGATGGATGGAAGAGCCAGGATGGGGCAGCTGCACCCGCCGCCTCCTTCAGCTGCTGACAGCATCGCTTCAGCTTGCTCAAAGAGCCTAAATTTTGATCATTCTGCCCATCAGCAACAATCTGGCACAGATCTGAGCTGCCACGTCAGCCCTGGACCCTTAACTGCCTCCTGACAACCACTAACACATTTTCTTCCCTGTATTTGCCCCAGACAAGCAGCAGCAATCAACATACACAACATTTCTGACGTTATTGAATAGCTCAAAGGGTGTTTTCCTGGGTAATGCCCCAGACTTGGCTTTTATAAGGGCTATTATAAATCACTTCAGGTTTTTAGGGATAAAAACAAAGTGACATTTTGACAGTTTTGCCAGGGTGACCCAAACCTCTGGCAGCTGGTGGCTCTGGATGATGCAATCCTGAACCCCCTCCTGCCCCCAGAATACTTTTCTTTGCCTAGATTGTGACAATGACCACTGCAAACCCTGGAGTATCCCATAGGAAAGGCAACACCCACAGATTTTAAGTTTTCCTTTTACCCAGTGGCAAAAACAGCCCCTTGGGAAGTCTCCATCATACCAAACCTGCATGGTGGGGGACAACAGCCCCCAGCTTCTTGGGGATCCCCCCAAGACACTAATATCTCCATGCTAGGAGCCAATGGTCCCCAGGAAAACCGAGGCACAAGGAGAAGCATCGACTGACCAAGCGCTGAGAGTACATGGGCCACAACGCAAAAAAATCATTAGAGAAGACAAACCCTTTGTTTAAATGAAAAAAAAGTCTTCCCGATGCAGACCCTAGAAAGCAGATTTGATCAAAAAATTAGTTTTCTTCTAAATTGAATTTTCCAAAAGGGAGGGGAAGATATAAGAAAATGTTACTTTTTGCTAAAAGCATCTCAATATCTAAAACCAGCATTCACATTCACTCTGGATCCCAGTACCTCGGGTGCCTGTGCTGGGCTGGGCACCCAGGAGGGGCTGTTTGCCCTGATGGGTGGTCAGGACACAGGGCAACAGCTGCCCATTGCTGGGGAGACCCGCAAAGCCCCTGAGTCAGCTACTGCCTTCACCCAAACTTCACTGCAAAAATCATGCCACAAAAAGTTACAAAGAAAAATCTCATTTTTCACATTCTTTAACTTTTCCCATGGGGAAAAAAAAAAAAATGACACCCTCCTTTCCCAGGCAGGGAGAGCTCAGTCATGTACTCTGCAGCCCTGAAGAGAGGATGAGGTGCTTTGGGTCTCCTCCTGCACACAAGCATCACACAGAGCAAAGCATGAGCTTCAGGGACACAGTCCCTGGGATAAGCAGACAAGATTTGGGAAAGAAAAAGCCCAGGGTGAGGCACAGAAGGAAGAGGGAAACACAGCAATGTCGGTGCTTCGTTAGAGCACGAAGCTCTGGCTCCCAGCACCATGCAGCGACCCTCCTGTGAATTAATGGGATGGAAAGCACTGCTTTATGGGTTAATAAAGTACACTAGCAGACACTGCTTACCCAAACAGCTCAGATGATCTAGCTTTCCCCCTATTTTCATATTTGCATTAGCATGACATTATTAACACACTGTCTAGAGTAGAAATTCATGCAGCAGCTGCTAAATTCCAGGCAGACAGACCTTTTAACAGCACAAGTTAATATGCAATCACTTTAATTTTGAGCAACCAGCCAAGTGGTTTCCTCTGCAAAGTAGGTTTTTATCAAAATTCATTAGGCCTTCAAGAGAACAAACCAGAGTTTGGTTACTAGGAATAGTTTCTGCCCAAGAAATCAAGAGTTTTGATTAAAATTAGTCAAATGCAGCCAACACACAGGAGCTGCCATGGTGTCCGCAGCAAGGGACAGCCTGTGTGTGAGAGCAGGGGCAGGTTGTGCCTGTGGCACCTGAAAAGGGAGAAGGAGCCAAATAAAGGAAATAAAAAGCAAAAAATAAATTAAAACCCAAGGATTCATGCCACAGCTTCCCATTTAGCCATTCTTAGAGGGACTTCGCCAGCAGCCGTGCATTAAGCTGTGGTGAATCCTAATCGCTGGATCCCTGACGCCTGGCCAGGGGAAACTCGGGTGACCCAGATACTGTCCCTTCAGCGAGAGCATGTCGGGCCATGGCTCTCTGAGCTCCAGCAGCTCTGATATTTTCCAAGACATGTGCTGGAAGGAGCAAGCCTTCCAGCAACTTCAGCCCCTTGAAGCCCTCCCTTTGCTGGAGTAATTAAGTGCACTTGAAAAGGAGCCAGTTATTTGTATTCTTGCTGGGTGAGAAATGGAAGAAAGGACAATGAATTTTTTAAGCTGGTTGAATTCAGGTATTTTGTGGCTCAGTGACCGAGGAGGAAGACTTCACCTGGAACAGCTGGAGCAGCAGCAAGGGCAGAGCCCAGGCGGGATGGACACACAGCCTGGGAGGTCAGACCGCCCCGGGAAGGGGAACACCATCACTGATAGGAGCAAAGCCTCTTTATTCTTAAAAACATCCCTTTGAAGCACTCTTAAGTCATCAAAGCATTGCTGTGAGCAGCGTGAGCTCACGAGTAATTCCAATAGCAGGGTCCACCTCTGAACCATTGTCAGAGTCAAGCAATAGGAAGCATTATCACTCCACACCCTCCAAGCAGCACAAGTTTCAATGGCAGGGCTCCACCCTTACTTCACCACCAACCAGCAGGAAACCCGGATTAAATAATTTTAATAGATGTAGTTCATAAAACCTGCTTCTCACCAGGTTCCCAGGAAATACACATCCAGAACGTTTTCCAAATCCTTCTGTTTCCCATGAAGTGTGACAAGAATCTTTTTATTCAACTCTACCTTCAAACCAGCTGTGTAAGGAAAACTTTACAGAAATAATAGCAGCATCCATGCCAGCACCCATCCCTGAGGGAGAAGCCTCCCGAGGAAGGAGCACCCACCCCCAGCCTGGGGACAGGCCAGGCCACCCGTCCCCACCCAGCAGCTTCCTGATCCCTAACTAGCTCTTAGAGGGGGCTCAGGGAAACGCTGCCTGAGGCTTAGGGGATTTACAGGGTTTCCCAGGAAATCCTTGAGTACACACAAGTCTCTAGTGGCTGAGATTAAGAGTAAATACATTTACTGCTGTCTTTTTAAAGAAGGGCTCTCCTACTCGAGACCTAAAGAGGAGGAAATTACACAGATTTCCCTGACCCAGGGCACCTCCCTGGCTGACTGGGGTACAAGGGAAGGTCGCTGCAGGTTAACTGATCCTCCCTCATTAGGAACCAAGTCAAACAGAACCAGCACAAGAGAGGGAGAAATGGGAGGAACCCTTGTCAGGGCCCCAGACAACTCGTGCCACAACATGCTGCCAAGAGCCCACAGGAAGGGGGAGGCAAGAGGAGGCTCAGGCAGAGCCAGGCATCACATCTGCAACCCAAGCAAGAGCTTGAACATGAGGGGATGGGTTACTGGGAGGTAGTTACTGGGTTACTGGGCACTTGCTGCCATTGCACAAATAATTCTCCAAGGAAATTCCCATGTGCAGGTGGAAGGATGCTGCTGTTGGAAAGGTTTCTCTCCAACAACTGAACAAAGACAGATGACTCAAGCCTTTCTCCACCTTTTCTGCTCTTGCCTAGCAGCCTCCCTTCTGCCAGGTCACTCATCCAGCCTTCAGCGACTGCAAACCACCAGACAGGAGCGATTTCACAGCCCCAGTTTGGCCACAGCTAGCCAAGGCTGAGAAGACTGGACAACCACACGTGTTCCCAGCAGGATCATCCCCTCAGGAGGGACAAGGCACACAACTGGCCTGGCTGGAAGCTGGTCCGGGGATTCTCAGTAATATAAATCCATCAGAAAAAACAAAAACAAAAAACAACACAAAACCCCAAAGAAATCCATGCATGCAGTCAACAATATTGTTCACTGAAACATCTATTCCAGGCACTGGAAATGTCTGAACGCGCTGCTGGGTTCTGCAGAGAGTAACCTGGCTGTCATGGACACACTGCCAAGCTTCCTGACTGCTCTTGTGAATGAGAGAAGGAAAACGCTAAGCCAAGTGCCAGCTATCTAGTAAACAGATTCTAAAAGCCTGTTCTAAACCCTGTTCTGGCACCTTGAGTGAAGAAGCTGTTTAGCCAGATGTGCACCTCCAGGAAAATAACACCAGGAGTGAGAAACTGCCGCCCCTTTTCCCAGCCCCCAACACCTGAGAAATTCAAACGGGGAGGGGAGGGAGATGGAGACATGCTCTGTGCACCCTCCAGCACTGCTAAAACAAGTGTGGAAATTTGCAGGAGTGTGCAGAACCAGGCAGGATTTTTTGCTTAGCCCTATGGATTTTATTGCCTGTGCATCTCCCACCCCCACGGGTCGACAGGCACCTTTCTGCCAGCCTCACCACGGGGTGGGAGGAGAGAAGGGCAGGAAAAGCTGCAATCCAAGCAGGCTTCAGTGCCCATCCTCTGCTCAGCAGGCACTCCTGGCCAGCCTCTCTCCCAGCACAGCCAGACGGCTGCTCTGCCTCGGCCCCCTTGAGCAAACACCACCAGTCTCCATGCCTCAGTTTTCCCAGAAGCGATGATGCTATCACTGCCTCTGGCAAACCCCTTGTTCAGGGGTGCTTTAGAATAAATACTCCCATATTTACCAGGTTACTTACCATAAAAACTTACATCATTTTATAGACAACTTCATTACTCTTTGTTATACAACTAAACCACGCAAGTCCTAAGGCAGCAAAAGAAATCAGCATTGCTTAATGCCATTTTTGTCAGGATGAAGGTTTAAATATCAGTTATTCCTCTTGTGGGGATAGAAATATTGTTAAATTAAATATAAATACTGTTGTGGGCTCTAACCCCCCCCCCCCCACGCTTGGGGTAACTATCAGATGAACTTCTTCAGCCACACTGGACCCACAGAGCCCCAAAACCCACAAAGTCACACACACAGCAGCTTCTGACAAACAATTTGCACAGATTAAAACCCCAAAGTCTTGCTGAACTATTTATCTGCACCATAAAAGCAGTAGCCAGGCTCAAGCTTGTTAATTCAAAAGACAAAAGCCCATATAATGTCCCTGTTAAATGGGATTATGGACACTAAAAATAAATCCATGTTTATTGGTAACAAAAAGCCACTTTTCCCCAGAGAGAACAGGGTTTCTCTCTGTTTTAACCGGCAGAGGGGGCAGGCAATTGCAGGCAGGGCTACACTGCGATGGCCCAGGCAAAGCCGAGCTCTCACTTACGGAGGCTCGACCTCAGGCTTCGCTGCAAATGCAGCTGCATTAAGAGAGGCAAAAATCCGTATTTCCCCTCCCAACCTTCCACCGGCCCAAGGACTCACATTTTCAAAACCCGTTTCCTCCTCTGATCCACCACCAGCTCTCAGGGCAGCATTAAAATTGTACATTGACACTTTTTGACTGATCCCAGGTGCTTAAAAACAGCCAGATCCCAGGTCTGGGCTTCCCCCAGCTGCTCTCCCATTATTTCCTTGATAAATGCAGGGACACCAGATTGTGCTCCAGTGTGGAGCAGTAATGCTGATGTATCAACATTTTTGTAAGCCTCAGGTCTTTTTTTTTTTTTTTTTTACGGTCAATAAGTTAAAGGAAATGTCTCCTGCAGACTAAAAGCAGATAGAGAAAAATTCACAGAAAACAAAATAATACAGACACAAGTCCTGTGTCCTGAGTTTAAAGGCAGAAAATCTCCAAAGACATGAAAATTGGTTCATACCACAGAGAAATGGAGGAAATTCTGTATTTTTTCCTGCAGAAAACCTCCTGGTACATTGAAGCACAGCAGCTCCGAGAAGCAAAGAAAGCAGCTGTGTGATGAGCTTGCTCATTCTCTGCCCAGCCAGGACAAGCAGGTGTCCCGGCAGAGGAGTCCCTCGGGCAATGCCACAAGCACACAGGCAGAGCAGATGCCACCAGAACCTTGAGCTAAACCAAGCCACTGTGGAGCCAGGGCAGGCTGCCTGGGGCACACAGCCCACTCCTCCCGCTTGCCAGCTGGCCAGGGGGCACCCACATTCCTGCCAGCAATCCCCTAAGGACAAGGGATGGCAGCACTGATCCTTGTGACACAGGGGCTGCTCCTCTGTCACCTCTCTTTGTGCAGGGTGATGATGGGACAAACAACCCACACCAGCAGTTCTCAGCAGCATGACTGAGGCTTTGCCCAACCATTGCCCCCAATTCCCCTGCCCCACCACAGCTGCCACAGAGGTCTGGGTCCCCCATAGGGATTAGCAATGGGTCTGTCACCTCCATGGGGTGCCCCAGCTCCGGGCAGGGCCATACAGGCCCCCACGGTGGCAGCGATGGGCAGCAGTGTGCTACGGGGACATGGCTCACACACAACCGGCCTTAGCTTAGCTACATGAGCAACAGCTCCGGACTTGAGCTTCCTCCATGTAAACAGACACCCCCTTCCTGCTCACTGCTTCCTTCAGGCATACAGATAACATTGTCTGGCTGGGGAAAACAAGTCCTCTTCATCCCCTTTAGAAACAAAAATCCTCCTGTTGCTGTGCAAGCACTGCCAGACACCCTTCCCCTGCAACTGCTGCCCTAAGAGATCCCCACAGCATCCTATCACCCCCACAGCCCTGTTTAGATAAAGTTAATTAAATCAGGCACAGCTGAGATAGATCCACACACTGCTGCAGCTTGGTTTTTCCCAGCTGTTTCCGCCAGCCCAGAGCCAGCAAAGCAGATGAGCTTCCCTGGTGTACGCTGTTACAGGTGAGTTGCAGCACAAACACACCAGTTTATTTTCTGATTTAATAACTGCTGCCAAAAGCTGTCCTAGCTCTGGAATTTCAAGGGCTACAAGCGCAGTGTCATCAAAAAGTGCCACATATTTTGTGCTCTCCCTGGCTGGTGCGCTTGGGGCTCCCCAAGTGTTTGGGTAAGGCTAAAGCATTTTGGAGACTAAACAGACCAAAGCTGGATGCAACGGTTTAGGGCTGGAAACCTGCCCCAGGGAGAGGGAGAGCAGGTTCTCCTGGGGCTGCTCAGCCCCATCACAACTCTGGGGTCTCGCAGGGATGTGAGAGCCACAGTTTTCATTTCAGAGGAACAGAAATGCTTCATGGTTACCAATAAAAACCTGGAAATGCCGCAAAAGACACCCTGAAGTGTTTGAAAGCCTGGAAGAGGCGAAGGCTCCTCTGTGAGTGACTTTGTGCTGTGGATGATGTTGATGGAAATTCTAGATTTTAGCGTTGATGTGGGGAAAACACTGCTGTTTGGGTTGTAAAATGTCCAATTTCAGATTCTCCCCATAAGCACATTCTCTGCTAAAAAAATGCAGCCACACCATTCCTGATGTTTCTGGGAATTTTACACAATTTTTTTTAAAAGGGAGCCCAAATCCTGGCTTTCCTATAATGCTAGGGGTCCTTCTGGCCCAGCCCCTCTCTGTCCATGCATCCCTTCACAAGGTGGAGAGCATGGGGATGGCTTGGGGGCCTAGCAGCCGGTGCTGGGAGTGTGTCCGGAGCAGCTGAAGCAGACACACAGTCCACGCTGGACCACAAACGATGGAATCACATCGAGCTGTTTTCCTGTAGAATTGTACCATCTGAGCAAGACTGGGTTTTGCTCGTGGTAACAGAGCTCAACCCAGGCTGGGTTATTGCTGACTCAAAATAAGCATTTTTGACGCGGTCTCCTCTCCCCTTCAGCTGCAGATGGGACCAAATCCTTCAGTCGCTACAGTTTGGGGAGCAAATCATCATTTTCTCAAGCCTCAGCCCAAGCATTCACGCACAAGCTCTCCTTCGCCCACCTCCCAGGGGTATTTATAGCACAAAACCTTTGCAGTGCTGGGGAGAGGCTGGTTCCGGTGGCCAAGGCTCCAGAATTTGGGATCCTGCCCCAGCTCTGCTGCAGCGCAGGGTGGGGGGACAGGCTCAGGGAGGATGAGGGAACAAAACGCAGCCGTGCTCCATCTTTTCAACCTACACAGCCCTACAGAAGCGGTTACACACGAGCTCAATTGCCGCGTAAGCGCGCGAGGAACCCGCATTTCTGATGTGCAGGCAGAGGAACATATGGCCCAGCGTATGTAAATGCATTGTCACTTGAAGCATAAAGCAGAGGGGTTTCTGGTGAAGATTTCTGAGCAGAACAGAGGGCAGAAATATAAAAAAAAAGAAGAAAAAAAAAGATGGCAGCAAATCAAATCCTGAGTAGATCTGCAGTATCTAGGTTACCTTAATTATGTTCGGCTAAATATGGATGCCAATTAATTAGATGGCTGCTGATTTCCAAAGAAAATTAGTTTACTCTTAATGAGCTAATCAGTTGCTATTTTAAAAAAAATAATGAAATTATTAGACTGTACAAAGGCCACTTGACACGGAGGGCCAAGGTCTGCTCTGGCTGGGATTTATTGGGTGCAGCACTGCCAGGATTTCCACACGGAACAGGTTGCAAACGGCATCGCACTCCCTCTGCTCTTATCCCACTGGGGCCAGGCTACATTTGACAGGAAAAAAAGGGTAATTTACTGGCAATATGGGGTTATTAGCTTAGGACTGAGGCACATGAGCAAGTGGTGTGTGGATGGGCATCCTCCCAGCTCAGGATCGGTGGCATGGGGAGGGGCTGGAGCGCTCCGAGTGTTCAGACAAAGCTCCTGGTTTTTCGAATATTAATAAGAGTCAAGCTGTGCTCTGCAATTAAAACACTGATTATAATTTCTTCCATCTGTAGCTGATTCTACTCCAGAAATTAAAGAGAAATTCAGAAGAGATGTGAACGTTACATGGGGAAAGTGTCTAAGAGGAATGCCAGGGTGTGGGAAGATGGGGTGCGGGGGAGGCTCAAAGGGGAGCGCTCCTCCATCCCATTGCCACCAGCTCTGCCACCATCCCCTCCTGGTTGGAAATCCCGGTGGGTTTGGTGCTGGGACTTTGCTGTCCAGGAGCCCGAGGGACATCCACCTTCTCCCCATACATGTCTTCCTACGTAGTGTGTCTCTGAGTTACGTGGGGTATGTGCATCCTTAAAGGGAGTGCAGCTCCTCCAGTGTCAAAAATGCTCTCAAAAATGAGTGACTGGGAGCCCCCATGTCCTTCCTCCTGCAGTCCAAGTGCTGTGGGGGATGACCAGGATGCTCAGGGATGAGATGCAGGTGCCAGCTC
Source organism: Athene cunicularia (assembly GCF_003259725.1). Lineage (NCBI taxonomy): Eukaryota > Metazoa > Chordata > Aves > Strigiformes > Strigidae > Athene > Athene cunicularia. The sequence continues at coordinate 8,845,445 of NW_020799112.1, forward strand.
GGAGATGGAGCTCCAGCATCAGTGCAACCATGGTACCCTGTGGCACTGCCCTGAATTCAAGTTTGGGAAGCAAAGCAAAGAAAGCAAAGGCAATATTTATTTCATGTTTAAGGTTGCTGCTGCCTGGATTTTCCTATGAGAGATGCAGTTCTGCATCTGCCATGGGGACAAGTGCTCGGCCAGGAGCCACGTTGCACACCTTGAGGTCCCACGGGGCAGCTGCTGCAGCATCAGCTGAATTTACAGGAGTTTAAAATCGCATGAGCAAGAGATGTAGGTGCTCATGCGAGGAGCTGGGGCAACTCTTAGCTGGGGAAGCAAAATCCCAGCACAGTGGGGAGAAAGGATGTGTGCTGCGAACAGGATTGACAGTGCAGAGGCGTCTGTGCCTCTTCTCCCATGCAAAGTGGTTTAGATGGGCCCAGCTGCAAAGCGAAGCTCAGCACAGGGCTCCAGGGCTGCTCGTGAGGGGTGACAGTTTGGTGAGGGAGCCTTCAAAATAGATCTTGTGCGAGGTGGCATCTGCTGCAGTGCACAAAGTAAAAGCCCCCAGGGTTTTGCAGCACGAAAACTGGGAGTGCAGCCATGCTCTGCCCCTCAGGCTGCCCAGAGCATCGAATTTGAGGGCTGAGATTATACAGACAAGCTGAAAATCAAGAGCAAGGACCTACTCGGCAAGATGAGGGGCTCCCCGGGGACGACTCTGCTTCCTGGGAGCTGTGTTGGTGAAATACTGGGGTCACAGACCCGAGTGGCCTCTGCCACTGTGAAGGGGCAGGGTGGAGTTGTGCTCTGTGCCTGCCCTGCCCGCACGAGCTTGCTGAGATGCCAAAAACGCTTTTAACCAATGTTTCATTTTGTTCCTAAAGAAAAAACCCAATTAGGTAAGGCAGTTCTAAATCCTCCCTTCCCTGTACAAGAGAACCCCAGTAAAGGACAGCAGAGGCCTCGAGACACAGAGGCGGGGATTCTCAGGTACATCTGCTTAGGGACACACATTTAGGGACCAGCTCTGGATTGGAGTTGCTCCATCGAGGCCAAACCTCTTACCTGCTCGAGGGGGATGACGAGGAAGGAGCCCCCGCCGGCACTCTCTGTTACGATGGCGAGGAAGCGGGCGTTGACGGCACAGAAGTGGTTGTCATGGACGTTCTTGGTGATGGGGATGCCATCGAAGCAGTGCTCCCGGCTCGCCACCTTCCCGTAGACATTCCGAAACTTGGAGCTGCGGTACTGCGGGCGCCATGACATCTGCAGGGCAAATGCAGAGGGCTTAGCCTTCTGAAAATACCCCAACCCAGGCTCTTATGCAGTTGCTTTCCAGTTTCGAACCCCTGCTGCAAGAGGGATTTTGCCTGACGAGGCGCAGCAGTATTAGGGCAGCCCAGATCTGCAGATACAACACCCCCCAAAAAATGTCAGATGCCCCCCTGGCACAAGGCACAACTCACAAAAGGCATTAAAAGGCTCTCTACTGTTGCAGAATTTAAGCTGATCTGCTTTCCAGCATGAACCACTTATCTAGAACACACAGCACTACTACTTCATGTGCATATGACAAATGAATTAAGGCTTTTAATGCGATGACTTGGAAATGGACTGGCCTGGACCACACAAAAGCTGCATCAGGGCAGAACGAGAGCACTTAGCCAGGGAGTGAGCATCGGGAGAGCTGGTACACGCTGCATTCCGCTGTCTCAGCTTATTTCACATGGGTGTCCTACAGAATCCCAGAATCATCTCAGCTGGAAAATACCTTGATGGTCATCCAGTCCAACCATGACCCTCACACTGACCGTTCTCAACTCCACCAGATCCCTCAGTGCTGGGTCAACCCGACTCTTCAACCCCTCCAGGGATGGGGACTCCCCCCCTGACCTGGGCAGCCCATTCCAATGCCCAACAACCCCTTCTGCAAAGAAATACTTCCTAAGAGCCAGCCTGACCCTGCCCTGGTGCAGCTTGAGGCCATTCCCTCTTGTCCTGTCACTTGTTCCTTGGTTCAATAGACTCACCCCCGCTCTCTGCACCCTCCTTTCAGGGAGCTGTAGAGGGTGATGAGGTCTCCCCTCAGCCTCCTCTCCTCCAGACTAAATCCCCCCAGTTCCCTCAGCCACTCCCCATCAGACCTGTGCTCCAGACCCTGCACCAGCTCCGTTGCCCTTCTCTGGACACGCTCAAGTCATTCAATGGCCTTTTTGTGGTGAGGGGCCCAAAACTGAACCCAGGAATCGAGGTGCAGCCTCACCAGTGCCGAGTACAGGGGTCAGATCCCTTCCCTGTCCCTGCTGGCCATGCCAGTGCTGACACAAGCCAGGATGCCATTGGCCTTCTTGGCCACCTGGGCACACTGCTGGCTCCTGTTCAGTCGGCTGGCAGTCAACACCCCCAGGTCCCTCTCTTGACTTGTCCCAGGTCCTGTGCTTGCTGCAGGCCAGCTGCCATCGCTGCAGTGCTGGGATGCTCCCAGGGACCCCTCAGCTCATGCCAGTGGACCAGGGATCCCAAGGACCCACTGTCTTGTCCTGCTTCCTCAGAGCCCAAGCACTGCAGCTGCACACACAGCAATGAGTGTGCTTTCACTTGTCCTCCCCACTTTGCTTTTTCTAAGTAAAAAAAACCCAAGACTGCTTTTTTAATTTCAGTCTTCTTTTGAACAGTCGTTACAGTAGCACAAGTGTTCACAATGAAATCTATGAAGATTTAAGGCACTTTGGGTGAGTGTTTAAGCCACTTTAGAGCAACATAAGTACTCAGCTCTATCTGAACACACCATAATTGCATGCCTGAGGACTCGTAGCCATTTGTCATCTTCAGTTACGCATTTACTCACAAAAGTATGTAAGTGTGTACTGGGTCATCCGCTGAGAGCATCCCTCAGCAAGGGGCAACACCATAGAAATGCTCCGGTGGTTGCTCTAATCCTAAATAAACCCCACTCCCTGCTTTTCCCCAAACTCAACGCCATGGTCGCAGAGCTGGGAACACAGTGTGCTTGAGCAGTGTGTCCCGCATGGGAAAGGGAATGCTTTAAGGCTGGAAACAGCCTTTAATGGTGATTCCATCTCTAACTTATATGAACAAGCTCATCGACTTAACTCAGGGCTTTGAGGCAAAAGGCAGAATAAGGAGAAGCAGAGGGTAATGTCCTGCGCCGTGCCTTGCAGGGCTGATGTCAGGGGACGTGTCGCCAGGACCCCACGCAGCTAGATCCCTGCCATGCAGATATTCCTCACCACATCTGACACCCTCCCTGCCTGCAGAAAACCTGCCTGGCCCTGTGTGAGGATCTCGCTGCGCTGCCCTGACTCTGCATCCACCCATCACACCCCAAATCCCAGCTGTATTGTCCACCCCTTACAGCACAGACGCGAGGAGCATCCTTCTGAGGATGCACGGCAGCGCCGGGGCTGCACATTTGCTGTCAGCAATCTGCAGGCCACAAGGAAAAAGAACACAGATACTTGAGGATTTAACCCGAAACAAGAGCGGAGAGACATTTTTGGCTGGAAAGGCTTCTGTTCTGAAAAAATGCAGACTCACGTCCAACAAAGCTCTGTGAATCTTTGCCAAACCTACCCAAGCGGTCGGAGCCAGGCAGGGCAGGGAAAAACGCCCCAACCGCAGCTTTAGGAGTGGCTTTTAAGAGTTTCACTCAATCTTACATTTTCCTTTGTCTGAACAGATGAGTTTTCGTAGTGAAATTAGAGGTTTTTTATAATGTTAAAAATGCACAAAAATGTATTTTGATATCTTTTAAGCTCTCGATTTGCTTCGTGATCCCAGGACTTTCTGCCAGCCCTGCACCACTGCTCTGGACCTATTGCAAAAAGGTCCCAATTTCTACTGAAAGGGTGATTTGCTCAGTCCTTCCCCCACTAAACTTTTCAGCACATCCCCATGCAGAAGAAATCCCACAGACACCACCACCACCCCCCCCCGTGGAAACCCCTCTGGCACACAGGTGTAGCAGAAAAGGGGCTTCCAATATTTTCTGCATCCAGAAATTCATCTTAACAAGTTGCTGCCAAATGAAGCGCCAGCACAATCCAGCTCCAAGCAGCCCGGAGATGTGTTTTTACCGAATGTGGATCCTCACGTGGGTGCTATGGATGCTCCCTAGTCGCCGCGGTCCCCAGCCACGAGGGTGATGCTGCTTCCAGGACCTCGGTTCTTTTGCAACTTTTTTTTTTTCTTTTTTTTTTTTCCCCAGCCCTCCTTGTATTATTCTTTTCACCAAACACTGGGCAAGTCTCCACACAGCCCCCGCCACGCCGGGAGGAAGCAATAAGCTCAAGTGCCTGTTTCGTTGGAGAAATCCAGAGTTTCTTTCCTTTAACCTCAGTCAGTATTTCCTGTACATAGCGTCACATCACCCCGCGGCCCCGGGGATGCAGACAGCCCGGAAACGCTGGAAAAATCCCTGGCAAGGGGCTCAGAGCTGCCCAGAGCCGGCATTGTGCGGCGGGCAGCTCCCAGCCGGGCCCTTTCCTGTAGATTTCTGGATTTGGCAGACAGTGGAGACTTTCCTGTGCCAGAAATATCTCTGTGCACCACGTGGGAGAGCCGGGGACTTGGGGGGGGCTCATAGGGGTCCCAGCCCCACCAGCTGCAGCGAGCATCAGCCTTTGGATGGAGAGGGTGCTGCAGTGCGGGAGGAGTAGGGAAAAGCAGCTGATGGGAGAGTTTCACACTGATGGATGGGAGATTTTGGGTTGAAAAATAAAAAGCTCAGCCTCCTCTGCCCCTTTGACTGGCTCCGGAGCAGGCTGCTCCTGCCAGTGTTTTGTCCCATAGCTGAAGCGAGGTGCTCAAGAGGTAGGCGGGCAGGAAAAGTCCACCTTCAAAATGTCATCTTTGTGTCTGGTCCTTCAGCAGATGGCTGTGGTGGTGCTCCCCGTCTGGAAAACGTCCTGGAGAAGCAGCGTCTTGCTCTGCAGAGCCGTTTACACCCCTGGGTTTGGCAGTGGAGGTGCTGCCAGCACCCGAGGCTGCCACACCCTGCTAAGACCCCTTCCCCATGGAGCCCACTAGGCTGTAGGAGGCTTTGCCTACAAATAAAAACCTGGAAAGTTATTCTGGCTGAGAAAAAAATCAGCAGTTTCCCATTGCATTATCCCATTTGGATGTTCTGGTGAGTGATATTTCAGTTCTGGATTGATGAAAACATCTAGTTTCTAAGCAGATGCCAGTTTTATTTTTCCATTTAATTTTATTATGTATTCCTACACTTGTTTTTCCCCAATATATATATTTAAACCTTCTCTTTGAAGCCAGTGTCTGCAGACAGACACAACTCTTGGGGCTTCCAAGGATCCAGGGGATGGGAAAAGCAGCAGGAGCCCTCTGGTTTCTGCCAGCAGCCCACGGTGGCCACAGCACTGAGCCCATGGCAACATCACTGGGGACATCACAGCCCTGATCTGCAAAAATTTCTGCGGTGTCCAGCTGTTCCCAGACAAGAGCTCAAGCCCATGTGCAAGGCCACCAAGGGACCTTAGGGATGCCAAGAAGAAGGAAGTCAATGAAAACCCAATGTGCAAAGGGTGATACACAGCCCCTGCACCGCAAATATGGCCACCATGTGGAAAGTAATCCCAGCAAAATCCATGGTTTCACAAGAAACACCATTTTATGATGGAAAACTGTTGAAAACATGTTGAAGTTTCTAGCCAGGAGGATGAAAATCTCCTATCCCACAGTCTCTGCAATCCAAGGTAGAGGTATATTTTCAAATGAGAAATAGTTTTGTATTTTACTTATTTATTTTCCCTCCATGTGCTGCTTTGCAGAGTCCTTCGCTCCCCGGGGTTTCCGGGCTCCGAGGGGCCACGCTGGAGCTCAGTGCTGGACAAACATCCTATTTCCTGACCAGGCTAGCAAAGGCTTTTGAAGATGAGGAGGGTGGATGTTGGGATGCTTCGGCACCGGCGGAATGCAGCTCAGCATACCCCCTCCGTCACAGAGTATTCTGCAGGTGGTGCTGACGTTTCCCAGTCGGGGAGGAAAACAGCCCCTTCCCCAAAGGAGTTCGACTCAGGCGAGACAAAGTGGGAGAGAAAAGGCTGGAAAAAGTGACCCAGACATGGTCCCACACCGGCCCCACTGCCTCATGCTTCCTCCCGGGGGGATGGCAACAGCAGCCAGGGGCTTTGCACGGGGGTTTACATGCGGAGATATCCAGCAATTCTGGAAGTTATTATCCAAAGCATTTGCAATCCTACAATATATAATTTTTATGAAACTAGCTTTTTGTGTAATTCTCTACATTCTGCTGATGCTAATGGGCATCTTTATTTTTCCATCACCTCACTCTCAATGGCTCAGAGGCATTAAAAAAAGTATTATTGATTTATTAAAGTCATTTCCATCCATCTCCAGAATCAGACTAATGTGCCACCATTTCCAAGGTTCATTCTAGTTCTGCATTATTCTTGGACTCTGTTTTTTCCTTTCATTACAAAATTCCTCCGTTGTTCTGGGTTGAACAGAACTTACATGAAAAACAAGAGTATCACATCCCCAATCACGACATTCAGCATCAACATTAACCTTGTGAAACAAGCAGCAGCGGAGAAATTCTCCTCCCTGCTCCAGCATTTTTAGGCTCATTGCAATGTTTATACTTATTTAAGTGCTTGAGGGGAATAGCGTGTCCTGAAATCCCAACCTGGAAGGTGGAAATTTCCTTTGTTTCAACAATCTTAGCAGAAAACAGGTGAGCTGGGGAGCCCAGAGCAGGGGTACAGGCCAATGTAGAGCATCTCTTTCCCCTTCCTCTGCTCCCCGCAGCAGCCCCGGGCAGCACTGCCATCCCGCTCCTCCTCTCCAAACAAAAGAACAAAGCAGCTCATTGAGGTTTCATAATCCGAGCAACGATATCTGCCACCACTGGGCATCCGCACACAGGCTGGGGGGAACAGCCCTAGTTTAGCAAAACTACTTCACTGAAGGGGCAATGCAGAGGAGCACCAGGTTGTTTCTGTGTGTCATTGCATCAGTTTTTGCGCAGGTCCTCAAAACCAGAGGAAAACACACAGATCTGAAGGTGGGGAAGGACCTCAGGGACAATATTATAGGCAAGGAGCCTGGTGTTTGCAACTCTGGGTGAAGTCTGCAGCACTCCCTGGCACCTTTGCAGAGCCGCATTAATATCTCACTTGACCCTGCCCCACTGAAAATGCAGCTACGGGGAGAAGGCGACCAGGAGTGTGTCACGTAGGGTGGTTAGCAAGAGATTTTCCACACACGATAGGCCTGGATTAAGGTGCTGATGCTGAGGAGGGGCTGCAGCCCAGTACCATGGAAGGGACGGGCACGTTTCCTTCCCCAAGAGCACAGGCTGATCCGTGCACGGAGGTTGCAGAGCCCTGACTTCCCTCCTTTCCCCATCTATCCTGGGAGCTGCACTACAGCATCACCTAGCACAGGGCTGACCCACGAGCAGGAAGTGGAGGCATCTGCCTGAGCAGCACGAGGAGCATCCCATGACAAGGAGCAAAGCAACCCTGTGGCTGCGGGGGGGGCGGGGGCAGAGCTGCCCCATCCTGGACACCCCACGAGCTCCTGCTTCTTGCAGGGTGAGGAAATAAGTTTTTAAGTGGCTGCCATTTGGTTTTATAGCAGAGAGCAACTTCAGGAGCAATTGCATTAAAAAATACCAAACAAACAACTTTTTATTTTGCAAGTTTTTCTCTAGGATGGAGGACTGGTACCCGCCCCTTGGCCCCCATCAGCTGGGACGAGCAGATGCTGTGGGGCAAGCGGACCTGACCCATATGTCCCAGTCAGCCCACGCAAACCCCACGGGGACCAGCTCTGCCCACATCCCCTGGGAACGGCACTGCCATTCGCCTGGAAAAAAAAAAGAAAAGGAACCAAGAAGCAAAAACCCAGCCCCTCTCTGAAGGCTTTTCTGATCTGCTGGCAGCTCCAGCCTTTGCCTACCAGCAGCAGCAGGACACAGCTCTTGTCTCAATGTGTTTATTTTTAAATGCATCTTTTCAAGCATCGGGAGTCTTGGCAACAGCAGCCGGGAGGGAGAGTTTGCGCAAAGAGCCCCTCACGCTGCAATAGGCAGTTACAGAGCACAGTGGACTGTAATCCCTAAAAAATCTGTATTTCCTATATATAGCCCCATTTAATCTGCCCCAATCATGAAAGCTTTACAGGGAAATGAATTTCTGCTTTCACCTGTATGAAGCAGTTGTTTTTGGGGGGGTTGGCAATACACACACCCCCCCCCTGCCCTGGCACAGTGGGAGCCCCTTCTCCTTTACATGGTGCCCCCCAGGGTGACAAGGGCGCTGTGGCACCTACAGCAGCTCTTTGGGTTGCTACGATGACACATAGCATCTCCCATGGCCTTAGAGAGGTTTTTTAATGGGAAACCAGTGCTCTTTCATCATCACTCCCCCATTTCTTGTTCTGCACACAGTTAAGCGTCAGGGTTATGGTTGACTAGCAAGAAAAAGATATTTGCATGAAAAAGTGTGTTGGGAAAAGGAAATCCAACATTCATTGTTTGCCTAGAAAATCTGGGGCTTTCAAGAGGGGTTTTGTGGCACTCCAGGAGACAGTGCCTTTCCAAAATCACATTATGCTCTTTTTTCTTGCCCCCTCCTGGCGCAGGCAGAGGTTCTGGTGAGCATCCCCCCATCTGGGGCTTTCCAGTTAAAGTCAAGGCACAGTTTTGTATGAAAAAACCCAAATACAACTGAAACCTACCCCCTCACTGCCCTGGTGCCCCCCTTGCATGGGGTTATTTTCCATCTCTCCAGAGCCAGCACATTGCCTGTGCATCCCTGGCAGCCGCTGGGCAGAAGTTATTTTCCATCAGAAAGGTCAGCGATGCTCGAGTTTGAAGTTTCAAGTATTGATCAGCCATTAAGGCAATGAAGTGTTACCGGCAAAACAAGAGCTGCTTTTCGGCAGGTCTTAACCAAGGAAATGGCTTCATTTGTAGGAACCACAGAGCTGCCTAATCCCCCCCACCCCCGCCCAGGGACACCCTTCACAGCTCCCTCACAGCTCGCTTGTGCAGTGAGTGGGGAAGAAAACAAAATAGCTCAAATTTTTTTAAGAAAAGCCACTACCAGACTCACTGCCATGCCACACTCCTGAGCATGCTGCACACGCCTTCCAGAACAGAGCCATCATCCCCAAAGCCCCCTGTGAGACAGGCACAATCCTGCTCTGGTCCTGATGCTCCTCCACACCCAGTAACATCAGCACTAGGGGGTTTAGGAGCCTCGTGGCCTAGGGGGGGGTTAAACCCCTTCGCAAAGGACGTGATACATATTGGCCATGGACTTGAGGGGGAGCCCAGGCCCCGCAGCAGCCAGGGGCAGGGGACCTGAGCCGGCGGAGCGCTGAGCAGAGCAGGGCTGTGCTCATACCCTAAGTCAACACTGGAAAAGAGCAAAACACCGTCCCCGCAAGCCGGATGTGGTGGGGGAGCCCCTGCAAAGCCACCTCTCCACCCCAAGCCCGTCCCCACTCACTTTGCCTGAGAAAAGCCAACATTTTTTCCACTCAGAGTGGAAAAAGCCCAAGCAGGAGCTGGCAGACCCACTTGCAGGCTGCAGCAGGATGGTGTCACCCCGAGACATGTCCTGCCCAGACTCCTCTGGACGCGGAGGATGGGATCTGCTCAGTGTATGCACAGTGCATTAGCAAAGCATTTATGCAGGATTTATGCTGCTGGAATCCACTCCCTAAAGAAAAGCTTGAAATTAAACAGCTATATTTTGATAAGATACCCAGCATTGCCAAAATTAGTCATCAAATGCTTATTGTTCCATGCACATTAGATTAGAGCCAAACAAATGCTGATTTTAATCTCTCCACTACTCTAATGCTCTGATGCTTCTCAATTCAACCTTGAAAACGGCTTTTGTTCACATTAATGGCTTTCATGCTAACGAGGCTCGGTAAGATTTAACATTTAGGCACATCCCGTTCTTCATTTTAATAACAATTCCGCCACAGAGAGCAACACATGTTCACAGTGTGCAGGCGTAATTCAACCACCAAACGCGTCTGAAAGTCCAGATTTAGCGTTGCTGCAGGACTGATGCTTCGGCCGGGGCACCGGGGCGCGTCTGCAGCCCGAGCTTGACTTAAAAGCAGACGGGCTAAGAACTGCCGAGTCTCTGGTGTAAATTAAGTGGTTTCTCTTTTGTGCCAAGGGACCTTCAGAGCAGAGCCAGCCAGTTGGGCTCTTGGCTCGCTGGGGCTCAGCTGCTGTTTCTATGCATCTCTCTGTCTCAGCCTTATTAAAATGCCCTGCGCGGGACACTCACCAGGCTGCCGTGCTTGCTTCCCAGCACGCTAGACTTGTGGAGGTCTCTCATTGACTCGACAAGAGCTCTGTGCAGAGAGGGAAAGCAAAAACATTCAATTCACCATCTCGGGAGGCTGAGATAAAACACACAAACCCTTCCTGCTTCTCCGTGCTGCAGCGCTGGGCAATGCATGGCAGGGTCTGACCCCCACGGGGCTGTTCCCAGGTCACTGTGGCATCGCCGGCAGCAGGGCACAAGGCTGAGCCCCCCGAGCTGCTGGCAGCACCATCACACCGACCCCCGTCTCCTCCTCCCGGGCGACTGCCAGCCCCGTATGCATCGCCGCCTACTTTCTTCTAGAGAACAAAGTAATTCCAACACAAACAGGTTTTGCTCCTGAGACTGTTAGCAAATGGAAGCATTTACCTGACTCATACACTGCTAACGTGCTCATTAACCTGTCCGCAAACCTTGGGATCAGCGGTGGGATGTAAAGAAACATCTATTCATACATCCAGGTGTGGGATATGATCTTGCCCAGAGCCCCCCAAACATCGGCATGGGGACGACCGCCCCTCGCCTGCCGCAGCCAGGGCAGGATCGGGCCCCAAGCCCCGTGCGGGGACAGCCTGACATGGCAGCGGGGCTGCGGTGGCTGCGACAGGCGAGGGGCTGCTCCGCACAGCCTCCCCCTTCCTCGGGGAAGCGCAGGAGGGGGAACACTTTTTTGCTGGATATTTTCAGTGCAATCACCTTTTTGCAAGCAGCAGAAATGGGGGTGTTGCACTGAGCTGTGGGGAGAAGCTGTTTCACCCGCTGCCATGGAGAAAACTTCTGAAATGACGCACTTCCAAAGGCTTTGATTTTAGAATTTGTGCTTCTCTGCAAGAAGCTCGCATTTGACCTTTGAAAAAAGGCAGTTTGTGTGAAATCCAGCACAGGCTGATGGATGCAGCTTGTTGATGCTTTCCCTAGCCCATGCAGCAGCCCCAGGCATCAGGGACATCGGCCAGAGCCCTGCACACCCGCATCGGGCTGACAACATGCAGCAGCATGCCAGCGATGGTGATCGGAGCCCCAAAACCAAATTCTGCCAGCCTGAGACTTACAGAGGCCAGGGAGGCAGAAGGGGGTTAACTGTTGAATGAGGTCGCTCAGGATTATATATTGACCACTAAAAAGCAGTTATGGGTACTTATGAGACAAGCAAAACTGCAGATCCCATTACAGCATAACTATGTTGATAATGAAGAATAAAGCTCCCCATTAAGACTCCATGCAGCTATTATGGTTTGGATGGTTCAGTAGTTACGACTCCAAGATAACATCAGCGGTGCAGCGGGACCTCATCCATCTCCTGCTGCCGGTGGCTCCCGGGCCGGGGCTGGGGACGGTCTCAGCTCTGCTTGCCCCAAGCCCCTGCCCCAGGGTCTCACACAGACTCCTGCGATCCCCTCCACAGCAGAAATGCTGCCTGGAAATGCTCCGTTGCCAGCACCATGGATGCAGTCCCAAATGCCATCAGCATCGTGAAGCTGCTTTTTCTTTCAGATCAAGTTTTTCTATGCATGTTTCGATCCCTCAGTAAAAAAAAAATAAAAAATTGTACATAGCCCAAATAAGTTATAAATGTTCAAGCACAGAGAAAAGAGTCTCCCTGGGAAGAAGCATTTTTCTCCTGGTCCTGATACGGGTTTGATCCCCATGGAAAGCTGATACACAATTGCATAATTTTTGCTTTATTGACAGAACGTGGAGCCCCGGGGCACTGCGCCGGGTAGAGCTCAGCAGGCGCCGAGTCACGGGCACGACAGTCCTCGTCCCTGCCAGCTGATGCCAGCTGATGCTGCACAAGGCCGTGTGTGATAAAGCCCTCTTAGCCCTCTCTCCTCTTGTGGGCAGAGGGGAATCAGCTGGGCAGGGAGAGGGTCCTCCTGCTCCCATCCCACCCCACCAGCTTCATTTCCATCACCTCCTGACAGGGCACAGCGCTGAAGCATCTGTCTCATGGCTCATGTGTGTTTGTACCACTGCCAAGAGAGCCCTTGTCCCCTGTCCCCACCAGCCCTTTACACATACACAGCCCATCAAGCAGGGAAGAGCCCTTCAGCCTGCTCTTGACAACACTTTGGAGACACAAACCCTACAGTAACCAGCAAAGCTCCTTGTTTTCTCCTTATTTATGCATCTGGCTGATGGCACAAACAGCTGGAGCGGCAGAGGGAAGCTGAGCGAATGGCTTCAGCTCTGCACCCACCACAGGAAACACCTTTGGGCTCTAATAAACACCAGAATAAATGTCCTGAGTGGGGCCTTGAAAAAGACCCTGTTCCCATCAAACAGGCTGTCATGTCCCCATCCCCGCCGTCCCACTGCGCTTCGCCCTGCCCAACACAGCTGGGCTGTGCGATGGCGACGAGTTTGGCAAAGCTCAAAATCTGCTGGGGAGAAAACGGAGGGGGGGGGGGGGGGGGGGG
>NW_020799112.1:8858257-8869478 GCF_003259725.1 Athene cunicularia
GTAGCTCAGGTCTCACCCTGTAGAGCACCTCGTTGACAGTGCCCAACAGTAGCAGCAGCCCGGGGACAGGCTGCTCCGTGGCGGGGGATGCTGCCAGCCCATCAGAGCACCGGCACGCAGGACACCCGTGGTGTGGGCCCCGCAGAGCCCCCAGACCAAACGGTGAATGAAAGTGGCGTTAAAAAAACAGGCTTGGGATTTGATGCTGAATTCTCTGTGCCCTTACCCGTGGGGTTTTACTTTTCCCTGTTTACTGTCACCAGTGATGGGAAGATGCACAGGAGCACCAGCGGGGACATGGCCTGGTTGCCTCCTTCATGGGGGACAAGCACCGTCTGCTCATGCTGCATCCCACAAAGGTGCTCCCCCCACCCCAAACCTCTCCCCTTGGCAGCGGAGAGGTCAGACCCCTCTGACACTGAGTTCAACAGTGAGATACAAGTGCTGCAGGAGTGGTGGTCGCAATCTAGGGGTGCATTTGGGCTGCCCCATGCTCAGCCCGGCCCCAAGCAGCAGCACCAGGGCTGCTGTGAAGCTCTGTGGGGTGACGTCCCCCTGCAAGGGAGTCACAATTGGGTGGGCAGGCAGAAGCCTGGGCATCTCCTGGGCTGGCTATGCCCTATGTGCCCTCAGGCCAGAGCCCTACCAGAGCGAAGGGGGCCAGGGACTGTGGCGCATTCACAGAATACCAGAATCACCTCAGTTGGAAAAGACCTTGAAGATCATCCAGTCCAACCATTAACCTCACACTGACCATTGTCAACTCCACCAGATCCCTCAGTGCTGGGTCAACCCAACTCTTCAACTCCTCCAGGGATGGGGACTCCCCCCCTGCCCTGGGCAGCCCATTCCAACGCCCAACAACCCCTTCTGCAAAGAAATACTTCCTAAGAGCCAGCCTGACCCTGCCCTGGTGCAGCTTGAGGCCATTCCCTCTTGTCCTGTTACTTGTTCCTTGGGTCAAGAGACTCACCCCCCCTCTCTGCACCCTCCTTTCAGGGAGCTGTAGAGGGTGATGAGGTCTCCCTTCAGCCTCCTCTTCTCCAGACTAAACCCCCCCAGTTCCCTCAGCCGCTCCCCATCAGACCTGTGCTCAGACCCTGCACCAGCTCCGTTGCCCTTCTCTGGACACGCTCGAGTCATTCAATGTCCTTTTTGTAGTGAGGGGCCCAAAACTGAACCCAGGAATCAAGGTGTGGCCTCACCAGTGCCGAGTACAGGGGTAAGATCCCTTCCCTGTCCCTGCTGGCCACGCTAGTGCTGATACAAGCCAGGATGCCATTGGCCTTCCTGGCCACCTGGGCATAGTGCTGGCTCCTGTTCAGCGTTGTGATGCTCCGAAAGGCCATTTCAAAGGTTGTGGTGCAAATCCAGACATCCCTGGATCAGCTTTGCTCAGCGCCAGCCCTCTAGCACTGTGGCAGGTGCTCTGCAGCACCCTGTACCCAGGAGCAATGCTGTGATTAGATGGCTGATGCTGTGATGAAATTAGTACTGGGGTAACGTCCTGGCAGGAGAGACTGGGAACAGGTAGCGGCTGTACAGTCCAGGGCAGAGCTCCCAAGGGGCTGAGACCACCCTGTCACAGCACAGCTCTGATTTGGTCCCTCCACTTGGGGCGAAGCTGGCTAGAGCTGGAGCAGATCTCTGCTCCTGCACCCATCAGGGCGGTGGGTGCACCCTGGCTCCCTGACAGTGACCCTGGAGCAAGGAGGAAGCCCCTAAGATGGGATTTGGGGCAGTCACGGTTTGCTTTGGGAAAGCTTGTCCTTAGTGCACAGATGAGAAGAGGCAAAGAGAGCTCCATGTTTATCCCACTTGTAAAAAGGAGTAGATTGATTTTACAAATATTAAGGATTAATCCCATTAACATGGTCTAAACAAAGGACAAAAGACAAATAAATATTTCTGAAGCAATATCTGCCAGCTAGTTTTTTTTCCAGCCTGGAAGGAAGTGACTGGGATTTCCCTGGAGTTCAACTTTTCAATGATTTCTTCTTTCTAGAGCTCCCTGACTGCCTGGGAAGAGCCACTCCTCTTCCCAAGCCACTGGGAAAAAAGCAGCAAGCGAGGCCAGATGTCTCCTGGCCATGGGGCCAGGCTGTCACCACGAGCCCCCATCCCTCCTTGACCACAGTGCTGCTTCCCACCCTCCCAGGCACTTCACATGGTCCCACATATGTCACAGGCCGCCCAGGGATGATGCAAAAAGCATCCCTGGCACCAGTCTTTGTGGTACTGGCAGGGGCCCCATTTTGGACCATTTTCTCTCCAGGAAACCTTCCGGGGGAGGCAAACTAAACCTCTCCTGGGCCCACGTGCTGAGAAGAAACACAAGTCTCACGCTCGTCAATAAATTCTGTAAACAAGCACAATTTTCCTCCCACTCTGTTTTCCAACTCCTTCCCACCCTGCAAAGCTGATGGAAACATCCTGATGAAGCACAAAGCGTTTCTGGCCCCCAGAGCTGCCCTGGGTCACCGACCACGGGATTTTACCCTCCTCCAGCTTCTTGGAATAATGTTTCCTTGAGGGCAAAAATATCACATGCTTTTTCTCAATTTGAGAGGGTTTTAGGAAAGCCAGAGAGGGGAAAAAAAGTCTCTTCATGTGTTGAGATGAGCAGATAACCGAGCCAGGCGCTCGTCCATGCACGTTATTTTACATCGCATCACACGTCACCAAGAAGGCTGAGTCAAGAGACTTGGTTACAACAGGTGTTTTTTCCATCCAGGATCCAGTAGTTTTAAACATAATTAGTGGGACTGCCTGTATAACAAGAGAAAACCTCCAGTGGGAAGATGTAATAAATCCAACCCCTCCTTAATTCACCTGCCTTTTAATTATAAGGAGGTGAAAATACACACATGGGTATTAAAAGGCTTGGGGACAGTGGGGGGGACAGGCAGCTGCTGGTGCCCATGGGTAAGAAACTACTTGGGAAGATGCTACATGTGGGTGAGGGTAAAAAAATTGGGGCAAAAAGGACTTCTGGGAGCACTTAACATTTCTACTTCTGCAACAGCCTGAAAAATGTCCTCATGAAGCCCTATCTTTGTACAGGACATGAACCATAGAAACTCATTTATCCTGGCAAACAGGATAAAGCAGGGAGATAGTGCATGGGTGAGCAGCTCAGTCACCTGTCCCTTTCCACCCAAAAACCCCGACATGTTCCCAGGAATGAGGACTCTGGGGTGCTCCTCAGGGCATGGGGCAGCATCCCATAGCCCAAGCTCCAGCAGGTCCTTTCTCATCCCAGCTGCTCCCACACGGAACCATTCACTCCTGGACAGCTTACAAAACCGCAAGGGCTTTTTGGAAATTTATCCCAGTTGGGGGCAAAAGTTTTCCAAAAGAGAAGAAGGAAAGAAGACCAAAAAAAAAAAAAAAAGAGAACAAGAAAAACAAACAGTATCTTTTAAATATTTCAGGCTTCAGAAATCCGTTTCCTGGCCAGCGCGAGGAAGTGCCAGAGTCTGGGTGGATGAAGGTCACAGGACAACGGGGCCGGGATGGGGGAGGCACCGACCCCCCCGCTGCCAGCCTGCACGGTGCCCGCCAGGGAGCTGGAGCCCAGACAAACCCTGCCTTGTGTGCCGGCTCCCAGGAAGAGGGAAACCATCCACTGAAGTGAAACGGAGACTTGTTATTCCAGCACAAACAAGAGCACAGGGAAGCTCATGGAGGAACGGTTGCGATATTCCTCCCCTGCTCAGTCATGTCCATGCGTTCAGCAGAGCCTCAAATCTCCCCTTTTCCCTATTTTCCCTTGTATTTCAGCACACAATGCTCTAGAATCGGGTTTCTTTGCACTTCATAAAATCCTGAAAGCAGCCAAAGCAACTCCCTTTGCCAGAGGGTCGTAGTGAAGCGACCTGGAGCTGTGAAACCCCCCGGGAAGGGGCAGGAGATGGCGTACCGCAGCCTGAGCTCGCACGGGATGCCCACAGCCTCGCTTGTGTTCATCCCAGCAAAATTTCTGTACATTCAGCTTTTTAGCCACTTATTTAAAGCACTCAGCATTTCCACAAGGACCGAGCCTTCCACAGATCTGCTCTCATCTGCTGTACAGAGCTTCTTCCGGGGACAGGGTCAAATTTTGGGAGGAGGAATGCTGTGGCAGCTCTTGCATTCTTGATAAAAGCTTTTCTGGACATGAAACCGCCTGCCCAGCAATCTGCACGCAATTGGGGATGGGTGAGAGGGGCTGCTGGTGGCAGACCCCCACCCTGGGCACAGCACTGTGTCCCTGGGCTGTTTCCATCCCTCACTGGTCCCCCCCAACGCCACCCCGGGGTCGGTCAGGGTGCGGGTGCAGCGCGGGGTCCTCACCTGCCCTGCTCTGCTCCGCGGGCTGGCTGGGCACCTCCTGCCACCCAGGAATGGATGCGGGGCTCAGGGACACCTGGGTGCTCCTCGACCCTGGAAGAGAGGGAAACGCTTTGGTTACAGCAGCGCCACCGCCGCCTGCCCCAAGCCCCCGCTGGGCACCAAACAGACTCGAAAAATGCTGGGTGTGCCAGCATGCCCTGGGGTGCAGCCACCAGTGCCAGTGCAGCTGCAGGCAGCTAATTCCTGCTGATATCAGGATTAGGTCCAGCCCCCCCGGCTCTCATCGCTGGCCCCCAGCCCCACATAGCAAAACTGCTGCTTATCTCAGCTGTGAGCAGGGATTTCATAGCATGGGCTGAACAATCCCTCCTTCACCGGTGGGGATGTTGAGCCCCAAAGCAGCCAGTCAGAGTCTCTGGGTGCCGGCAGCTGCCCACAGCCACAGGACTCCCCACAGCACCACAGAGGGTCAGGATGTGCCCCCCCCCCCATCACTCTGGAGCCTCGTGAGGGCCAGCATGGCTCGGGGCAGGCAGGCAGAGATGGTCCTGGGCACGGACAGAGAGGCCATTATTCTCTGGGAAATTTATAGCTGCTATTGTACAGGCAGAGAGCAAGGCCTGGGCTGTCCGAAGGGGCAGCCATGGCTGCAGAGGGACCCTCATCCTCACATCGCTAATGGATCGGGCTTCGGCGACAGCCCCAGCACCCCTACAACCCAGGAACCAGCCTTTTAGGTCCTTCCTGTTACCAAATACAAAACAGCATTAACTCTGTGAGGGTGATGCCTGGTGCTGGCACTCCCCTGTCCCCAATGCCAGCACGTGTATGTCCCCGGCTTGGTCCCAGCAGCTTTCCCAGATGTGCCACAAGGCTTTTTGGCTGGAGCGCGGCTATTCCCCACCCTTCAGTGCAGGGGGTGCATGAGGATTTTTCCATAAGGCCTGACAGCTTGTTTGAGGGATTCACACAGCAGGTTGTCAGTGGAAGAAACCACCCCTCTGAGGGGAAAATGCAGAGATGGGGGCTGCAGGTGGCACCCGGACAGTGAGGGCAATGCCTTG
Organism: Athene cunicularia; assembly: GCF_003259725.1. NCBI lineage: Eukaryota > Metazoa > Chordata > Aves > Strigiformes > Strigidae > Athene > Athene cunicularia. The sequence goes on from NW_020799112.1 coordinate 8,863,657, forward strand.
CAGCTTGCAGGCACAGCTCCCATCCCGGTGCTGTGCAGGAGCAGGCGGTTCCTCGGCCATGCTTTTTGGTGAGCGTGAAGCAACTGGTGGGGAAAATTTCATTTTTGGTGCCATGAGGCAGCTGTCACCCTGCCCTGCTCCAGGATACGCAGACTTCCCACCAAGCAGGGGCTCTGTCCCTCTCCCCATCCACATGCCATGGCAGGACCCCAATCTGGACTCAGGTCTGAAGGTTTTAGCCCTATGACTCTGCTCTCTACAACTCAAGCAATACTCTGGCTGCTCCAGCACCGCCCTGGCACAGCCCCTCCCCGGGCAGTTTTGCTCCCAGGGCATTTCACAGCGATTCTCAAGGCTCTGCAGACCCACTCCAGCCAGAGAGCCGCAGCGAAGGGGCTTTGCCAACAGCTTTGCGATGAACAAAGGAGCGCGGGATTTCTGGGAGCTGAGCTTGGCACTGGTCCCCTCCCAGCTCGGGAGCGATGGGATTCACAGATTTGTGGGGGACTCTAGCAGCTGGCTCCGTCATGTAGATTTTGCCGGCTGCCAGATTTGGGTAATGACACACTGACTCGGGAGATAGGAATCCAGGATTCAACTCCTTCAAGCTCTCTTCTAGCTGGGTAATGAATTGAACTATTCATCATTTGATAAAATTTCCATGAAAAGACGAAGCGAGGAGGGGGGTGGTGACCCTGCATTGCATTTCCAGGGTATGAATTACAGCGCCCAGCGAGCCTGCTGGCCACAGACAGGCAATATTAAAGCGCCAGATTAATGCTGCATTGAATCTCAATTAAAACTCATTAAAAAGCCGCAGGCCAGACAAGTTGCCTTTGATGAGAGTAATACTTCTTGCAATGGGGAGCTTCCATTTTTAGACTCAAAGCAGCCCGTTATGCCTCTTCCCAACCCCCAGAAATCCCACTGAAGCTAAAGATAAGTGAACATCCACCCTGCTGGAGACAAGGGGACTTGTTCTGTACTTTATTAACAATTCAGTGCTGACTGCCTTGTTCCATCCCATTCCAGCTGGTCAGCAACACGACCTCCTACACCATTACATGCTCTCCACCCAGCATGTCCTGCAAAGCAGCTCCTCCAGAAGAGCCACCATCCCTCCATACCTTGAACACACCTCAGGAATCCCTTTTGCACAATTACTTATTTATGAGCCTGGGCCTGGGCAGCCCAAACAAGCGAGGTTTTTCCAACTGCCATGTTGCTGAACCCCAACTGAAAATATACAGATTTTAAGGCAGCAAGAGGCAGAGAAAGCCCTGCTCCTCCCGTACCCTCCGTGGTTGTGTCTGCCTTCACTGCTGCCCCTCTACCACCAGGAAAAGCACCTGCCCTTTGTCACAGCACTGTGTCTGAGTGGAGCCCTGGTCCCGCTCCCCCCAGCACACAGCCCCAGCTCAGTTCAGCTGGATCTGCAAAACCCCACAATGATAAATCCCATTAATCTGTTTTCTAGAGGTGTTGGTTAGCTTGCACCTAAGCCATTAACATGAGCTTTATTAGTATTATTTGGAGGTGTTTCTCAAGCATCAGAGCACACAGTGCTTCATCAAAATCCTTTTTAGCGCACTGCCTAGAGAAGACTCCACCCGTTACTTCCCCAGAAATAAAGCCAAGCTGTGCTGTCCAAAGCCTAATTTCTGCAAAGCCATTTTCCCTGATAACATGGCCCAGTGCCTTAAATCAAGCTTCCTATTGATTGAACCAGCATCAGCTTTTCCATGGGATCAGCATTTGCCCCAGACACCAACTGTGCCCTTCCCAACAAGGCAGAAGACACTGTGACCTGCCACCAGGATCATGGCGTTATAACCGTGACCTCCCAATCAAGGACCTCTGCAGTAATTACTATTTCCCCATGTTAGGGCATCATTTATTTGCTGTGTTTGATCACGACAGGCCACAGTTGTAATTTCCCCTCTGGGTTTTGGTTTTGGCTTCATCTGCTTGCTGAACTATGAGGATAGCCGTTATTTAGGCAGCATGGCTCGATGACTAATGCCAATTAATACATAATAAAGCCAGAAGAGACCATAGGATAATTCAGGCTAATGCATGCCACGAGACCTCCCAGATGGCACCCTCTTTTAAACTGCGTCTTTTAGAAAAACCTCCAGTCATTTTAAAACTATATTCCCCAAATTAACATGCCCCCAGGCCCCCACTAACTTGTGTTCATGGTTAATTTTATTTACGGCTTTGGAAACAGCCTCTGGTGATGGATGGGAGCTGGCAGCACCATTGCCATACCAAGAGACTGCTGCCATGCCTCTGCCTGCCAAAATACACCCAGCACAACCCCCGCTCGAATGTTAAATTTGTCTAACCCCTCCCTGACCACAGGGTTCCCACTTGGGTCTCCCCAAAGATCCCAGTACCCTTTTGATGGCAAATAAATTCAGAGAGCCCAGCCATGGGCTCCTTCCTCCCACTTGTGTTCTGCATCCTGTGACTCACATCCCTTCTTCCCCAAGCCCCGCGCCGCTCGCCCGCCCTCAGCCTGCCTTCGTGCTCTTCCTGCTCGCTGGTATAAAGCACGAAGTCATCCAGGGTGAGAAATCATTCACCCAGCCCCAGTAAGCCATCAAGAAATTCCCTGCTTGCCATGAGACCCAGGCGTGTCAGCACTGTTTGTCTGTTGCTTTTGCAAACACAGAATCCCTGAATCTTCCCAGTTGGAAAAGACCTTGAAGATCATCCAGCCCAACCATGAACCTCACCCTGACCGTTGTCAACTCCACCAGATCCCTCAGTGCTGGGTCAACCCGACTCTTCAACCCCTCTAGGGATGGGGACTCCCCCCCTGCCCTGGGCAGCCCATTCCAACGCCCAACAACCCCTTCTGCAAAGAAATACTTCCTAAGAGCCAGCCTGACCCTGCCCTGGCGCAGCTTGAGGCCATTCCCTCCTGTCCTGTCGCTTGTTCCCTGGTTCAAGAGACTCACCCCCCCTCTCTGCACCCTCCTTTCAGGGAGCTGTAGAGGGTGATGAGGTCTCCCTTCAGCCTCCTCTTCTCCAGACTAAACCCCCCCAGTTCCCTCAGCCGCTCCCCATCAGACCTGTGCTCCAGACCCTGCACCAGCTCCGTTGCCCTTCTCTGGACACGCTTGAGTCATTCAATGTCCTTTTTGTAGTGAGGGGCCCAAAACTGAACCCAGTAATCAAGGTGCAGCCTCACCAGTGCCGAGTACAGGGGTGAGATCCCTTCCCTGTCCCTGCTGGCCAAGCTAGTGCTGATACAGACTCGCTCAGCTTTGTAACAGGGACCCTTTTCTTTATACTTAATGCGTTTGGGCTGGTTTTTGGATGGCAACAGAGATCAAACTCGAGGCCCAGACCCTCACATGACCAGCTCTTCTACAGCAGGGGTGACGTTGCACCAATTCCTACAGCACCTTCTCAGCTGAAGGCCACGACCTCGGCAGCATTTACTACAGAGCCTGGAGAAGGAAAGCCCTGGCCATGTCATGCCATGCCATGATGCCAGAGAGGTGTCACAGAGTTTGGGCAGCTCCCTGAGCAAAAGAGGCGTGGGCTCTTTTTGCATTTCAATCGGTTCTTCTCCATCCTATTTATAACCTGCTTAAACTCTCCCGGATAGCAAACTCCCCCAAAAGAGCGAGGTCTGGGGATGTGCTGCGGCTGCTTGCATTTCTTCCTGTGGGAGGGAAGGGGGTGGCTTGGGACACCGATGAAACCAGCTTGTTTCACATACTGACAGCAGATATTTCTGTCCCCTCCTTTCCTTCCCCAGCACCCCCCCCCCACACACCCCAGTAAAAGCTTTTTGTGGCTCCCCATGCCTCGGACTTGCACTAGGACAGCTTGGAGGCCTGGCGTTAGGCACCCAGACCTGATTTTCAAATCAGCTTTCCTCCAAGGATGAATTGCTCAGGAATATTTGTGAAGTTTATAAAACTCCTGTTTCCAGCACCGCCTGGGAAGTGGCCCCAGCGTGGGAGTTGTTGTTGCAGGAATGCCATAAACGCCTGGCCCTGAAAGCACTGGGAGCTGTGGACTTTACTGGTTTTAGTTAGACACCTGAAGATGGGCAGGATGCAAAGACCCCAGAAGTCCCCTGGGTTCCCCAAAACTCCCCCACTATCCCCAGCCTTGGATCACCAAACCCCTCCCCAAGTCCCCACCTCGCAGTGGCTCCCAGCAGCCAAAAACACACAGAAAAAATACATCCTCTCCCATGGGTGCCACTTTCTTTTTCCCTCACCACATCAGCCTGGGCCATATGTGCCAGACCCAGGACCCCAGGAAGGACCCATGAGCAAAGGTCAAGGTCACCACCCTGGTGCTGGGGTCCATGCCCTGACTTGACCATAAAGACCCTGACACCAATGCTGTGGCAGGGCAGGACCCTACTCTTGGGTTTAATTTAGCTTGTATGAGGGTAGTCCATATTGCAGGAAACAAAATCTATAGGGTGTGTTAGAGTTTTCCAGTGCTTTAGCGAAAACATACTTTGTGCACATGGCATAGATCTTCCCGGTTCACAACTCCATTCCCCAAAAATTAACAGCAGAGTCCTTCCGCGTCCTACTGAAGGTTCTTTCCTCCTAGCCCTGTGGCCTTTACTCAACGCAGCCCTGAATAAATCCGTTTGCACTCAGAAAAAAAAAAAAAAATCTGTTAATGAGCCCTACAAATTAGTCAGCCTGGCTTAAAACTGTGACACTTGATATCAGTGAGTTTGAAGTTTTTTTAACCTAATTGACCTTTCAGGTCCATCCATCAATCCCTTTCTCAGCACCCAGATGAGCTGGAAACATATTTTTTCTTGAACACAGTTGGTGGTGGGTTTGTCTTGCTGGCAGGGGGCTGCAGGACGGTACAATGCAGCACGAGACACCCAACGACAAATGCAAACGCTGGTGACCACCCAGCGAAAGCCAAGCAGGGAAAATGCAAGTTATTTACTGAGGACAAAGACAGGAGAAAGCGATTCCTCCCCGGCAGCCTCTTCGCTAGGGAGCCTGAGCATGCACCAGCATCGACCCTGGAATGCTTCAGGCTCTTTGGATGTCCCCAACATGCTCCTGCCAACACGTGTGGCCCCACTGCGTGTCCTGCAGCGACATTTGGGGTGAAAGGCAGCAAAGAGAGCACAGCTATGGCTGCCCTACCCAGCCATGTCCCTCCCTGGGGCTCAGGGAAGGACCACAACAGCTTCAGCCCCATTTGCTTCCACGCTGCATGCACCGAGCTGTTTCCCCCAGACTCATCATCCTCACGACGGGGCCACAGAGCGGTAAGGAGGGCTTGGCCCAAGCAGGTCCAGCTTGGACCGTGATGCTCCCAAAGCCCCGTGGCTCCCACAGGCCAGAGGTGGCCCTTTCCCTCCAGCCGCCGCCATCTCGTGCCACATCAGGCCTTCATCCAGCGGGATGCTGCGCGCCCTGGACCACCCTGGGGGGGGGCACATTCACCCCGGCACAACCCCGACCCGCTGCGGGATGGGGCGAGTGGGAGGGGATGAACTCGAGGATGGGGAGGATGGGGAGAAACGGGAAAACAGTCCGCAGAAAGCAAAACATTTTCCCCTGTCAGCACTGGGAGAGCTGAGCTCTGGGGCTGATCCAGCAGATGGGGAGAGGGTAAATTGGGGGGACCCAAGGGGCTCGGCGTCGCCTCGCACACCCGGCAGCTCCGCTCGGGGTGGGTTTCCTCAGCCGCTCCCCATCAGACCTGTGCTCCAGACCCTGCACCAGCTCCGTTGCCCTTCTCTGGACACGCTTGAGTCATTCAATGTCCTTTTTGTAGTGACGGGCCCAAAACTGAACCCAGTAATC
>NW_020799112.1:8869528-8872381 GCF_003259725.1 Athene cunicularia
CCCTTCGGGGATGCGCAGGGGGGGTGGCCACCCAGGACGGGCCTCCCTGCACCCAGTCGGTCTAGTGGTGACCAGTAGGACCGGTGTGTACACGCTGGGAGCGCGGTAGCATTGCGAAGGCAGGAAGGAACGGTGGGTTTCTGGTCACCGGCTTCGGCACGGGCATCCCAACCGAGTCACATCCTTCCCTATCGGGTTTTGGCAGCGGGATGTGCTGTGGGTTCACACCTTCCTGCCCTGTTCCACCCTACAGCATCCAGAGGCATCCATCTCAGTGCTTGTTTCCCTTCACAGACAAGGGAATGTACTTTTTTTCCCTATTATAGACAGTGACAAGTGACAACTCCCAAGACCACTGCCTTGTCCCAGAGCTGTCAGTGCCATTTTCTAGGTGAAAGAAGGGTGGCCCAGACTGGAGGGGACACTCAGATGCACAGGGTTACTTAGGACTCTAGTGTCTCACCATGTGGCCACAGAGGCCCAAACAGCTGCTATGAGGCCACTGACACAGGTATAAAATATGTGTAATTCAATCCCGCTTCCTCTTCTCACCACCAAGCAAGCAGGCACTTACTCAAAATTCAGGGGTGCCGGGTACTGGGAGGCACTGGAGCATCCCTGTTAGCCACAGCCTGTGTCGCCAGGCCTCGCACCCTTGCACCAGCCACAAAACACAAGCGTTTTCTCACATTTTTAAAGATCCCTGTCAATGGAGATGGGAGAAGCAATACCTAGAAAAAGTAGCATTTTAGCTTGTTGTGTCCTGGTTACTTGGGAATGAAACCAGCAGGATACAGCCCAGGCGCAGAAGTATCCAGCAGTAAGATTAGAAGTTGCACCAACTTATTTTATTGTTGCTGAATTAAAACTACTTGAGGCCAATACCAAATGCAATTCCAATTCCCCTTAAAGAAAAGCACTCTGCCAATAAACAAAGGATTTCCCTTTTATAAGGAGATTATTCAGCCAAGAGTCTGATGAAAGATTACTGAGTTTTATTCTAGTCCTGAGCCTCCTCTTAAAATACCAGTGGATCTGCTAACAAGTTAATACTGAGGGTTGTAAAAAAATGTCTGTCCTCTGATATTCTTCTAAAAATCAACTGTTTTTAAAGATAAAACATGTGCTGTGAGCTGGACTAGAAACTGTGAGAAAGGGTAATACAATTAATGTAGAACTAATGACATTAACCAGCAGAAGAAACCATCTCTAATTCCCAAACCACTTAGTAATGACCCCTTCCCAATAAAAACTCCATTTTCCTGGGAGCTGGTGGTGGAAGGCCTGATGCAGACAGAGAGAATGCTTAAAACTAAACAGACCTAGGGAGGTGACTGAGACAGGGGACACTGAGGCCTAGATAAGCCAAGCAGGGAGAAACCAGGCTTAGCAAAGCTTTAGAGGAGCCACCATGCTCCAACCACTGTTACTTGTGTCGTGGAAGCAGCAGCACCCAGGGCCCACTGTGCCTCCTGTGCTTGTCTAGAGCTGCTGGGATTAATTAGCACCAATTAGCTGATTCAAACAACTCACTTGGAGTGACAAACTGGGACAGCTGGTGAAAGCAGGGTGAGAAGGGAAAGGCTGCTAGGAAGGCAAGTGTTGCTAGGGGTCTGATACTGCTGATGGAGGGAGGCTGCAGCCCTCTGGTTTCTCCACACTGTGGTAAACCCCAGCATCCCCCAAATGCTGCTTCTGGGGGAAGCCCAGAAATACTGGGGAAAGGGCTGGGACTTCTTTTGAGGCAGTGCACAGAACAGGGAGGGTTGGGGGGCAGGTGCAGCCTCTCCAACTGAGACCTTGTGGGGAGCAGGTGGAGTGTTGGGGGGCTCATCCCTTGCTGGAGTGGGAAGGTGGGATTTTGTGGCAACACTGTGGGCTGAGGTCACCTGTTGCAGCATCTCTGTGTGAGTCCTAGCAGAAAATGGTATTCACTGATGCATGGGGCACTGCTGAGAGCTGGAGGGGGCAAATGGACCCTTAATTTTTTCCCATGGCTGGGAAAATATCAGAGGCTCCTTGTTTCACTGGTACATCACAGCAACTCCAACCCCAAATCATCTGGCTTTTGGCAGACTGGAAAGGATTTTATTATATTTTGCATCTAAATTAAGTCAGTGATAGATCACAGGGGCTTTGTTACTGGGGTTTGGCTTTGAAGGTTTGTTGGGACCCCATTCAAGCCCCAGACTGGACTTGCCCTCCCGGGGTGGGGAGGCCAAGGAGGGGCGTTTGCCAGTGCTGCACAGACTGTGCTGCTGCAGGCTCAGCTCCTGCAAAGAGTTAAAATCTCCTGCTGGCACCGTGCAGGATCCGTCCTGGAAATCAGCATCAGACATCGGCTGGGTGGGGAGGATCACTTGGTCCCCACGCCCTCGGGACCCCCGTCTCCCAGGAGGATGGCCAAGGGGAATATTCCTTCAGGGTTGGATCAGGCTGTGTCTGTGGAGCAGAGCCCTTGCTGGAGGGATTTCGCACCCGCAGCAGGATGCTGAGAGCGGTGGGTGCCTCACAGAGCAGCCCTGGTGGGGCTGGAGCTTTGTGGGTGCCAGGGGCTGGGGCGAGGAGCAGCTCTGGGGGTGGCTTGGGCTCCCTCTCCCGGCTCTGCCGAGATAAAATTGGTGCATATATCATAGGGATGGGAAGCTGGTGAGCCTGTGAGCACACTCTGGCTGCAACGGATGGCGTGGGGACAGGATGGAGGACGCCTGGGGACAACGGGGGGCGGGGGGGCATGTGGCACTGCACATCCCTTGGGGCAAGCAAAAATCCATTGCTGCAACAGAGCAAACCCAGGCAGACGGATGCTCAGGGGCCTGAGCTGGGCTAATTAACAAAAGCCGTCCTGAAACC
>NW_020799112.1:8872431-8895980 GCF_003259725.1 Athene cunicularia
GTGGGGGTGCGCCCCCCCACCTCCTGCCTCGCAGCATCTGGAGCCCACGCGCGGAGCAGGGCTGCGTTTCCGTCCTTCCTGCCATGCGGCTCATCCCCCCCCATTTATCTGCGCTGTTTAATTTACTGGCACTGCTGAGCCGGAGGAAGGAGATGCTGCCTCGGTGGATGCGAGCAATTAAAACAAGTCATCAGGAAAATTGGAGTCTGCCTGCCTGGCTGTGCAGAGGGGCAGGGGCTGCGGGAAGCACGTGGCTGGCGGTGCCCGTGTCCAGGAGATTCAGGGCATGTAACACTGCAGACGCACGTCTGTCTTCAGCACAATCCATTACCTTGCTCAGGGGAAGCTCCTGAGAGGAATATTGCCAAACCCATCCTCAATTGTAAGTCTGGAGAGACTTCATCGACCTGTTACTCACTACTTGGCTTGCCTGAGCCAGACTCATCTCCGGGGCACACTCCGAGGTTGAGCTGGTTACACCATGGGTGAGTTTGGCCCTTCATTTGATGAAACACTCAGAAAGATGCATCTCTATTACACTGGGCTGTGCTTGCAGACGTATGAGAATAATAACGAAGCCACGCTGTAGCACATAATTACTGTGTCACCAGAGAGCCCTGGTTAGGAGATGATTCATGAAAGGAGCTGGCCAAGCTGCTTGCTGCGAGCCCGTGATGGCTTTGCTCTGGGGATGCAGGTCAGGCCCCGAATCTCCTGCACGAGGTGTCTGCCTGGCCAGTGGGGAGATGGAACCGCTCGGTGCTTGGGGCTCGCTGGGCTCTGCTAGCGCCGGAGGGACGCGCCGGCACCAACACTGCCCTCAGACGTGATGGTCCCGATGCTGCCATGAGCATGAGCCAAGGTGGGACAAGTCTTCATGTCTTCCAGGTCCATGCTCCTTCACAGCAACACCATTCCCTCTGAAATGAAAGGCATGAGGTCCTCCCTTAGCAAATACTTGATCCTTAAGGAAAGATCCACTGAGCTGGTTCCTTGCCCCATCACAAATGAGTTACAGTTCTCAGAGACGCGCCCATCTCTGGACGGGTGTAGTAGGGTGGCCAAAGCTGAGCGCATTGTTTGCGCTGGCCAAAATTACTTTGAAATAAATATAGTATGCTACATACAGTCTGTGCATGGCAAATTGTCCTGGATTATCCCCAGAGTTACTGCAGCTGTGAATTATACGGAGGTTAATGTTTGGATTTCATACCAGATAATTTATAGAGAAGTCCAGGGACAGGCTTTCATCTCCTTTGATGAAAGTTCATCTGGAATAACAATACTTGGTAGAACCTGGCACTTGGACCGCACTGAAAACCCAAGCCCTTCTACTTGAAAGCAAGATGTTTCCATTTAAAAACACTGTTAGCAAGAACAAACATCTCTCTATTAGTGACTCTCCTTGCTCTTCCCCTCTGCTGCAGTCATCTGGTTCAGATTAGTCCTGGATAAGGTCCCGTTTTGCTCAGGGAACTAGGAGGGGAACTTGGAGCTATTTCTACTCATTTCAAGTATGAATTGAATGTGGTGCACAAATGAAAAGGCAATGAGCTCCAGCATGAGAAATGAATCAAAGAGACATGGCAGCTCCTCCTGGTGGAAAATTACTTCTAACAGCACAGGAGATGGAGGGTGGGAGCTGAGTTTCCCACCTCAGAGCCATGTCCGCAGTCCCCAGGCAACAACCAGGCCTGGTAGCAATGACCCCTGGCAAGGGGGAAGCCATGGTTGAAGTGTGGGCTTGGGGGAGCAGCCCAGCTCGGTCAAGCTGGACCAACACTGGTGTCTGTGGCTGCTCCATGCCGTCTGGAAGCAGAGGGTCCCAAACTGCTCTCCAGGCACCTGTCATCTCATGCCAGCGAGAAACTGCTGTGTTCTCCAGCAAGGAGGAGGGCCAGCCTGCCTCGTTCACCTCCCCAGCAAGGGTGCCAGCAGCCTCTACTAGCTGGCTGGGAGGAGAGCCCTCCTCTCATGAGCGGGAAAAACTACTCCCAAGAAAAACCAAGCAAGAGGGAGCCTCTCAACACCAGCGAGTTAAATCCAGCCCCTTCTTGTGGCTTGTTGTTTACATAGCGCCTGTTTATAGCCAGCTCTTGCCATAGCTGCTAATTTGATAGCACGTGACGGATCAGAAACGCTTTGCAGTAGATGACAGAGAGAAAAACAGCCATTGCATCAGAGGCTGGAGAGCAGCAAGAGAGCCGGGGAGAAGAGCTGTTTAGATTTTGGGTTGGTGTGCTTTGGGGGAGATAAATATAAGGTATTATATATATTAATACCCTCCTTGGGGTGCTCAGAGCTTGACCCTGCCAGGTATGCTGCTTCCACACACGTAGGCTGGGGGCTGTCGCAGTGCTCGAGCATCGCCTCCCACAGCAGGACTCGCCGCAGTGAGGGGTGAGCAGCCTGCAGCCAGGCAGCACAGCAAGGAGAGGACAGTCACGTACTGCAAGCAAAGACCTCCAGTTCCCCAGCCACAGGGGAGTGATTGAACGTGTGCCTGAGCTCCTGATGGCAGCAGCAGCAGGGATGGACACATTAACCACATGTCTGTGTGTCCTCCCTTGGGGTTGCTGCCTGGAGTGGGGTCTGAAACAGCCTGAGTTCATTGCAGAGTAGATAAGGTGTGAGTTACCTGTAAAGGAATCCCAAAATCTTCTCGGTTGGAAAAGCCCTTGAAGATCATCCAGTCCAACCATGAACCTCACACTGACCGTTCTCAACTCCACCAGATCCCTCAGTGCTGGGTCAACCCAACTCTTCAACCCCTCCAGGGATGGGGACTCCCCCCCTGCCCTGGGCAGCCCATTCCAACGCCCAACAGCCCCTTCTGCAAAGAAATACTTCCTAAGAGCCAGTCTGACCCTGCCCTGGCACAGCTTGAGGCCATTCCCTCTTGCCCTGTCGCTTGTTCCTTGGGTCAAGAGACTCATCCCCCTCTTCTGCACCCTCATTTCAGGGAGCTGTAGAGGGTGATGAGGTCTCCCCTTAGCCTCCTCTTCTCCAGACTAAATCTCCCCAGTTCCCTCAGCCACTCCTCGTAAGATAAATAGTTGTGTTTTTTTTCTTTTTTCACTTGACCCAGAGAAAACTGTAGTTACTCAGGTGTTGAGATGGCATTTGCAGCCCGTGAAACCCTCTGAAAGCTTGACCTGGTGCCAGCTAGCCCAGAAAACCCATCCCTCAGCAGGGACATTACACCAACATCTTAGGGGGACAGTTTTCGCTGGAAACGCAGAGCTGGCCTCCACCTCTGAACCTGTTTCACCCTATCTCTGGCCTTGCAAGGGGCTGCCCATGCCCACCTGCGTATCCCCAGCTCAGCAGAGCCGCCAGCTTGCAGCAGTGCCTGTCACCAAGCTGATGGCTCCTGCAGTGGCTCGTCTCTGTGCCCCACGCTGAGCATTCATGTGGTTTCAGGCATTCCTTCCCCAGCATCTCAGCACACCAGTCGTGGCTGTGATCTGTGGGCTCTGGGCTAATTGAAGTGGAAAACACCCTGAGGTCAGTGGAGTGTTCCAGGGTTTTTCAGAAGGCGGCCAGGCTCTGGCTGCTAAACCAAGGGCTTGAGGTGCAAAAGATTTGTAAATTATTTTTAAAAATAAGCCCTTTGAAAGTGTTCACTATCTTTTGATGGGCTGGGCGTACTGTAGGTTTGGGGGTGTCATGTCGCAGCAAGGATTTTCCTGGTGACCTTTGGGACACACAGCTCAAGGACAGATTTGCATCTTCTCCCGTGCAGCATCACTCTCCATGTTGTCACCTCTGGCCGTGGCAGAGGACACAGTGGATTCCCCTTGAGCTGCCCACCCAGGGAGGTTTTCTGACCCTTTCTCAAAGGAGGGGGCTTTTGGTAAAAGCAGCTTTTCACTCAGCCTCCCTAACACATGCCATGAGGGGCTCTGAAATCAGCTGGCTCATTCAGGTACCCACAAATGGGCGCTGGCTCCTGGGCTTAGGTGAAACACTGCTCCCAAAGGAGGTGTGAAGCCTTCATCCTCTTCGTGAGACACAGCAATGGCCTTCCCCCTCTTCTTCTGTTTGTAGAGGTGCTCCTGGGGCTTCTGGTGTCTAGCTGGCACGGCCGGGCTCCCCGGGACATGTGGATTTGCACTGGCAGGCACAGGACTGGCCCAGATCAGAGGCAGCTCTGGGAGCTGAGCTTTCGGCATCTCAGTTTGCTGCCAGCTCCACTCCCTAGCTAATTTTTTGTAAAAGGCCTGTCCTGCGCCCTGTGCAAACCAGGATCTAGCCCCCCTTTCTGAAAATAATTCCCAGCTTCCTTGTTTTCTGCCCATACAGAGTTTCTTGGTGGAACACCAGAGGGCTGAGTATCAGATGGTGCTGAAATGATGCTAGGGTCTCCTGGAGTTCTTCCATTGCTCTCTGCTGGAGGAAGATGAACCTGCAGGGTCCCAGAGCAAGCTCTAACCCTAAACCCAGGCAGGAGAGATTGAAACGAGTGATAAGTGGGAAAACCCAAGGCACTTACAAAGATCCTGCGGAAACCAGCATTTCCCCCAGCCTGACCGAGGTGAGGAGCCCTCCTGGCACAGGTGGCTCTGCCCTGCCACCGCCCCCCATTCTCCAGCTCTGAGGCAGAGCTGTGGTTCCCACCGTGGGCTCTGTGTTGTGGTAACTGCCTGCACTCCTCTTGCAAAGCTCCTCTCTGCTTCTAGTACCAATAGCTAAAGCATGAGAGAGTAGAGGGACAATACTGGTTTAAAAGACCAAGGTCCAGCCTCAGCCTCTCAGCCATCTCCTACAGAGGATGCTCCCAACCCAGCAGCATTTGGTTACCAGGGGTCCCACGAGCAGCAGATGCATCTCAAGAGGTTCCCAAGGTCTTAATATTATCTGCTATGGAGAGGGTTGCTGGGTGGACACAGGGAAGAGCAGCAGAAGGGACAAGGGGGTGCAGTGCAAAGTGTCCCAGCAGGGACCTGAGTTGAGCCCCAGGGACTGTACAGGGAGCTCTTTTCCTAACCCTCGTCAGCCTGGGTCTTCCTGGCTGAACCACCACTGCTTAGCCAGGCAAACACCTGATATGAGTTTCTATTTAAACAGAGTCCAGATTTAAGTCTGCACTAAGTCACATCTGCTGGGGAAAAGCATACATTGAATTTGGAAACCTGGAGGATAGGGTGGCAGATCGGAAAGTGGCCAGACTTGGGAGCTCTCCTCACAGCACGGAGGGCACGGAAACGGGACTCCATTTTAAGGAGAGCATCCTGGCAAGCATCCTGGGCTGTGGGAAGCCAGCCCGGGCAATTTAAGAAGGGTTTTCCATAGCTCGAGTCTGTTGTTTGTTGAATGTGTTTGGCAGTTGCCTCCAACATGCATTTTAATGGCAAACCTGAAACGCCTGGCCCGTTTGCTCTTTTTCCCCTCACAGGATGAGCACCCCCAAGTCTCCCTGGGTTCAGGGGCAGGGGGGTGTGGGGGGTGTGATCAGATACCCTCAATCTTTCCTGCTGACCCATGGGTGACCTGCCGAGGATCCCCACAGTGATCGTGTCCCCAGAAGTGGGATCCTCTCCCCAGCTGAAAGACCCCGCACGGTGCTGGGGGAAGGGGCCACTGAAGCAGCGGCTGAGGAGAGCCCACCAAAGCTCCTCGCTCCCCCCAGCACCCCCAACTTCTAGACCCCCCACCCCCATTTGCCATTCCCACCCGGTTTGCAGGACAAGCTGGAGGAGGAAAGTGTTGAGAAACGAGCCCTGAGACAAACACTTCTCCAAGGGATTTTTGTGTGTCACTTTCTCTGTGGGTGCTGAGCTGGGCACACCGCCCCATTTTTGGTGTCTGAGCCTGGGGCACTGCAGCACTTTTAGGGGGCTGAGCCTGAAGCACATCGCAGCATTCTGGGGGTGAGTCCAAGGCACCCCATAGCATTATTGGGATCCCATCCTGGGGCACTGCGGCATTTTTAGGGGGCTGAAGCTGCGGTACCACAGCCTTTGGGGGGGGGGCTGAGCCAGGGGACCGCACCTTTTGGGGGAGGCTGAGCCCCAGATGCACTGCAGTATCTTACAAAGGTTGACTCTGGGGCACAGTGCAGCATCTGGGGGGGGCTGAATGCAGGGTGAAGCACAGCCTTTTCAGGGGCCTGAGGCCAAGATGTACCACAGCATTTGGGAGGGGGAGGCTGAAGTCAAGCTACGCTGTTGCATTTTGAAGGGGCTGAGCCCAGCACACACTGCAGCATTTTGGGGGGGTGAAACCGGGGTGCATCACAGCATCTGGGGGGCTGAACCCAAGATGCACCACAGCAATTTGGGAGGGGCTGAACCCACGGCATACCAGTGTAATTGGTGGGGGGGGTTGAACCCCGGACACACCACAGCATTTGGAGGGGCTAAAGCCAGGACTCATCCCAGCATTTTGGGGAGCTGAACCCAGGACACACCACAACATTTTGGGGGGCTGAACCCAAGATCAACCACAGCATTTCAGGAAGCTGAAACCAGGATCGACCCCAGAATTTTGGGGGGCTGAAGCCAAGACACTCCATAGCATTTTGGGGGGCTGAACCCAAGGTGTACTGTAGCATTTGGGGGGGCTGATCCCAGGGTGCACCCTGGCATTTGAGTGCCAGGCCCAGCCAGCACGACTCTGTGCACACCAGAGCTGAGAGAAGGTGCACAAAGCCACCACAATTTCCACCAAAGGCAGGAAATAATTATGTATTTTCATCAAAATGCATTACACTTCCCTCCATCACCTATTATTTGAGCCACAGGTGGTGAGGGCTTGCAGCACCAAGTCTACTGCTCATAAATTGGGGTGCTCAGCCCTCGCAGGGGACAGACACCCCGGCAGCATGCTGGCATGGACACAGGGTTGTGACAGCACTGGGGAGAGGGGGGACAGGGCAGCACACAATGCACAAGACACACCAGGCCGAGCCCCGGCAGTGATGCGCTGACACCAACACCTGCCACAGTGCTTGTAAAGGCATTTGCGTCTCCCCAGCTTTCTACGAATCTTTTTGAGCAAAATAAATAAAAGCAAACAAAGCATGACCAAGGAACTGGGCCAGGGGAGTGTGTTTCCAGCAGCTTCGACAGCTCTGCCAGAGTTCAGCTGGTTTTAACAGGTGGTAAATAATTGACCCTGAGACTCCTGGTGATGGAGCCCACTGGAGGCTCAGCTGTTCGCATCCTCCCGTGCCTCAGTTTACCCACAGAGAACATGGAAGCCACTGCCTTCCAAGAGCTGATTCCAGGCAGGAGCAGGGTTTCTGCAGTGCTCCAAGTACATCAGCTGAACAATACTTCACACCCCAAAACCAAAAACTTATGAGCATCGTTGCCAG
This sequence comes from Athene cunicularia, assembly GCF_003259725.1. Classification (NCBI taxonomy): domain Eukaryota; kingdom Metazoa; phylum Chordata; class Aves; order Strigiformes; family Strigidae; genus Athene; species Athene cunicularia. Next base: position 8,879,753 of record NW_020799112.1, read on the forward strand.
CAGCTATTTTCTAAATGCTTATTTAAACACAAGCTTTTCTCCCCAGGAGGGGAGAGTTTTGGCCCTACCACCTGCAGCCCCACAGGGAGCAAGGAAAGGTGACCCTGCATGTGCAACACATGGAGAAAGTGCCTCAGCTCTTGCCTCTCTTGGCAGTTTTTAAGAGGCTGTTTGACCCTTCTCCAGTGCCAGAAGTGCTCCCAGCCCACCCACACATGCTGCACATGTTTTGTGCAGCTCCAGGTTAATTTTCTGGCAAATGTCAGCAGGGTCCTATTAGAAACGTGAGTTTGGGGCTGGTGATGGAGACCCCGCTTCTGCAGGGTGACTCAGGCTGGAAGCACAGCGTGTGCGGCGCACCTTGGCCAAATACCGCTGCAAAAAGGTCCCACGCTGCCACTTTGCACCCATTTTGTCTCCAGCGTCCTTCCCTGATTATTTTTAGCACCTGCTTCTGCAGTTGCTGGTCATAGAGCTCAAACAGGGAGGTTTTGGTTGGCTTTGCTGAAGCATGGATGGGTGTCACGAGTTCTGACTGTCACCGTGCTCAGCCCCAGCTGGGCTGGAGCCACCTGGGTCTGATCCAGGACAGCTCCTGAAGCCACAGCTTGTCCCCAGATCCTGCCCTCTCACAGGCACACACCAGGCAGAGTCCTCCCCTCTGTCCCCCACAGCCCCATTCCCAGGGCTGCTGAGAGAGCACCCCAGCACCTTGGTGATCTGTTTTCAGGTTGCAGCAGGAATGTGCTGTCAGCTGTGAGTTCAAAGACAAATGAGCTCATTAGGCTGCAGGTGCTAATTAGCAGCCTTTGCTTAAAAGGGTTGGAGCTGGGTTAAGGGTGGTTTTGGAGGTGTTAGAAGGAGTTGTGATGTCTTGTGGGCTTCTTGGTGCAAGAGCTTGTTTTAGAGAGTCACCCAAGTCTTTCTGCCTGGTTTTACACCCAGAACAAGTGTCTCCCCAGGCTGGATCTACAGTATGAAGGGTGCTGTGAGGCTGTGCTGAAGGGTTCCTGGCTGTGGTTGGTGCTCCTGTGAGGCTTGTCCCGCTGGTGTCGCCTGCTGTTGTGTGCCTCTCCAGGAAAGGTGACCCAAGTGGCCATGACCCTGAGTGAAGAGCCCTGTGCAGGCAGCTTGGGGTGAGTACTGCATTCTGTGGGTGCTTGAGCATGGGAGGTGCCATCCTGGTTGGTCTGTGACTGTTTGTAAAGCTCAGCCTTGCCTACTGCTGCACCCATGGGTGCTAGGTGGCTCTGAGCACTTTGCTGTTGGGGTCCTGGAGGTTCAGCCTGGCCCTGGTGTTGGTTATCTCTGTGGGTTTGCCTATGGACTCTGTAGAGGCAGCTTCTCTGAGCAATGCTTTACGGTCTTGCTGCTCTAAGAGGTGTTTGAGAAGTCTGGAGTGAGCTGTTGGCTCTCACTTGGGGGACTTAGCTCTGGAGGATGCTGCTTATGTGGGCATGAAGTTACATGGCTGTCTGCTTGCTCCTGTAGTGCCATGGAAATGTATCCCTGGGCTAGTGAAATGAGCCTTGAGTGTGTTCCCAGGCTCTGCAGGCGCCTCTCTGGCTCTGTGCAGGGTGAAAGGGAGCTGTTAACCCTCTCCAGTGGAGCCAAGCCTCCCCTGTTGACATCTCAACTGCTTGCTGGAGACAACCATTTCATCTCTCAAAGGTGAAATCTCTCTATGTAATGAGAAATACCTTAATCTCTATTTTTGACTTAGTCTGAGTTAGTGTATACCTCTGTTTCCCTGGCTCAAACACTACATTCAAGGCAAAAACTCCAATGACAAAATATGGAAATTTGGGGATCAGGGGCCTCCCCAAGGGCTTTGGGGCCAGTTGTGCTGATAACTGGGTTGTTGTCCTTGTAGCTGCTGAGGAGGCTGTGTGTCCTGGTGAGCTCGTTAGAGGGTCCTGGCATGGGGATGTGAATCCTGAATCTTAAACAGCTTCGTCCTCCCCAGCGGTACAATAAATTGGAAGGAGGTATAGGGCACGGCCTGCCCTACACAGAGAGCTCTTGGGAATGAAAAGTGGGTTTTTAATGTTAACCCCGTGACATCCTTTGCAAGGGGGTCAGGAAAAGGCTGGTTCTCTGAAGCGCTGACCTCTGCCCCCTTGGCATACCATTCTGCCAGCCTTGAGCTAGGAGAGCTTTGCAAGGGAAATAAAAGCACCTTGAGCATGAGAAAACCCTGCTGCCAGGCTATGGCAGGTTCACTTCCAGTGTTGAGGAGTCTAGAGCAGCCCTCCAAATGCCAGAAATATCCCCAGAATTTCCTTTTGGGGTGTTCTAGCTTTGCTTTCTATTTCACCTGCTCAGCCTGGCAGTGGATGGGGGCATCTGGCTGCAAAACAGCTTGGGTAACCATAGGGCTGGATCAAAGGCATTCACATTTGGTCTGAGCCCACTTAATGGTTTGAAAGGTGATGAAAAGGGCCTGTGTGCACATGTGTGAAGTGAAAAATACTGTAAAAGATTCCTCTTCTATAAATCCCTGCAGCTGAAATGGGGGCCTGAGACAGGCTGCCAAGTGCTGCAGAGGAGAAACCAATCCACCCGCTCTGGTTTGATTTTTCTAACAGATCTAGGTGAGCACAGCAGCAGAACAATAATTTAGAGCTCCCCTAAATGGCTTTCAGGTGTGAGTAGGTAGCATAACATGGGCTATAACACTAAATGAAAGAAATGGCTTTGCTTCCATAAATGTATTAACAATACATCATACTTAAGAGTAATAGAGACTTGGCTACATAAACCTAGATTCTTTTTTTAAGTGATAGGAGTATGGAAAAAAGTTGAAGTAGTAATTTTACCGTCAAGAGATCCTGCAGTGATGGTTATAGCAGGGTTTCTGGACTGGAGCAATGCAGTCTGGGTCTGGATCTGGGGTGCTCAGGTATCAGCAGCATCTGATGGGTGCAGGTTGTGCCACCTGAGCACGGTTAGGGTGCTGTTAGGGTGTCCTGTGCCAGGATCACTGTGGGGCAGAGTGAAATGTTACCACAGCCCCTGCCTGGGCACCCTCTGTCCTTGAAGTCTTGCTGAGCTTGGAGATGGGAGATAAGCAAGAACCTTACCGGTTCCAGTGGAAGGTGGGTGCTGGACAAAGGGTCCCTAGCTGTGACCTTCCCCGGGTGGCCACAGAGGGGCTGCAGGATCACACCAAGGGCTGGATGTTGCCTTGGCTCCCTCTGTGATGGGGTTGGGTTGAAAGGCTGTCCTTTTTGGCACAGGAGCCAGATTTTGTTGTGTTTCTAGTACAGAGTTGACCTAAAGGACCTGCTCCCATGGGGCTGCAGGGGTCTCATAAGCAGGAATTTATAAAGTCAGGCTCAGCTTGCACCCGGGCTCCCCAATGCCCCTCAGGCTCCAGCGAGTATTTGTGTAACACTCCTGATATAATTCTGATGGAGGGGGGACCCCACCTTTAAAGGGTTTGGCAAAACCCTCCTCATTTTTAGAGCAGGGGAATTGCAGTGTCTGCAGGTTTCATAACCTCATTTGAGGCTTTTTTTTCCCCCTTCCCCAAACAATAAACAAGTGCAATATGCCATGGGACTGGCTTCCCTTGCCCTGACCACCTGCACGGCTTGCTGCATCTAATGAAACACATGTTTTCCCAGCAGTCTGGCCTGGAGGAAAACGTCTGCAAAATGACATATTCTTCTAGTTACAGTTTGAAAAACTGTATGTATTTTTTCTTTTTCTGAAGTGCTAAATATAGGCTCTTCAAGTCAGGAGTGGGACTGCTTCTGCTGGCTCAGGGGTAGGAGGGAGCAGAGTAGATGAGCTGCAACACTGGCAGCAGCTGTGGAGGAACAGGAGAAAGTCTGCTTTGATATGGGTAGAGTTTGTGGGGTGAGGACAGTTGTCTTTCCTTATTACATGCTTAATTAAAAAGGCAGCAAAGGGGATATTTGTGAATTCTCACGTTCAGCTGAGCTTGGAGGCTGAGCTGAGGGTCCCTCCCATGGAGCATCATGGAGCATCAGCCCATCACGCTGGAAAAGGCTGGTTTTAAAAGTGAACAACGTGGAAATAATTAAAACTCCAGGTTTATAAGATAACTTAAAACATTTTAAATCTGTAACCACCAAAGGATGCTGAGATCTTTAAAAAAAAAAAAAAAGCAGTGTTTTACCAAGAAGCAGCTGAAATGGAAGGGAGAGAAAGTTGGGATGTACTGTAAGCAGTTGGTGATACTTTGCACTGGGAGCGTTGACAGACATGGATGTGGGCACTGATTCCTTGTTTTTTTGAGGGCTCTGGAAAGAGATTTGCTGAACTTGCTTTTTTTTTTGATCTGAAACCCAAGTGGTTTTTTATACTGGACACCAATGTCAACCTGCATGGGAGGAGCGGTGTGTGGCACTCGGATGTGCTTCACACCAGGTTTTGTTCCATCCCAACAGCATCCTGACATCAGAAGAGGTGCCTTTATACATAATACTTGACTCCATCACAAATATGGCATGCAGATGGCATAGAAAAATCTATATGGCCATCGAAAGGTCTTAAAACCTGCTTCCTGACAGGTTTATTTAGTTTATGAAGGTGCTCGTTTATTAAAGTGCTACATTTGGTATAAATATCTTTTGTGAATGGAATCATTTTTCATTGTTTTAAGTCAGAAAATACAAAGTAGACAGCCTGTTTTCTTTATTTTTGTTTCCCTCTTGTGCATGAATACCTTTAGGATAGGACTTTATCAGTGGCAACCAGCATTACGGGTGCGGGGGCCGCTCTGAGGCCGGGCTCCCCTGCCGCACCCCTGGGCCGGGTCAGGGGGTGTCCCCTGCTTTGGGATAGGCTTGCAAGGGACCAGCAGCAGCAGGACCCGGCTGAGGTCTCAGGAGGTCCCAGCTGCAGGGAGAGGTGGAGTGATGCAGACTGAGAGTGAGATCCAGCACCGTCAGCTGGAGGAAATGCTGGAGTTTGGTTTAAAACAGAGAAATTGCCAGGAAGGTGGGCAGCCCCCGGGATTAATTAATCCCTGCTCTGTCCTCCTGAGCGGATGCCAGCCCTTGCAGTTGCTGGCACGTCCCCAGTGCGTGCTGGCAAAGAGTTTTCTCTATTCCTAATCTGTCCCAGGCCCTGGGCTGGTTTGGGCAGCGAAACATCTTTTTCCTGTTACAAGCCAGGGCAGGTTTCTTGCTGATGCTGCATTCTTCCCCCTGAGCTGGCATTTATGTGACACTGACTCATCCCCACTTGCTGAAATAGTCACTTAATCACCCCCTGCCTGCTCTGGGAGCATCAGCTGGGGATGGACCTGGGGGTGCAATCCCCAAAATGAGCAAGTGGAGAGCAAGTACAGGACCACCGGGCATCAGGGGCTTTGCTAGCCCCAGTAGCCATTTCAGGAAAGGCTTCTGCACAGGCGACAACTTGAAAAATAATAATGCTAAAAAAACATGGAAAGAAGTGGGAGAAGACAGAGGAAATTGTAGTTTAGGAGCTTGAACTAGGAGAAAAAAAGGGCATGTGGCTGGGTGATTTCTTCTCTGCAGCTGCTATAGCAAAGGGGTGACTCTTCATCTCATTCATGGCAAAAGCCATGGAGGGAGCCAAAATCCAAGCAAAGGAGAAGGAAAAAAGCTTAACAATGCTGTTATATGATTTTAAGCAAGAGACGGAATTAAACCTTCAGTGAATTCCCAGACAGAAGCAGGAGTGAGCAGCTGTGATGCTAGTGTGGTTTCAAAGCACTCATCCCTGGGACATCTCTGGGCTGGTTTTATGGACTGGAGGGAGGAAAAGAAACCACCTGCTTGTTGAGGTAATAAGTTCCTTAGCCTGAAATATTTCTTGCGATTCTGGAGATCTACACAAGGCATTTGTTTAGACATTGAGACTGTTTTGGTGAGAGCCAGTCTGACGGCTGCAGTGTTTTAGCTTTCATATTTTCATTTTTTCCATTTTTCTTGGTTCCTTTAGTTGGATGCCTTGGGACAGTGCTTCCTGCTCTGCAGACAATGCTGCATGGCAGAGCCACTGGTGCTCCAGCCAGCACAGGCAGCCAGGGGACAGTGAAAAGTAGGGTCAGCCTTCTCTATGAAGAACTGGCTTGCTTTATAATGTCTTCAGCCTCTTTTTCCTGAAAAAAATTAAAAAAAAATAAAATCTGAATATGCTGGCATTCAGCTTTGAGGCAAAACCTCAGATTTCATTAATAAAGCAAGCACCTTCTTTTGGCTGATCACTTAAAAATCCAACTTTCAAATTCTTTGGCAGAAGTAGGAAACTTTGCACTACCCCAGTATCAAATCTAAAGCAGTGCGGGTTGAGAGAGATGATGCTTTGAGGATGAGGCTTTTTCTCTGCCTTGCTCCAGTGTCCCCAACATCTTCCCAGGTGCAGCTCTGCACGGCATGGCCATGGCCAGACTGTCACGTCCAAGGTCAATGTGCATCCCCTCTTGTTCTCACAGGACCTGCGGACAGGGAGGCTGGTTTGGAGGTTTTTTTGTTTTGGTGTTTTTTTGTGTCTTGTTGGGGGTTTTTAAAGCTAATTACTATTAAGCATCAGCCTTCTCAATGGATAGGGTTTACAATGTGCAAGAGCATTTCCAGCAAAGTCCATTGGCTTCAGAAACAATGGCCCAAGGGCCACTAAACACAGCTGAAATCACACTTCCATGCCTGAAACTCAGGGTGGTAGAAAAGCTTTTGACCTCTGACAAACTGAAGGGGTATGAAGCTGCTTGCTTGGAGGGAGCCCTCCATCAGAGGATGATGAAGATAATGCAGGGGATGGATCGCAGGGCAGCAGGGATCTGCCATTGGTCTGTAAATGTTATTGCAGAGGCAACATCCTGGCTGCCACCTCAGCACAGGGATGCACCTAGCTCCCATCTGCTGGGCATTGGTGTTGGTGAGGCAGGGGAACAAGCACTTGGCCAGAAGTGGCCTTACCAGAGCATGGACACCAAATTCTCTAGATACCTGGAATGTGTTAAATCTGTCTCTGAGTCTAAAAATAGGTAATTTTTCATTTTTTTTTTAGAGAGGATTGTCTAGAAAGTGCCATCACCCAGTGCCCTTGAAGTCAGGTGAATGGGGATCTGATTTTGATGCCTGATGGCATTTCTGGTTTAGAAAGGCATGTGTGCTGCCCATCTCAGTGTTTTGGGAAAGTATGAAGGCTTGTTATAGTAACCCAGTTGTGTCTTGGAGTGGGTAATGTGCTTATTTTCTGCAGTGGAGTGTTCTGGAGAAATGACCAAAAATATTCAAATCCTAACCTGCATCTGGAGGAGCAAGAATTCCTAATAAAAGTGATGCAAGGGCTGGGCTCATCCTTTCAAGACCACTGGCCTGGAGGGAGGGTTGGAGGCTGGCATGGAGGAGCTGGTAGGACTCATGCCATTGATGATCTTGAGACACAACCAGCTTTCAGGTCAAATTTGTATTTCTGAAATTTTTGAATCCCCTCAAAGCTTGCGCTGAGAGGCTGTTACATTGCTTTCCTTTAAGAAGGAAAAACTGCATTTTGGTCTTGGTGTTAAAATTCAGCACCCTTTCCTTAACCTACCCTGAAGCACATCCAGCAAAACCACTGAGCTCTGCCGGAGCTGGCTGGGTGATGCTGCCAGGGCACCGTCCCTACCCAGAGTCCATCAGTTAGGAGGAAAAAAACCTCCACACCCTACCTGCATTAACACAAATCCTCCCTTGGTAGGGTCAAGTGAAGCACAAAGCTGTGTGGGTGCGAGTGATCACCCTTGTTTAATACCTGTGGGAACATTGGGGGCCTGAGCAAACGGTGCATGGGAGATGGATGCAGCACTGTGCTCCCAACCATGCCTCCCCTTTTCACACAATGGGGAGGAAAGCAGGTTTGAAAAGCCTTTTTTTCTTCCTTCTTTGAAAAAGGTTTTGTGCCCAGAGTTACTTTTACCGTTGCATATTTTCCCCTCCAGGAGGTTCAGCAGTGTATTAATCAAGCTCTCCTCTGATGTTGCGATTTTCATGGACTGCCAACTGCACACAGCCAGTTTGGCATCTTCTCTGACAAATCAAGGTTTAAATGGCTTTACCATTTGTATTTAGGGCTTAGCTGTGTGTGTCACTTCGGTAGAATTTAACTGGGGAAAAAAAAAAAACCAAACAAAAAAAAAAAAACAAACCACCAAAACCTAGAATTCATCTTGCACAGCGATTGCATCCAGACAGGGAGGAATTGCTGTGTGCGGGCAAATGGAGGTAGCACCTGCAGCTGTGGATAGCGCTGCCATGGAGTGGGAGATAAAATAATAGTCATAATAGATAGCTCAGAACAGTGATATAAGAGGGTGTTTTTCTGTAATGGAAAATTTCTCAGGAAAGATTCTGTTTTGATCAGGGAGTTATTTAATTACTTTTTCTTGCTTTGAGAGGGTGTTAAGTGCTGAGGGTGCAAGGGCTTTCCCAGGGCCTTTCTGGGGTGATACACTGGGGATGCGCAGGGACAACACTGGACTCTTGACCCTTCCTTGTGATTTTTTTCTTTTTTTTTTGCACTGTATGTGTGGAAGAGACGTGAGCAGGGTCTGAGCTGCGGTACCTGGGAACTCGTCTAGACAGCATGTGCTACAGGTCAGGCGGGGAATTTGGACTGTGGTTACTCAGCACAAGCTCTGCCCCAGAGGATTCATCCTAATAATTCATTATCCAGGCAGGGTGGATGTTTGTTCATTCAAAATAAGAAATAAACAGGGCAAGACAAAATAAATAGAAAAAATTTAATGCTGGATATGTAAACAAAGAAATTCCTCAGTAGCAAACACTTCTCTTGGTTAGTGGTCTGTAAATACGGAGTTGAGAAAGCTGCTTTAATCATGAAGTCACCATGGCAGCACCAGACACCTGGGGAGCCTCAGGTCCAGCTGGGACAGGAGTGACCTCAAATATGGGGAGACCACATCCCCACAGCTGCTTCCTTGCCCTTCTGCACTCCGCAGTCCCTCCTGAGGAGGCTGCAGGTCTACTGGCTCCCTGACCTCACAGTCGGGTCTGGGGGCTCTGGTGACCCTTTAAGAGGGGCTTTAGCACATTTCAGAAAGCAGCTTTTGGAGGTGAAGTTATCTGTTCAGAGGGGGATGTTTACAGCTGGGCACCGATCGCCAAGACAGCAAGAAACACCCAGCAAGAAGTCTTGGCTATTGAATTTTGTATATATTTTTGCAAAAATATCACTTGCAGGGGTTTTGCTGCCTACCTCAGCCTGGCATCTGCAAGCCCTGGTCCAGCCAGGAGAGCATTTTGGCCCCAAGTACGACCTTGGTGTCAGGGAAGAAGAGAGAAGCATTTTGGCGAGGGCTAATAAATATGGCTTATGCTAATTGAGTTCTGGGAGCTAAGGGCCAAAGTTCTTCCAAACACTGCGGGGGTGCCAAGTCTCTGCTTTCCGGTGGTTAAATGACTTTTTTTTTTTTTAAAAAAAAAAAAGGAAAAAGCCAATAGGTCTCTGCAGTGCCTGTTCACCAGAGGAATTTCTCTTGGGTTAGTGTATATTTTAGCTGATGATATTGCTTCTGGAGTTGGGTGTTGCTTGTGGCTGCTTCCTCCTTAGCTCCCCGGGGGAGCTGGGTGGGTGGGGGTCTGCACCTGCTGGGGAGGGTGAGTGCAGGTGGAAGGACCCTGCAGCCAACACGGGATGCTGAGAGCAGGAACCCCAAACTGCACTAGCAAGGAGGCAGATGTTGAATATCTGTCTTTAGGATTTTCCTGATCCTGTGGGCAGCACCCCCATGGGAGCTTTAAGTCCCTGCTCAGCACCTTCCCGTCTTTTCCCAGGCTTTGTTTTTTTTCCGCTCTGCTGGACCAGACTGTACCCAGGATGATCCCTGCTGGGACATCGCTCTTGTCCTTGGGGCAACACGAGTGATGGGGAGAACCCGAGGGCACAGAAATAACCCTGGAGCATTCCAAAGTGGGAAACCTCTGGGTCACTTCCCCCCAGGCACTGTGCTGGCAGGTCAAGGGAGGCTCTCGCCTTCCTGGTCTTGTGCTCTGTAGAGATGAACATTTCCTGGCTTTGCATGAAGCTGACAGGCTCCAGGAGAGGCTGGTTTTCTGTTTACATCAGATTTGTTTTGGACAACCAACTCTCCAGAGCTCTGAGCTCAGCGGGGCTGCGTGACGGCACCACGTGCTTTGCTGGCCCGCGCTTGCCCTCAGCAGACGGCTTCGAGCTGCTCTCCGTCACCCACAGGTGACAAATCTGACAAATCTGCACCCAGACAGGGATTTGAGCATGTTGAGACCCCCAGGGAGCTGCAGGTGGTCCAACTTCATGCTGCCTTTTCTCTTCCTGCCATGTCAGAGCTGCTTGCGGGTGTAATCCTGACCCCAGACTTGAGCAGTGTTTCACATGCCTGATCTGGGGGATATGCGCAGCTTTAGCATCCAACCTGCACCATCCTTCCTCCCAGACTGCGGGAGAAGCACCCTGGGAGCAAGGGGTGCATCCCAGACCCTCTGCAGCACCATCACCTCAGGGCAGCTCGTGACTAAACCTGCACAAAACACCGTCAGCCCTTCCTCCATTTATATTGGTGAATTAGGGATTTTGTTTTCATTCCTGGCCTCTGTTTACATTCTTTGTATCTAGCTTAATTCTTCCAAAACTCCAGAAGCAATAGCATCCAATACATGACACCCTCCTAAAGGTCAGGCACAGAGGCATCTGCTGCTGGGAAAGGCTGAAACTTGGAAAAAATGACCACACGTGGGAAAACCTACAGTGAACTGCTGGGATGACTTCAAAATGTAGGGGAGGAAGGTCAGGCAGCTGCTGAGCCGATAACACAAACTGCTGTAGGGTTTGGAGGTGTTGGGGTGCGAGCTTGAGCTGGGATTCGGATGCATGGATGGGAGTTAATTACTTGTAGGATTTTCTATTTAAAAGGTGTATGAAGGCTTGCCTGGTTCAGCCATGCATCATGGGGTCATCCTCACACAGGCTGCAAGGGCACAGTCAGTGCAGTATTATCCAGATTTTATAAGAAGCCTATCCAAGGATGTTAAATGGGGGAAGACACGAGATCTTCCCTTTGGGAACGGCTTTGGAATGGCTCAGAAACGGCTTGTGTAATTCCCTGACCAGATCTGCAGCCAGATGAACTTGCTGCCTGGGTTGAAACTGTCCCTGCCTGCTCTCTACTTGCTTTTTACCAACTTGTGCTGGCATTTGCAGAAAATGCTGATGCTCAGGAAGGTAAAAGACTTCCCCAGGGCTCAGGTGGGTGCAGAGTTCAGCTCCTGGGTTTTGCTTCTGCTGAAAGGACAGGGTGGTTTAAGCCCAGATAGTTTGGCCACAGAGCATGGATTATCTCTGATGCACACAAGCTTTAGTTTGCACCTTGACACTTTTCTTGGAAGCTGTCAGGCTTGCAGAGAAAAGATGAGGTTTTTCTGGTCACAAACTTCTGACATTTGAGTCATGAACAGAAACTTTTCTGGGGAGCCAGACTTTTTCAGGGTCGGAAGCTGAGGGCTGCCCTTCTCCACCACAAGCTGTTGCTTTGCTGTTTTCAAGAGAATTATATTTCGTTTCCCACTTTCTCCACCAACTTATTCCTGGCTGCCAGAGGGTGCTGAGGGTTCAATGTCACTCTCATTGAGTTGGTTTTGCAGCATGGTGGGATGCCTGGCTAACCAGTGGGGTCAGATCCTGCAAGGACCTGCACAAGCCCAGTATCCTGGCTCTTAGCATCCCCCAGCAAAACCCAACATAAAACCATCCCAAGGGCTCACTGAGAGCCAGGCAGAGCTCGCAGCAAATCTTTTCCTACCACTCTTCCAAGCTCCTGCACGAGGACTGGCTGTTTGTTTGCAGCCGCTCCAGTCTCTATTGGAGATGGCTGGTGTGTGCTGGCCCCGCGAGGAAGCGGTGCTGCCGGCTGGTCCTTGTCCCCTGCGATGCTCACGTGTGAAACTGCTCCTCTTCCTGCTGCATTCATGGCAGGCAGCAGCTGGTATGTGGGGGGAAAAAAAATTAAAAACCTTCTTTCAGCTGCCTGAGTTTGTGTTTCACCCCAACATGTGGGTCTCCCCAGCTGCCCCCCACTCCACGCTGCTGCAGGCAGAGATTTTTTTTGGAAAGTGCTTCCTGGGCTGGATGAAACAGCACTGAAATTGGAATGGGATCAAAAAAATTAAGTGGGAAGGCAGCTCTAAATATGTGCCCAGCTTTTTTCTTTTTACAGGATTAATATCATATGATGAATACAGGAAAATTATCTTCTGTAGGCTTCTTAGATATTAAGGAGCCCTGCTGCTGAGTGTTCAGCTAGATGTCATGGGATGTCCCATAACAACTTTTTCCAAGGGGTTGAAATACTATTATTTCCTTGGTTTTTGTTTTCCCATTCATCACTTCCACTGACAGCTGTTTACATTTTGGAAATATTACATCAATATTATCACAGCACAGCTATTTTCCTTTGAAATCCCGGCATTACTGGCTCATGAGAAGAGGCTCAGTCGCATTAAGATGTCCGAGGGTGAGCGCTGATAACTCGACAGAGGAGGGATCTGCAGGGTGGTGCAGCCATGTGAGTGTCTGTACGGATAAAACCAATTTTGCAGAAGATTAGTCAAGTAAGACCCTGCTCCCCTGCTTACCCCACTCTGGTCCAGTTTAGACTAATGAGACACCCCCCAGGGATTTACAAGCTGCTTGCAGAGAAGCAGCAAAGAGAGATGAAGCAGAAGGGATCTGATGGACATTGCTCATGAACCCAAAGCAGCTCCTGGGGGTTTCTCCTTTCTCTTTGCTGCACAGGATCCATGGCTGATGCAGAGAAACCTCCCAAGGCCAGTTCTTTGGCCGGAGTGGAAACACGGATCCCTGTAAATCTGATTTTCTGCTGGTTTCCGCATCAAGGAGTTCAAGGCAGGAGGCAGCTGCAGCTGCTTGGTTTTCCATGGAGATTTTTAATGTCTGAGAAGTTGTGCTTGAGACCCCACTTCCTCTGTTTGGGGAGGGAGAGATAACACAAGGCCCAGAACTTTCCTCTGGTGTTATTTTCCCCATCTTTCCTCCAAAACCCTTCAAGCTGGCTGGTTCTAGCGACCTGCTTCCAAACAATCTCTCTGAAAACTGAAGCAAGATGCAAATTTCAAGTCTATATAGGCCTTGTGTAATTTTTTTCATGAAAAACTGACTTGGCTTCCAACTGCATGGGAGGGTTTAGTTCCCAGCGAGGGATTTCCCCTCACGTGCCCTGTCTGTGGCCCCAGGCTGGGAGCAGGAGCAGCGAGGCTGTGACTTCTGCTCAGAGCATCCACTTCTCAGGGATCCCTCCCTCTGTGCCCTGGTTACTCTATTTTAAATCTCATCTGAGATCCCTGCCTGAGCTTTTTCATATTTCCTTTTATTCCTTAAAAATCCTTTTTAACTTACCACACTACTTCGTTCCCTTCAGTTGCTGCTGTGCCCTGAAATTCTGCTTTTTGCTCCAGAGTTATATAGTTATATAGGGGAAAAACAGCTGGCGAATGTAGTTAAGAACTGAAAATATCTGTCAAACAGCGTTTTGCTGGTGGAAGGAGCACTGTACAAACAAGCTAAAGAGCATCCGCATCTCTGTGCCGTTTTGAATCCTACTGCTGCTTTGATCTCTGTTCCAGACATGTGTCCTCTCCCGCCTGCAGACCCCAAACGTATATTTTCAGGGGGGAAGAGGGGAGAATGAAAAGAAACTGGATCTCCAAGACAGACTGTTTCATCTAAGAGTGTCTCGAGCAGAGCTTATCTCCCTCCCACAGACCCCAAACTGTCTGACAGACACTTGGTAGACAGAAATGTCAGCACTTGGACCCATCTCAAAAGATCTTTGCTCTTGACTGGGTGGGAAAAACACCCATTAAGGACCTTCACTTGCTCTTCTGCTTTGAGGGGAAGAGAGGTGGCACCATGGTGGTGGCTACAGCAGACTGCTCTGGCTTTGCTTTTCTCTGGGTTGCAAGGTCAGTCTCACCGAGCTTGGTCACTGCAACTGCAAGCAGAGATGCTTCCATTGGCAAAGAGAGCTTGGGCTGGAGGGTAGGTAGGGAAGGACCTTCTGTGTTGCATCTACTGTATGAAAATAAACCAAAGAATGGATTTACCTTTTCTACTTGGAAGAAAGTGGAAACAAGGTAGTGGCTGGTCCCACCTCCCCAACAGAGCATCCCTAGCTGGGCTGTGTGGTCTGGTCCATCAGTGCTCAAGGCTGTGTCCCATCCCCAACATGGTCAGATGTGAGCCTCTGCTGGAGCTGCCTCCTGGGCATCTGCTCCAAGGGGTGTCCCCATGCTGGGGAGGAAGAGGATGGGAAGTCCCATGCGGATCCCACAGATGTTGATGTACTTTGCATATTTTGAGTTGCTTAGCCCAGTCAGGAGGTGAAGGGACCCTAAAAGGCAGTGGTGCCTGTTGTAGGGGCACTGGGGATACTGGCCCAAGAGCTATGTGCAGTAGGAGACCCCATCGTGCTTGAGGATAGCTCTGGCAGAGAGGAAGAAAATGCTCATTAACAGTTTTCCCCCTGCTTCTTTGCTATTTGCTGCCCAGCCAGGCTCTCCTGGGTACCTGTGCCAGAGATGTGCTTGTGCCTGGGTAGGTGCTGGCGGAACTAAATGGTGTGACCAGTTGCCCCAGCGCTACGTGGTGCCCTGGGGCATCACAGTGGGATCCTTGGCACCATGGGCACTGGCCTTGCTGTCTTCCACTCCAGGGTGGCATCTGTGCAGAGGTGACACCTGAGCAGAGCTTCTGCCTGGGTGAAGGTGGCTTCTGAGCAGACATAGCACCCAAGCTGAGGTGGCATCTGCCCAGGTGGAGGTGACACCTGAGGGGAGGTGGCACCCAGCAGAGGTGGCTGGAGGTAGCAATCAGCAGAAGCAGCAATCAGCAGAAGCAGCACCCCGCAACTGTCAGTGACCCCGTGCAGATCATCCATCACCTGGGGCAAGAGGTCCCCAGGGGACCCTGGTGGGGTGCTGTGGGGAGAGGACCAGGGTGCTGCCGTGGGGTTGAGGTTCCCAGCCGGCACGGCTCTACTGGGAAGCCGATCCCTAAAGGGTGCTGCGGCCATGCGAAGGCTGTCCCCTCTCCCGTCCTCTCCTGCTGTACCTCCTACAAGTTTCGCTCGTCCCTCCCACTCCCTCCCAATGCTCGCCTTCTGTCAGGGAGCCGGGAAGGGCTGGGGATAAGGAAAGGGCTCTGCGAGCAGGGCTACCAGTCTGGCTGGCTGCCTCCTGCCGATGCTCGGGGCCGGGGAGCAGGGCAGCCAGCGCTCCCATGGACCTCCCCAGCGGGATGCTCCTCGCCTGCTCCCTCTGCCTCCTGCCTGGTAAGCGCCTGCTCCCCCTCCTACGCCCACCCCAATTCCCCAGGCAATGGGAAAGCCACCGGGAATAACTTTTGCCTATTTGGGGAAGGTGCTGGAGAAAGCCCAAGGTTAATAAGGCTGTTGGAAAAGTCTCGCCGGGAGCGGGAGGGAGGGAGGGAGGCGGGCGCCTTTGAGGCAGGCGAAGGGGAGTTGAAAGGGATGAAGATCTTTGATGGTCTCCCCAGGAATGAGCGGGCAGCGCCGCGTTCTCCCGGTCCCCCCTCCTTGGCCGGGCTGCAGTTGGAGCGGGATCAGTTAGTGTTTTTCTGAAGCATCCCTCAGTTGGTGGGGGGGAAAAAAGCTCCCCCCTAAAATAAAGCCAGACCTTTTTACCTAGAGTTAACTTTTGTGACCCACAGGTGGTTTGTCCCGTTGCACATGAGGGGTCTATGCAAAAGAAAAATATCTGGGGATAAATAAGTTAAGAGAGGTTTTAGGCAAGCATTTGGCTTTAGGAGGCGAGCCTGCAGCTTCCTCCCCATCCTGCTCTGTGCGTGCGGGATGGGCTCTGCCAGGGGCTGCGGTGGGAGGGGGGAGTTTATGCTTCTTGCTGGCCCCTCTCTGGCACGCTCGCACTCTCTTCTTGCAGAAAGAGACTCCCCAGCAGTGGTCACTTTTGCTGCAATTATTTCTGGCATCCTACCGCACAGAGCCCAGGCTCAGAGAAGCCAGACTGGGACCGCTCGGTGCTGCAAAGGGGGGAAAAAAGAGCTTTTCTCCCCTACCGGGAGCACTGCCACCGGCTCACGCCTCCCCACCAGCCTGCAGCGCTTCTGCCACTCCAAACATTTCTAAACATCCTGATGGAAAAGCGCGCCAGGGTGGTTTTTATTTTACTTCTCTCCCCCCCCCCCCCCCCCC
>NW_020799112.1:8896030-8942492 GCF_003259725.1 Athene cunicularia
GTATAAGAGACAGTTCTAATTGTGCTGTTGCTTGATCCTTTAAAGCCAGCCGCAGCGGAGCTGCCTTTCTTTGCTTAATAGGGAACATGTGTGTGAGCCTTGCATGGCGGCGTGGCGGGGCGCGGGGCTGCCTGCGTGGAGCGGCCGAGGCCGATGGCTCCGGCATGGAGGTGGTGGCACAGCCCCGGCCATGCTTACGTGGGCAGCAGAGCCCGTGGGGTGAGCTCCCCTTAAAGAGATGCTGCTCGGGGATGCAGGATGGGCATTGCAGAGCCTCGTTGGGGAATGTGGCACATCAACAATTTGGGCTGAACAGGAATCCTCCACATGAGCATTTCTGCCCACAGGAGTGTTTCTGCTCACGGGGGTTTCTGCCTGTGCCTGGTGATAGCAGCGCTGCTGCAGCAAACGTGAGCCATGTGCCGGTGAGAAGGGTTAATGCTTACAGCACTCTGGTGGTCTCTGGGCTAGGATGTGTTGTGGCTACTGGTTGATATATTTTGCTGAGGGTTAATGCTGGTGTTTTGCCATCCGGACTAAAAGCAAATTTATGTGATGTGTGGGACCCGTCGGGGGTTGAGCTGATGGTGTCAGGTGGGGACATGCATCCTTGGAACAATCCCTTCGCTGTGCAGGCAGCGCTACCTGTCCTGGCACAAACCCTTGGGTGCTTTGATGAGGGAAACCCCTCTCCTGGCTCTCCCCAATGGTTCTGGGGGAACCTGCTGCCCTGCTCTTGCATCGTCCCATGGGCTGGGGGTCCGTAGAGGTACCGCAGCGTTCCTGGCAACTGCCTGGTGATTTCTTGGTACTGAGGGAGGAGACAGGTGGTGCCAGCACTTGGCAGCCCATCCCCTTCCATCAGGCACCTTGCAGGGCTGGGGACCCCAGTGCCATGCCTCCACACACAGCCCATCTTGGGGACAGCCAAGGGTGTTCCTAAACTTTGAATCAGGCCAGCTCCTCTTCCCTGAGGCTTTGGTGCAAGCAGGGCACAGGTCTGGGCCAGAAGCTGGAGACCCCAGCCAAGGGGTGCTGAGCCATGGCTTGTTAAAATAAATGCATTCAGTGGCTGCGAATCACCCAGTTCCTCACTGCCCAGTTGCTGCTGCAACTTCCAGAAGGATCTGGGGAAGATGCGCTGAGATGTAATAACTTTACTTGTGTCAGACCACGCATCTGTTTTCCTTCACTGCTTTGGTTTTCTAGAGAAGGTAGTTGGCTCCTTCCCTCTCTAAAGGGTCACTAAATGGTAAAACCGTTGTGCCTGCTCTATGGGGCGTGTTTGATATTGTCCAGGTGGGTTCCCAAGGGACCCTCCAGTCCAGGCTTTGATGGTGGGTACTTAATTTTGGGTGGCTGCACAGCCCCAACATTGGGGCTGAGAGGGACTCCACATCCTCACCTACCAGTTGTCCATCCACTGGCTGAGATTTGGCCTGGGAAGGTCCAATAAACAACCCCCAAGGTCTGTGGGGCTCTGAGAAGCTAATTCACACACACACACACACACAACCCCCACAGCCTATCACTTTGTGGTGTTTCCCTGGAAAAGGGGTGGTCAGACACTTGCTGCTATTTATTCCTGATGCTGTTTGTGTTATCGCTAATGAATCTGCTGCAAATGGATAATCAGCACATTCCTTAGGGCTGCAAAACGTGGCCATCAAACAGCTCCTCCCTGGCTTTTGGGGGGCCAGAAAGATGGAATTATGGAAGCACAAGGTACTTGTGTAGCTAACGCCCCGGGGCTGTTTGTCAGAGATTTTGTGGGTAACCAGGAATGTTACAACACACGAGCCGGTGATGACTGATCCTCTGTTCATCCTCAGTATTCCCTGGCTCTCCATCCACCACTGCAGCAGCCACCAAACCCTGAGTTGTTTCCTAATAGCTGATGACAAACGCTGGCTTTGAGGTAGCGACCTGGAGCGGCATTTGGTGCTTTCAGCATCTCATTCAGCAAAGCGGGCTTGGTAGGAATTAAAGCTAGAGGGAAGCACAGGGACACGTGGACCACCATGTTCCTTTTTGGGGCCCACTAGGTTTTGTCCAAGAATCAAGATTAAATGTTTTCTAGTTAAGCCAAATTTTTCAATCCTAAGAAAAGAAAAAGTAATGTGCATGGCAGATGGGTTGCAGAGGAGCATCCAATACCACCAAAGCTCATGTGGTGGCGGGGATGGGGATCCCAGGAGCCCAGGCCGGCGCATCCCCAGGGATGCTGAGGATTGCAGGGGTCACAGTGGTGATGCGGGGGTCCGTGAACCCACCACCCTGTCAGAGGTCACCTCTCCTGCTTGGGCTTGAACGATGAGAAAGGAAGCGGGAGTGAGAACAGCAAGGCGAGTTTCAAAGTGCCAGACTGAGCTGCTTGACCCCGGCACGCTCCAGATTTTTGGCAGATGTGAGCTTTCCCCCTGCCACATGATCCTGGGCTCCTCAAGCGAGCAGCTCTCATCCCTGCAAGAAAACAAGAGCGTGGCGCGGCACGTGTGCTCTTGTGTCCCGTTCATACTCTTTTCCTCGGGTCACCTGTAGTGCCCCCAGATCCCATATATCTTCCAGCGCTGCCTCTGGGGACGCACAGCACCCCGGCAGTGGACAAGCTCTGTTTACCCTGGAGAATTCAGCAGAAGAGCCCATGTGGATCCAGACATAGGTTCTCATGGGCTGGACTAGCCAGAGCCTTTGGGATGCTTCTCCCCTCTGTGTAACTGCCCTGTGTCAGCTCAGCTTCTCTCCAGAAACTCTGCCCTGAGCTGTGAAAGTGCTGGAGGCCACCGAAACAGTCTGGGTTTGCATGATGCAGTCAAAAAAAAAAAAAAAAAAAAAAAAAAAAAAGAAATTCTTCCAGCAGCTCCACTGCCCAGCTTGCATCTCTTTAAATTGCAGAAGTTTGGAGCAAAGGCAGTGTGCTAAAGCCCCAAACCTCTCACAGCAGCAGAAGCAGCCTTGGCGCAGCACAGCACCTTCCCAGAGTCCCCTTGCCAGCGGTGAATCCCGTTGCCTGCCTGAAGGATGCAGGCAGGAGGATGGTGCTGAGGCCCCAAGACCATCCCCCTCCTGAAGGTTTCCTTTATGGGGAGGACTTATTTTTATTCTTTTTTGGCAGGAAAGGTGGCTTTTATTCCCAGTATTGTTTCCCAAATGTGGTGGGGTTTTTTCCTTTTCAATATTTGACCTGACAAGAATCAAAAGTTTGGACTAGACAGAAACTCCAGTTCGGAAAGGAGGTATTTGAGGCTTCCTGCCTTGGCTGCATCACAAGCAAAACATGTGGCTTCTGGTCGCTTATTTATGACAGTGATGTCACCCCTGACAAGAAAATGAGGCTTGGTTCTTCGGATTGCTAAATCTCCTTGACAACCTCTCAAAAAGCTCCCATTAGTTTAAGCCAGTTTAAATATTCTCTGATTATTATTTTTTTTTTCTTTCTGCCTCGAATGCACCCACATCTGTTGGCTTTCTGAAATTCTTCCCCTCTGCCATCCAGTGCCTGGAAACTTCCTTCCAGATCATTTTGCTTTTCCAGCCCTGTTGCTCCCCCTGGTCCTCGCTACCTGCTGTGAGCAGGATGCTCCGGCACGGTGAGCAGCACAAGCTCCTTACAGCACTTTTCCCTGCTCCCCCCAGTTCAGAGACGTTTGCACTTAATGAAGCATTCCTGCTTTTTTTTTTTTTTTTTTTTTTGGGGGGGGGTGGGGTGGGGTGGGGAGGGTATATTGCTTTTCACAACCATCCTGGCTGCCTTTTGCAGGAGGCTACAGCTGCACCATGGGGTCCTAAAGCAAGGAGCCATGGGATGGAGGTTCCCAACTTGTTCTAGTGTTCCCACTTCCCAGAAAACTCTGCCTGGGGCTCTGCAGTGCAGAATCAGAGAAACTGCTGAATGCAAAAAAATCAGAAGACGACCTGCCACTACCTCTCTGACACTTGCTCTGCACCCAAGTGATAAAGATGCCTCTGCGTTACCTGCAACTGAACCTTGCTTAAAATACAAAATTCCCTCCCTAAAAGACCCTCCTCTTTCAGACAGGTCCGGAGTGTCACCGCACCTCGCTGGTGGCAGCAATGGGATACCCCAGGGTGCTCCCAGCTCCCCACGACCTGCCCCCCTCCCTTGCCCATCACTCCTCTCAGTGGCCAGTCCTAGCTTCTGTTTCTCCACTGGGTAACAGTTAACTCAGAGGAGGTTTTAATTTGCTTTGTAATGTTAAATAAGGTCAATCTACCACAAAATATGCTGGCTCTAATCCCCTCGTCTCCTTTTTCTTTTGCCCCTGCTTTCTAGAATTTCTTTTTGTATTATTTTAAAGCTCCTTACCTCAGCTCTCCTTGGCGAGACTCTGTGGTTCTCTGCTTATGGAGCCAATGTTGCAGATTTGTTCCTATGACTGCAAAAAATCAGATTTATCCCTAACATTCCTACTTATCAAAACACTTTCCATCCTGAGTTTTTGTGCTTGGGAAGCAGCATTCCTAGCCTCTCCAGTTGACAACCCCTTTATACCCCTATAAATACCAAACATGATCCTTCTGCTTTAAAGCCGACCTTAATAAAGATGCCCAGATCTTTTATTAGCAAGAACCATCCGGCAGCTACGTTCTGCCCAAAGGCAAACAAAAAGCTGGGATATCCTGGCTATCAGTATCCATCCCTGCAGCTCCATCTCCAACACAGTTGCTCCTTGCTTGGCCATGGCCCTCTAGGCTTAAGCAAAATAATATTGTTAAGCAAAAAAGCCATCTACTTGTAGAAGCCATGAAGCACCCGTGGAGGCTTTGAGCATGCTGCTGGCCCGAGCTGAAGTGTGTGTGTCTTCTGGACAGAGATGGGCTGATCCTTGGCTGGCTGTGGGACAGGGACCATTGGACACGGGTGGCTGCGGCATTTTGCAGCCACCAAAACAGAGGCAACACAGTGCCAGAGCTCCCCGGCACAGATAGTGCTATACCCCCTGCCCAGAGGTGGTCTTTGCCCCCAGCCAGTTTCTCCATTGAATGCACCCAGGGTGGGTATGGGCACAATTTGGGGCAGCTCCTGCACCCATGGATATGCAAAGGGCCCCAGTCCTGGGGAGATTCACTTGACGCGCCTGTCTGTACACCCTGCTGCTGGATCCAGCTCCTGGCAGAGGGGAGACTTGCCAGATCGATCTACCCCAAGGTTTGCTCCCTGACAAGCAAGTTGCTCTTGAAGGTTGACCCACATGGGCTGTGAACACTGGGCTCCCCGGAGCTGGACGCCATGGCCAGGGATCCTGCTCCTGCTCTCCTGTGGGAAGGGGCATCCTCCAGAGCAGCCCTGGGGAGAGGAAAAGCCTGAAAATTGCCCCATCTGGGTCTGAGCATCCATTCTTGGGGACATCCCCTCCTGAGCCACATCTCTGTAGCAAACCCTCCAGCAGCACTGGCTTTTGCTCACATGGGAAAAGTGAATCCCAGCTTTGGCTCTTTGGTGCTCCAAAACCCTCAGGGACAGCCATGCTGGGTGATAGGCTCCAGACCAGGCACATCTGCACATTTTCTGTGTCCCCCTAGACCGCGGTCGCTGTAGGGGTGTGTGGGGACATGGTGGTGGCCATCTCCACCACGAGCAGCTGCTGCTCCACAGCTGGAGGAGCATCGCCCATCACAGGGGGCTTGAGGAGATGTCAAAGGAGAGGAGGGTGATCTCTCCCCTTCTTATGCCTGTCCTGGAAGCCCTGGCTTGAGCTGATTCCGTTTGCAGAAGCCTAGAGGAAAAATACTTTTTCATTTATCATAAACCAAAACCACTCTTTTGCTTTGGTAACAGTGGTGGGCACCAACTGAGCAGCCCCAAGGGGCATGTTGGTACCTGCCGGGGTGCTCTGCAGGTGGGCTGGGGAAGGGGGCTGCCCTCCAGGACTTGTGCAGCTGTGGCCCCTAAACGAACCTGCCTAAAGCTGCAGCTACTCTGTGGGGGATCGGGGCTGGAGAGAGGAGTGCTGGGGGCTGAGCTGAGGTGAGGTTGGTGTGTTTTGGACCTTCCAGCCTCCTCTCCATCATGGCTGGCATTGGGAATCCTGCGCCACAGAGCTGCCGTAATGGGGTAAACCCACCACTGTTTCGTGTAGGACTCTTCTGGGACTTATTATTCAATGTGGGGGAGCAGCATTCCCAGGATGGCTGAGGTTAGAGGCTCCTCTGGAGGTTATCTGTCCACCTCTGCTGAAGTAGGGTCACCTGGAATAGGTTGTCCAAGGCTGTGTCCAGTCGGGGTTTGAATATCTCCATGGGTGGAGACTGCACAGCCTCTTGGGGTGACCTGTTCGTCTCTGACCACAGTAAAAAAGTGTTTCCTTCTACCACCTCAGCAACTTGACTCTTTTTCTCTACCCAGGGTTCAGTGATACCTTCAATATTGACACTAAGAGGCCCAAAATCATAGCTGGCTCTAAGGAAGCGTATTTTGGCTACACAGTGCAGCAGCATGACATCGGTGGGAAGAAATGGTAAGTGAACTCTGCGCTGGGCTCTTCAGAGGGGGGGGATCTGAAGCAACCTGCCCAAAATGCTGAATGTATCCTTCTGCTCCATCCAACTGCCGGTTTGGGGTGGACAGTGCTGCAGCTCCAAGGGAAACTGAGATTTGCTCTTGGTGATACTGGTGCTAGGCCAGTCTGGGCAATGCAGAGAATGGAAACCCTCCTGCTTTCAAAAAGAGGAGTTTTATGTGGGGGATAACTGTATTTTGTGTTTGATATGTGTGGAGGGTACCATGCTCTGGTTCCTGCTTGGCTGCATCTTGGTGGCAGGTGTCGTGTACAGGGCTTTACTCCAGGCAGGTTCACAGCTCCCCGGGGCCCCTCGGCCTCTGACACTTGCTGAAAACCCATCTAGGTTTTGGGTCAAGGCCATCCCATTTTATAGAGTTTCCACCGAAGAGCCACAGTCTGCAGAAGTGCTCAGACCTGCCTGCGTCTGTCACGAGTGCAAGATGAGACTCAGATGGGCTTTGTTCAGGTTTTGGGTTTCGTGGCAGGTTTTGCTCCTCGCCAGGGCTGATGCTCCCTGGGGGATCCTGCACACATGTTGGCAGAGACCCTTGGTGCTCTCCAGAAGCATGTCTGGATGCTGCAGTGATGAGGGCAGCCCTTGAAACTCCCTGCAACTCAATTACTGCAGAGCTGAAGGATCTGCCCCAGGGGTAGACAACAGCCAGGCTTAAGGCAACAAGCAAACATGTAATTAATGCACATAAGTACCCCTGAAATTAAAAAATCAGATCTGTGTTGCCTTTGCACAACCTTTGCTGGTGCTGGCGGGGGATGTGGGGCTGGACCCTGTCCTGTGCCCTCAAGCTGAGCTGATATTTCCCTGCAAGGAGGAGCAGGGAGGTTTGGCTCTAACTTTGGTCTCTCCAGCTGCCGTCAGCACAGCCTGAAACCTCCCTGCTCGCCGCTTCCCTTCTGTTTAATGGCAGGTCGGGGCCAGCCGCCCAGGCGCGCTGCAGTGAGCCCTTCCGCTGGCTCTGAGCCCCGGTTTCCCACAAGGATCGTGTGCTTTTCCCAAACGGTACCGTGCATCCAGCTAATGGGGTGATGCTGATGCTGCAGCCCCTGGGCTGCATCAGGGCTGCAGGAGCCGTCCGGGCTCTGGTGCTCCTAGCTGCATCCCGGGGAGTCACTTGCAATTAAATCCGTGCTGATGTTTGCACTCTCCAGGTTACCATTTCCTTCCGCCGTTCAGCAGAGACCTGAGTTAATATTTATAAAGCTTTGAACAGTGGGATAGGGTTCAGGTTTCCACTGGGAGCGTGTGCACTGGTGTGGGCAGGGAAGGGAGGGGGTTGCCTGGGGTGCAGCTGGTGAAGCTGCCTCTGCCCCACTGCAGAGATGGGTCCTGAGCAGGTATTTTAGCACCCAGTACCCCCTCTGAAGTTCAGAGGCTCCCATCTGCATGGTGGTGATGAGCCTTCCCACTGCTTCAGCTCAAGACCAAGCATGGGGCTGCTCGTGGCTGGGCTGGTTCTCCCCAGAAGCGTGACCATGGTATGGACCAGAGCATTCTCACAGGGGGATGTCCCTGTGGTCCTTGAGCAGGTTTGCACACAGCAGTTTGGGAGCTTTCTCCTAGAGCTGACCCTGCCTTGCGCCATGTCAAGGACTGGGTGGTCTCTCAGGATCCTTTTCATCCTCGCTGTCCATGAACCTGTGTTATGGGACTGTTTCCCAACCAGCCAGCTTACACTTAAGTCAGAAACATCTGGCATGGGACACAGGCCTCCACCCTTTCTTTGCTTGAGAACGTGGATATTTACCCAAAGAAATGTTTTTGAGGGGGGAGTAAAGAATTTTGGGCAGCCTGACAGCACAACTGCTTGTGGCCAAAGCCACTGGAGCACGGTATAAACACGTCTGTTGAGTAGTTTCAGTAAATAAAACAAATTCCTGCAACATCCCCTGCTCAAGACCTGGGTGGTTAATGGATGATGTTGCTCTGCTTGGTGTGAAGTCTTATATCCTCATCTCCCTTCACATGATGCTGAGGCACATCTGGGCAGCATTGTGTGCTTAATTTCCAAAGGAGTCTCAGCCCAGCCTGGTGTCTCCATCCCTCACCTGCTCCTGGGCAGAGCCCAGGCATATCTGCAAGATGATGGGATGGGGTCCATGCTCTCCAGGGAAGTTGATCTGATGCTTTGGTGTCTTCATTTGCACAGATCTTTGCTGAGAAATACTTTCTATCAGGAACGGATCCAAAACTCCAAAAAATGTGGTGGCATTTGCACTGGCCACTGCAAGAGGTTCCGGCTGTGCAGAGGTGTTTACCAGGTCAGGGCTAAGCCCAGGAAAGGCTGCTCAGAGATCACAGTTCTCCGAAGCAGATAAAGAGCAGGAACTGAGTGCCTTTGCCATCACATTTCTCCCTACCTCTGTTTCTGCAGAATATCCTTTTCCATATCTCATTTCACCCTAAACGTGTCAAAAGTCTCCCCTTGGAGCAGAGCAGCATAACTGGATGTGAATGGCACACAGACACCTTGCTCCAAGGTGCTCGTGTGCCACCGTGCTCTTCATATGACAAAATGACATCCGTAGGCGCTGTGGGTGGGAAACCCTCCCAGGACTGCAGCTGAGCCTTGGGTCCGAGGAAGGGCCATCCTTGCCCACCCCTGGGCAGGGGATGCAGGACATGGGTGCGGCTGAGCCTGTCCCATCCCTCAGCCCGTCTTCCCGAAGTCCTGGCCAAGGCGTTTATGAGGGTTCCCCTGCAATTCCCCCCTGCCCCTTGGGGTCTGGTGTCCCTGCCAGGTGGGGATGGCAGCAGTAGCTAAGCAGTTGGGTGCTCAGTGCCTGCACAGGCTGGTTTTGCTGCTCTGCAGAGATTTCTGCCTAAAGTGAGGTCTCTGAGGGAGAGGCCCTGCAGAGACTGCTGGAGAACACCAATTTTTTTAATATTTTCAGCCCAATAGTAGCTATAGGTGCTTTTCTAGGCATGATCCTGGCAGAGGGACTGCAGTTCCCCTGCCATCTGGGGACTCTTATGCTTTTTTTTTACTCATGCCTTCAAGCTGCCACCATCACTGATGGGGTGGTCAAGGGCTGGCTTCCCTGGGGACTAGCAATAGGAGGATTTTTTCCTCCTTTCCCAGCAGGACACTGGAGAAAAGACCAGTTCTGGCTCATTTTGGCCCCTCTCGCATCTCTCCTAACAACATCAGGTGAGACACAGTTGTAGTTTCTCTTCTGTGCGTTCCTCTGCATGAATAAAAAAGGATGTTCCCTGCACAGAATGAGTGTATGTATATACATAAGTACAGCATCTATTTGAATATGCAATTATGTAGTACAAAATGTCTATTAAATATGTGTACACAGTTAAAAAATGAAGCCACCATGACTCACTCTGGTTAAAGCATAAATGACTGAACAAACAAAACATCTATAGTATAAACCAAAGATGTACAGAAGGAGCAGGATAATAAATCTGCCGAGCCTTGGCCAACCCCTGGAGCTGGCAGGAGGCAGAAGAAATGGAGATGCTAAGATGAAACCCCAGTTGCTGGTAAAGCAGAAGCCAGAAGTGTCCTTCAATACCATCCCAGAGGAGTGCAACAAAATCCACTGAAATGCAGAAGAGCCCAGAGAAACTAAATGGTTATCTCAGAAGCATGGTTCATATAGGAGTGATGGTTATAACAACGTGCAGAAACCCAGCTGCCAAATACCAAATGTGGAATCTGAGGTCTCTGGCACCTATCCTTCAGTCTGAGTCTTTTAATGCTGCTTTTGGCTAGTGTGGATGGTTTTAGAAGGGTTTCAAAGCAGCTTTTTACATATATATATGTGTGTGTGTGTGTAAAGGCGTATTTGAGTGTATACAAACATATATCATATTCTCTAGGTGTATTTTTAGTTGTATTTCCCTTTTTCTAACCTTTCAAGAAAGGAGCCAGAGAATTTGCACATGGGGGCTGTAACTGCAACCCTGATAGTGGAAAATCTGGGAGGAAAGAATTCAGATTATTAAACTCCAGGGGAAAAAATGCTTGGGTATATAGTGCTTGAAAAGCTCATCAATTCATGGGGTGGCTTTTCCCTGCTCACTGTCTTCCAGAGCAGCGAGTGGCTTTCAGACCTCCCTCTCAACACTTTCTCTCCCTTTTTCATTAAGCTGGAGGTGCCTTCTCCAAGTATGTGAATGGAAAAAATGACAAGAGGCTACTGAAACTCATCCTAATGTGCAATGTAGGTTCGCACAGCGGCAGCCAGGCAGTGGCTGCCCTGCCCTGGAGCAATCCCAGTACAGGCAAGGCAAGTGGTGCCCGGCGCGTTACAGTGTCTGAGCATCCCCGTCCCCAGGGCTGGGCATTTTAGGGGAAATCTGGGGGGAATGGGAGCTGCAGAGCATGGGGCAAAGTGGCCTGGCAGGAGTTTTGTTAGGAAATGGGGCTACCGTAAGGGCAGAGATGATTATGGTGTTGACTGGAAGTGGTGAGTTGGCTTAGAGCTGCTCCTCTGCCCCAAGTCACACTTTGGTTCCCAACATTTTGGGGGTATTTAAGGTGTGAGGCAGGAGCTGTGTCACTCCCGAAGGAAGGACAAAAGGACCTGTTCCCTCCTCCCACACGTGCACAGGAGGACACACCAACCACTGCCCTTGGTTCTACATTGCCACCAGACACCCCAATACAGAAGCAGGCGAGGGAGAGAGGCTGGGGGGGGTGGATTGTGCCTCCGCAGGGCAGATGGCAGCAGCCGTGATGCTTCACGCAGTGAGTGCCAGGACTGCTGCCCCACGCCGGCTTGCATCTGCGGATTGAAAGTCTCCAGCTATGCAAAAAATGAAGCTTGAGAAAAACTGGCTGTGGAAGGAAAACCCTGGGAATAAACATCCATTGGCCTTCAGAAGCTGTAAAAATAATAAATACAGCATTCCCGAGCTGGCTGAGGGCAGGGTTGCACTCATGCTGCTGGCAAGGTGGCATGGCCAGGGAGTGGGTCCCTGGCCACGCTGGCAACCAGATGGGCTTCAAGGGCTGCGGGTTTGGCATTGGGGTGCTGGATGCTCTCTAGCTGCTCTTCCTCCTGAAATTGTGCTGTTCCAACTCTGCTTTGAAGCAAAGGGGTACTGTGAAGCCTTGGTGCAGGGTTTGGGCCCCTTGAGCCCCTCCCTGTGCTCAGTTCCCCTCTGCCTTCAGCAAGAGCTCTTCCTTGTAAGCACCCCAGAGCTAACCCCCCTACTTGCAAGGGTGCCTGAAGGGGGGCAGCCCTTACCCCCATCCTCATGGCTGATCCAGGCACAGACATGACGTTTCCAGTCTGAGCGTGGCCAAAGGGAAAAGGAGGAGGGAGAAGAAAGAAAAAATCTGCTCAGTGGATTTAAAGTTATAATTGTGCTGATCTGGAAAAACAGTCAAAGGGTTTGCTATTTCCCTACTACTGCGAGAGGCTTTCTTGGCTGTAATTCTCCTGTGGTTTGGCCAGTACCCGAGAACTTGGATTATTTTGGTGAAAGGGTACATAACTGCAAAGCATTCCTCCAGTGCAGGGATAATGTCTGCTCCCAGCTCTCCCTCCCACCACGCTGGGGCTGCAGGCATAGGCTGGCTGCAGCCTGAGGGGTACTGTAGTAGCTCACCCCATCTCCTGTGTTCAGGGGTTGTCCCTTTTTTGGCGCAGTATGGCCATTTTTTTTCCAGAAAGTCCCATAGGCTCTCTTATTAGCATCGCTGGGCTGTTCCACAGGTTGGTCTGTCCTTGTTTGGCACCTTCCCAGGGTGCCTCAGAGCACACAGGCATCTGACATCCCTGTGGCACATCTTGCCATAAAGTTGTGTGGTTATCACAGACTCTGGGGTCAGTTTGAATCAGCTGCAAGGTTAGGCCCTTTCTTTTTTTAATTTTTTTTGTTTTAGAAAACATTTGGTCGAATTGGAAAAATAGATGTGGTCTCATGTTACTCGCTGTAGGGCTTGCAGAGGAGAGGGGCTCGCAGGAGGATTGTCCCCTTGCATCAAACCCAGGCTGCACTCCACTGACAGACTCTTTCAGCCTGCTACTGACCAAGAGGAGGAAGAAAAAGGTTTGCCACCCTGTCCAGCAAAAAACCCAAAACTTCACTGGATTTTTTTTTCAGCAGGGGAACCAACAGGAGGCATTGTGGAGAAATAGGGATTTGGGCTACATAACAAACCCAGCCAGTGGAGAGCAGCTGCTTCACAGGTTCTGGGCTCCCAGGCATCCCAACATCTCCAACTCGCCTTCCCCAACCCAGGGGCCTGAAAATTTCCTCTGCCCCAACCCTGCAGGTTTACCCTAGGCTTTCCAAACCACCACAGCAAGAGCAGAATTCTCTAATGTACCTTTGCTTGTCGTGGCACATGGGTGGGCTTCCTCCTCCAAGGTGCAGCAGTTTTAAGCAGAGCTGGAGGAGGCCCATCAAGCACAAGCTTTAGCAGATGGGCCCTTGCTGCACAGAGGGAAATTGTCTCCTTGGTCCTTTTTAAAGCATCCTTATTGCACCATAGCATCAGCATCCAGATATAGCCCTAAGACCCCAGCACCCCTGCCGTGGTGAGACCAGGGGAGGCTGGAGGTGGATGGACACCAGGTCCTGCCTGTGCCACCATAATACACACATGCTGCAAAATATCTGTAGCTTCATTTATGAGGATCTCTACAGAGGAAGAGGGTCTTGATCCTTTCCAGCCCATATTTTTCACCCATAAAAAGGCCTTTGCAATCCGATGTTCATTATTTATGGTTGGAAGCTTGGTGTCCTGGTGCCAAAGGGCAGCTGAAGAGAGCTGTGATATCAGGGCTGGTGACCCAATGGTGCCTCCAGTGCAGAAATACATGGGTGAGGGAACCCCAAAACCACCATTACCTGGTGATAATGCGTGACTGGGGAAAGCAAGAGGCAGCTGGTGAGAACTGGAGTCGCAGATCAGCGTTTGCTTTGGAAACCTCCAGAAGAAAGCCAGAGATCACCCAAGTCCTGATGGACACAGGCAGTTTAGAGAGAGCATCAACCAGCAACTCCAAACACCACAGTAGAAACCTGCATCGGGGCCAAGAATCACTGACGGGCCTCGCCTGTAAACACCTCTTTATTACAATATCCCTAAGTAAAAGGGAAAAAATTACACCAGGAAAAATAAGAAAGTATCATTACTGCTGACCACAATATTCTGCGAGTTCCTCAGACAGGGTTTGCAACACGCCCGTCATCTGCTATTTTAAGGAGTGCGCCGGTGATTTTGCTTACTGCGATGTCTGTGTAATTGCTGCAGCAGCGCCCGGGGCTCGGACCTGGCTTGTCTCCGTCTCTGGTCCCGTGTCCTGGCGCTGGGTCCCCTCGGGGCTGTTCCTGTGACGTGGCCACTCAGCATGGGGGGAGATAGCCTGCCGGGTCCTGCCCAGCCGCGGGAGGGATTGCAGACGTGCTGTGGGAACGGGCTGTGTAATTAGGAGCATCCATTCCCAGCTCGACCCGGCATGCGGAACAGCTGGGTGAATTACAGTCGTGTTTATGTTTCGTTTTGCAATGAGAGGGTTTGTTATGAAGCAGAGAAAACATTGATCAGCCTTTAAAAAAGTTGCTTATGTGTATCGGTGGCAGATGGACAGCCTCCTGCAGGCACTCCCCGTGCAGGGAGAGGAGGGGACAGGGATGGGGACAAAGCTCACTGCCAGAAGTGGGTTGGGGTCTGGATCCACTTGGACACTGCAGGGTCAGCGGGACCCAAACCTCAAAGCAAGGATGTGCTCCATCTTGGGAGAGAAATCCCCTAAAACTCACCAAATGTGGGGATGGAGCACTGCAACTGCTCTGTCATTAGTAGGTTGTCTATTAATTGGGGTAATACAGGGAGCATAGGATTATTTGGGAGCGAGCACAAGGCTCTAATGCCTCCACCGGGAATGCTTCTGCCAAGGGATGATGTGTCAGGTATTCAGTGGGCAAAACGGTTTTGCAAAGGGTGTAACATTCCCCTGCACACACCGCTAAACAACGAGCCCAAATGGCTCGATGGTCACGAGTCAGCCCGAAGGTGTGTGCTGGGTGGAGGATGTCATCGCAGACGCTGTCCTAGAGCTGGAGATGGTCAGGGAGGGATCAGGATGAGGTGATGTTACATGCAGGAGAGAAGGATATGGATGTGGCTGGGAGGAGCATCCTCTCCTGTGTGGCAGCGTCTGGGCGCATTGTCCCTTGTTGAGGGTAATGGAAATCTGATGCAGACGGTGCAAAGACTTACCCGCTGTAACCATTCTCTTCCTTCCCCTCCTCTGCTGCACGCCCCAGGGCTGGGTGAAACTTGCTGCTGCCAGGTGGGAAAGCAAAGGTTTGCGTCACTCTGGGCTTTGTGCGCCATGCTTCTCCACAGCTGCCTGCTGAACGTACCCAGCTGATGCTATTTAACACGCCGCTAACCCAGCGCTGTGGGGACGTTTGTTGGTGTTCCCAGAGCCAGCACCTCTTCCCGCTGCCAGCCTGTGCTCCTCTCCCAGATGCCCCAGGCTCCCTCCCTGGCTGCTTCTGGCCCATGGGACTAGTCCTTAGAGAGACCCAAAAAATCACTTTGTCATCTTCTAATATCCCTGCTGCCCCTCCCCAGGCTTTGGGCACTGCCAAGGGATGGATCTGGGTTTAACATTGCAATAGCCACCAACTCAGGCTCCCTCTATGAGACCATGTTGGAGGTCACCTGACGCTCAGCCACAGCTGTTTGTCCCAAGCATGTTTTTGCAGCGGCCTTTGGTCACCAACACACGAGTTTTCTCTGCTCAGGGTGAGCAGAAGTCCCCAGAGCAGCAGCCTGCTCATTGCTGCCCACACAAGGCAGTGGGATCCTCACCATCAGCACTGCCTGTGCTCTTCAGCGGAGCTGTCTCCTAATTAAAGATGAAAAAATGACCAGAGATTGGTAAAATGATTTGCTAGAGGGTGCACAGAAAGCTGCTGGAACTCATTTTCAGGCCCCACATCCTCCTGTGCCACCATCTCATTGACTTCACTGCTGTTTCTCCCTCTCCTTGGAACCCCACTAGGTATTTTTTTCCACTGTTGCCAATGTGGAGAAAAACATTTCAAAGTCCGTTTCTCTGTCACACTTCTTCCAAGGAACGCTGATCCGATTTAAAGTTTTCCACAGCTGAACTCTCCCTTTCCTGCACCTCCTTAATCACTTCTTCATCCAGTTCCATCTTGAATAAATTAACTGCAAGTGAATTTGCCTTGCAGGAGATTAAGTGTCCCATTGATTGAAAAATCCTGTGAAAA
Organism: Athene cunicularia; assembly: GCF_003259725.1. Taxonomy (NCBI): domain Eukaryota; kingdom Metazoa; phylum Chordata; class Aves; order Strigiformes; family Strigidae; genus Athene; species Athene cunicularia. The sequence continues at coordinate 8,911,790 of NW_020799112.1, forward strand.
GCATAGTTGCTTCTCCATTCCTCCCTAATCCCTGCATTCCCAGATCACCAGCTAGACATACCTTCCTTTCCTGATTTCTTTCCATTTAATCAAAATATCTTAAGGCTCAAACTGAGCTTTGCAACCTCTCCGCAGTGCACCCAGGGAGCCTGCTGGGCTGGGGGGGTTATTCCCTTAAAATGTCAGGAATTTGCTGGATGAAAAAAGGCTGTGGGGGCACCTTTATGTGGGGTGTGGGATCATCATGTGTATGGGCTGAGCTATGTCTGGGCAAAGGTACTGATTAATACAGCCCTGGCAGGAGAAAATGTGGGGAAAAGACAACAGTGCTTTAGGGACAACAGGCACAATTGTAAAATTTATGTGATAGCGAATAATAAATGAAGATAAATAGGGACTGAAAAAATGAAGCAGACCAGACTCAGGACTGTCAGAGGTGGTTTGATGGTGTTGGTACCCTCCTCCAGGATGGGATGCTGGAGACGGGCACATCCCTTCGGCTCAGCGTGGGAGTCTGGACATGCATCCAAACAGCCATGAATTTTTAAGCACTGAACTCTGGGACAAATTTCCCAGGGAAACGCTGACTTCTCCATCACTTGATGCCTTCAAATCGGGGATGGATGTTTTTCTGGGAGATGTGCTCTGGCCAAAAATAATTTATTGGGTTCAGTTCTGAGATAACTGGCATCAATTAATGTCTGTGACACAGGGAATTTCACCAGATAATGTTGTGACTAAGAGGAAAAAACCAAAAAGCAATAATTCAATCAGTAGCTGAGCAGCTGTGACTCTTAAGTGTTTTAGACACTGAAGCACGGCAGCGTTTCATGTTTTATGTTGTCTTGTCATGCTAGAATCCCTGCACACGCTGCTCATGTGCTCATGTAATGAAATCATGTAAAACAGTGCAAAAAAATGCAGATTGAGCTTGACACATCATTTTGCTGTTTGATGTGAGGCTCAGCCAGCCTGCAGCCGTGGACACAGCCGTCCCATCCCCAGCCCGGGCAGGACACCGGGAAGCAGGACCCAGCACGGGGGCTTTGCTGGCAGAGCAGGAATTGGGTTTCCACTCCCCTCACTGCACAGGCAGAGCAGAAGCTCCTCTAGTATTTCCACCAACAGCCTGGTTTTCCTTTTTTTAGTTGTTTTTTCCCAGGATGAAAGTTAAAAATATGTCCTCAGACATGTTGCTCTGAGCAGTCTGCGCTTTTCACATTTAATCCCTTTTTTTTTTTGCTTTTGTTTTCCCCATAAGGAGTGCATGAAAAGGAAGGCGAGGGCGGGCTTGTTTGGTTCTTATTTTCTTTTAAAGCTTCATTTATTAGCCAAGCCATGACGCAAGGGCCAGCCGCTTCGCTCTTTGCAGAGGGCTTTGCTTGTTTAACATCAGGCCAGGGGGGATTGCAACCCTCCAGGGAGCACGAGAGGGGAGATTTGGGGTGACCCAAGGGTGCGTGAGGATGGGGAGAGCTGGCACAGGGCAGGGAATGGCTCCCTGCTGCAGCAAGATGCTCCAATTGGATTTGAGTGATTTGGAATTGGACTTTTTTATTAAAAAAAAAAAAAAAAAGAAAAAAACTCCCACAACATTTAGAGCACAGACTTACAAACCCCAAAGTAAAGGAAGAGGTTTGTAAGCAACCTGTGAGCTGGTGAGCAGAGCAGCATCTCTGACAGCCGACTTTGGGGAACACTTACAACATCCCTGCAAACAGCTGGAAAAGCCTTTTCTTGAGTTGCCAAGTTTCCATGAGAATTTAGAATTGAGAATTAGCTTCAGCTAATCAATCATTTAAATTTAACTGAAAAGGGAAAACAATGCCATTGTCTTCAGGAGACAAAAATTCTGGTTGCATGAGCTTCACAACCCCTTTACATTCATGGCAGCATCTGTAAATATTTGGGCTTTCTTGGAGTGTCCAGCTCTGACGTAGGGCTGGGGAACTGGGGGAACGGGTGGTTTGCCCTCGTCGTTGAAAGAGATGCTTCAACTTAATAACTGCTGGTGTTCGGGAATATTTATTATGGGTAATGATAATTTTAATACCAGAATATTAATTAATTAGAAAGTCCCAGATAGGATTTCTGGCTGGGGAGGGGGAACACATCAAGGTTGAGCTGCTCTGACATGCTCATGTTAAATCCTGTTTATGTTAAATTCTTCTTTGGGAGTTAAGGTTTAAAAATGAGAACATCATCTTCTGAGGTGTCTCAACCTTTATTTCTTTTCATCTTCAAGGTCTTTTTCTCTCCCCCTCCCACATCCTTTCACTGCGTTGCACATCTTTCACCTTCTCCTCCTCTCTGGCCATGAGCAAACAGACATGGATAGTGCAGCAGAGGGACACAAGCAAACTCCTTGTGCGGGTCAGGGAGAAGGTACCAGACTTCCCCTGGGCTTCTGGATGCTACTGAGGATGGCTCCAGATGGTTATTATTTCCCCCTAATTAATGTCCTTGTTAGCAGTGAAGCTGTAAGACAGGAAGTATTTCCATGAGAATCCTTAAATGCCGCTTAGATTTTGGAGCTTTTAATTTGGTGAGCAATTCCATTTTATAGTGATGGAATAAAAGAATGAGTGTTTAGTGTCTTTGTAGAAGAAGCACTTTAAAAAAATGACCATTTCTGCTCTAACAGGGAACATCTGTGCTGGGGACAGTCGCTTTGCCAGCTGCTGGGTAGGGCGGCACAGAACAAAAGAGGTCCCTGTTTATCTGGTGATCCGGACTCGGACGGTTACATCCACCGATAGGATTTTGAAAGCAAAAAAAAAGTAATGGAGCAGATTTATTTTGGGCTAACACATTGGGAGCAGAAGACACCAATAACTCGTGATTCAGAGTATTTTTGAACTAGCCTGGAAGGAATGGTCAAATTCCTCAGGTCCTGCTCTCCTCCTCCTTTGGTTTGCTCTTTTGTACTATTCTGGTCAAGTACACAAGAAAAAGTGAGAAAAATGCTTGCAATGTCCCCGATACATCCTGACTAGTGGGCTGCATCCTTGGTGGATGTATGTGGTTTTATTAGCTCCTCTTATTTTAAAGAACAGATTGAGGCCCAATGTCCTCACCAGCTGCTGAGCTGGGGATCCTAACGTACTGCTCTGGACTGCTCATAAGTGAATAACCCCAGGTTGGAGTAACTCTCGGAAATCCACTTTTCCAGCTTTTCAGTGGGGAAAATGCCTTGTGGATCCCAGTGTGAGTTGCCATCACTGCTATACCAGCTCCTTGCTATTCTATCAGGTATCACTAGGCAGGACTCCTCCCTACACATCCATGTCCTGAAGATGATCCTGGCATGAAAATGTTCTTACCTGAAGCGGTGGTGAGAAGGGACACCTCCATCCCCTCCTCCCTGGGGTCAGCTGCATCAACCACGGGACCTCAGACAGATGCTGAATGTCTCAGTGCCAGTGCTGGCCATGAGCCAGGGCAGTGATGGGGGTCTCCTGCTCCTCCCAGTGCTGCCAGATGGTTTTGCAGACCTTGCTCGCTGCCAGACATTTGTTCACCCCCGTTGCATCTGATGGGCATTACTTCCAAGCAGCAGTGAGTCATGGTCCCCAGCTTATTGCTGCCTGCTGTCATGGGAAGGGGAAGTCAAAATAGTGCTTTTGCTGCTTGCACCAAGTCAGGGTGGGAGAACGATGGTGTCGCCCCAACAAGGGGCCCGTTTCTGACACCTCCTGAACCATGAACTGAGGACTTGGGCTGGGGAATCCTTTTTTCCCGTGGGGGCTCCCCTCCAGCGGTGGCTGTGGGTTTGTTCCTGCACTGACAGACCCCTCTTTCCCACAGGCTGGTGGTGGGAGCTCCCTACGAAACCAACGGCCAGCAGAAGACAGGAGATGTCTACAAGTGCCCAGTGACCAGTGACACCCACAGCAACTGCACCAAACTCAACCTAGGTACCGCACACTCGTGGGGCAGCGAGGGGAACTGGCCATTTTTAACATGGTGCTTTTTACCACGGTTTTGGTCTGTAAAGTTGTGCCCTGTTGAGTTGTCCAGATTGTCCTCAAAAAGCATGAGGACTGCATGCTTTAGGAGGATTTTCAGATAAGGAATTATTTCAGGTGTTCATGTTAGTCCTGGTGCTGAGCTTTAAGCCACACTGAGGTAAAATCAAGCAAATCAGAATAAAGTTTAAAAGTTATTTATTTAATGTAGCTTAAACTGGTTTATTAAATAATCAGGATAAACATCAATGGATAATGCTCCCACTGGCTGCACTTGGCAGTGTCTGTATTCCTTTTCTGGGGGATGATCGGACAACATGCCCACTGCAGCAGGTTCCCTGGGCGCAGGCAAGGTTTGATCCCGGCATCCAGCCTGCCCCCACAGCTTTAGTATTTGGGGAATTATCACCCAGCCCCACCACCCTCAGGCCCCATCACTGATGTTGAAGGAGGAGAGACCCTGGGGGTGCTCCGGTCCTTCAGACGTCCTAATCCCATCTCCCTGGATGGAAAGAGCGAGCTCTTCCTCAGGGTTTCTCAGGCTGGTCCAGCACCAACTTTGCCAACAGCACAATATCATGATATTGGGACATGTCTGCCCCAGATTGGGGCAGTGGGGGGCATGGGGGGACAAGTCCCCTTTGCTGCCCAAAGTGGGACACCTGACGGGCACATCCTTTTCTTAGTGGAAAATGTGAGAGCTGAGGATTTTCTCATGGTCCTGAGGAGCATTGCTGGGGTTTAGGGACAAGGTCTGGGATTTTTTAACACTGGAGCAACTGGAGCAGCTGTTCTCACTTTATTTTTCATCATTATGAATATAAACTATCCCGGGTTTCTAACAGAGCTGATAAGAGAGGAGGAACTTTGGATCATCTGCAATATTTGATTGATTGGCCCCAAATCTTTTGGGTTTTTTTTTTTTTTTTTTTGTATTATTAGCTATGAGATCCTTGAGATTCTTCAAAAATCTCTTGTGTGTGTAAATTTGAATCTTGCCAAAAAGCAATATTTTTTTCCATTGGGAACAAGCTTCAGATGAAAAGATCAGTTCCATGAGCACATCCTATTTTTTTTTTTTCCCAATTAACTTGTCTAGTTAGCACAACCCACTGAGGCCATTTGAGTAAAACCAGACATGGAGCTGCCCTGGGGGGTTGCCAGGCTGACAGTGAACATGCAACAGGGATGACCATAGTGCTGAGAAGCACGAGGTGACGTGGGACTGGGGCTCTGTGCCGAGTGGGCAGCAGGGGCAGGAGCTGGTGAGGAGCATCCTGCTCCCCACCGCAGAGCTATAACATACCTGAGTAGCAGAGCAGGACAGTGGGGTGTCAGCATCTGCAGCTGCGTTCCTGGAGGATTTATAATGTGGCCTAAAGCACCTTCTTCTCTGCCTTTGCTGCAGCGTGTGTGCAGACAGTGGGTCAGAGCAAACTCGGGGTACATGGGTGAGAGCCAAGGATGGAGCCACAAGGACTGCAGGGGTGAAGTGAGGGGTTGCTGGAGGATGTTACACTTCGGGATGAGCTCTGGGTGGTGGATCTCGGTTTCTGAGCCTCCCCTCAATTTAAACCTCAGCAAGAATGTCCCTGGAAGTCCCTGTTCTGTCCCTGGAAGGGTTGGATGGGGCTTTGGGCAACCTGGGCTAGTGGAAGGTGTCCCTCCCTGTGGCAGGGGGGTGGGACTGGACGGGCTTTAAGGTCCCTTCCAACCCAAACCATTCTATGGGTCTATGATTCTATGAAGACACTTCCAAAGGCCACAACGCCCCAGTTTTACCATTAATTGCCCAATTTCCTCCTTCTCAGGGGCAAAAGAGCAAAGGGGGAGCCCTGGGTCACAGGGAGCCGCATTGCCCCCTGAAGTGGAGCAGTGGCTGGGTCAGGCAGCATTTGTGTCACAGTGAAATGATACCAGCGTTCACCAAAAGACAGGGCTGCCCTGGGGGCTGTTCCCAGTTTCTGGGCTGTGACATGGGAAACAAAAACAATGCACAAAGATAAAGCAGCCACTAAATGCCTGCTGGCCTGACAATAAAATAGATTTAGAGCTGCTCAGAGGGGTTTCTTCCTAAAGATTGGCTATGTAAGAGGAGCCATCCCTGACTCACAGCTTCATTCCTTAGAAGACTTTTCTCTTTCTTGGTTGTGGCATCTAAGAAAAAAAGAACAACTCTTATCTTGACAACTGCATCAAAAAAAAGGAAAAAGCACAAAGTCTGCAGTGTAAGCAGGCAGAGACAGCTCTCCTCCAGCATTCTGCTGGGTTCCCTCTTGCTCCAGAGATGCCGGGGAGCACCACGGGGACGTGGGCTGGGTGCCCGGCAGCTGTCCCTAACCGCATCCTCTCTCCGAAGGACGGGTAACGCTCTCCAACGTCTCCGAGCGGAAGGACAACATGCGCCTTGGCCTCAGCCTGGCTACCAACCCCAAGGACAACAGCTTTCTGGTGAGGAACGGGGGCTTCAGCACAGCCTGGCCTCCCTGCGTGGGGAGGGCTCTGCAGGCTGCATGCGCAGCAGCGTGTAAAGGCATGCGAAGCCAGATGCATGTACATCAGCACGTACAGGCATGCAAATACGCCTCTCTGTGTGTTTATACACATGCTGCGCGCACCGCGGGGCTCAGAAACCTCACCTTGCACGGGGAAAAAAAGATGCCAAAGGAAAAGACAGACTTGCAAAGCAGCAATTAAAAAGTGGCAATTTTAAACCTATCCCTGATGGTTTATTTTTTCCACCCAGGCCTGCAGCCCTCTCTGGTCCCATGAATGCGGGAGCTCCTACTACACCACCGGCATGTGCTCCCGGGTCAACTCCAACTTCAGGTTCTCCAAAACGGTGGCTCCGGCTCTGCAGAGTACGAGAAACAATCTGCCCTGCGGCTCTAACCCCACCTTTGAAGTCAGAGGGAATTTCTGTTCTCTAATCACTTCAGTCCCATTGAGAAAACAAAGCGATGTCAGTGTTTAAGCGAAGGCAAGAGAGCAGAGGAAATGGTTGCAGGGAAGTGATTCAAAGGGGGTTACGTACATAGACATCTGGTAAACATTTTGCTTTTGACTGACACCCGGGGAAGACAAAAAATACCTTATTCTTCCAAAACCAGAAATAAAAGTATCCAGAATATTTTATCAGCATAGCTAGGAAGGCAAAATAGGGAAAGAATTCAGACCTTGGCCACACAAAACAAAGCACTCATTGACTGAAAGCTAAATATTTTGGCCCAAATTTGTAAATTTGGATACGTGATTTTATTTTGAGGTTTTAAATAAGCTTCTTGGCATTCATGTAGGAAAATAAATTGCAGAAGCCTGTCCTGCACCCTCAGGGCTCCCAGAAGCTCCTTGTCCCGGCTGGGCACAGGGTGCGATGCCCCAGCTCCATCACCCATTGGGTGTCGATTAATTGTCACGGCGTAGAGCAGAGAATGGGAAAACGGGACTTTTGGGGGGAAGAGGCAGTAAAGGCAGAGCCCACCACCAAATTCTCAGTGTCACTTACCTCTTTATGGGCAGAAGATGCTTTTAGCCCTTGCTGCAAAGAGTAATTGTTTTTTTTTAGAGAGAAAATGATAATGAGCAGAACGTTATCATTTAGTGAGATGCAGAGAGTCAGCTCCTTTCCCTGGATGCTGGGGTGAGTGGGGGATCGAGATGGTGACACGCAGCTGAGGACCACAGTGATGGAGTGACCTGTGTGTGACTCTAGTCCATGGATGCACTAACCCATAAGTGCCTACAGTAGGTGAAAGGGACGGCCGATAAATATCTGTCACTGGAAAATTCAGCATCATCTGGTTTTCTGCAACTTTTCTAAATAATGTTATAAAATATAAGCAAGATAGAGAGATGATGCTGAGCAATTTTCACCACTGAAAACCAGTCAACTGCCTAAATTCTTCGTGGCTCATACTGCTGGGCTGAGCTCTGGGGTCCTCACTGGGGTTTTTGGCTGCCTCATCGCTGAGGATTTAATGGGAAGGGGAGGAAATACCCGACTTGCATTATATGGCGAGTACAGGCAGGGCTGAGGAGTGACTCAGGGGTAAAGCATTGCTCTGCGGGAGGAACAGAGGCCGGATCCTGCCTGCAGCGGGCCACTCTTTGAAGTATGCAACTATATGAGACTGGATAAAGGTCCAAATCTGAATCAGAAAAGGTACAGCTGAGTGTTTTTCTTAGAAAGTTATCCAGTCTTTTCTCGGCAGAGAGGATGCTTGTGGCTTCTCTCTACCTTATTGAAACCCAAAGGTCTTTATGAATGATTGAAATGAGATTTTTTTTTTCAAATAAATCATAAGAGCAAGTACCTGACTGCGAGGAATGAAGCCATAAATCTCCCCTCTGCAGGCGTTGCCAAGGTCTTTCAATAACACACTGCGTATTTTTCACAGGATGCCAGACGTACATGGACATAATCATAGTTCTGGATGGATCAAACAGCATATATCCTTGGGTTGAAGTTCAGCACTTCCTGATAAACATCTTGAAAAAATTTTATATTGGCCCCGGCCAGATACAAGTAAGCCCCTGCACAACTTGCGTGTCCCCCCGTGTCATGCCGAGTTCCCTGGACACGCTCACAGGGCCCTTTTCAACATCCCTTTTCTGGCAATATGCTGTAATTTGGCACCACGATTTTTCAAAATAAACTTTGTATGGATTTAAAGCCGAGCCCATGGAAATAATGCTCACATTAATGTCCCTGAGTGAGATAAGGAGAGAGCAGTACCCTGCATCCCGACTGGGCATGGGGAGGATGAAATCGCATGGAAATGCAGAAGTACTGCCTTGTGCTGAGGCAGCTTGTTGCAGCTGTGAAGAGCTCTCCATTCTTTTCTAATTAGTAATCATGGGCTGATTTGGCTGGGAATTTGTGCAGGGACATCATCAACAATTTGCACAAATAACCCCCCTTTGGTCCCATCTAGAGGTGCTGTGGATCTGTGCTGGGGCACAGCACATCTGCATCACCCCAAACCTTTATAGCAGGGTAGGGGTATCTGCAAATGGGTGAGAGCTGGCAGAGAATAGAATTAAAATTAAGCATTATCAATGGTCCTATAGAGGGAAAACTGGAGCAAATGGGGAGAGAGTGATTGATTTTTAAGGGTGGCTGTTATTTTGTGTGGTTGACAGAGTGTGCTTGTTGCGTCACCGCCCCTTGCCACACGGTGGGTTGTTGGCAATCTTTGTAATATTCCTTTAATCCCTAGGTCGGAGTTGTTCAGTACGGAGAAGATGTCGTCCATGAGTTTCATTTAAATGACTACAGGTCTGTAAAAGATGTGGTAGCGGCTGCCAGTCACATAGAGCAAAGAGGAGGTACAGAAACCAGGACTGCCTATGGGATAGAGTTTGCTCGGTAAACATCCCTCACCTTCCTGTTCCTCCTGATAACAAGTTTAAAACCACTGTTTGTTTTTCTTCCCTCTCTCCTCCTATGCTTCTCCTTGCTGCTTAGAAAGCAGGGGATACCTCCAGGCTAAAAATGCTTTTGCCAAACCCCTCGGCCTTTAAGTGATGTTTTACAAGCCACGCTTTGCAAACCTGCTCCATCCTTGGCTGCAGCTGGAGCAGAAGGAGGGTGCAAAGGCAGACTCTGAAAATGTATCCTCTTTCTGAAAGCACCCAGAGCTGAGCTCTCAGCCCCCAAACGTGACCCCACGTCTGCCCCAGGTGCTGTAGCCCTTCTGCAGACCCCCACCAGGTACCCAGGAGCTCAGTACAGCCGTGACCCACAGCTCCAGCTCCTCCATTATCTGGAACAAGTGGTGCTTTATTGCCACAGCCTGACCAATATTCCTGCTTCAGATTTAGGACATTTTGCAGAACTAAATGCTCCTCTCCTGCAAGAAGTCAGCTCCATCAGTGGGAAAAATCCCCTTTTAAAGTTGTAAAATGTTTCCTGAGAGTCCCACACCTGATTGCACCTCCCCAGGGGCCAGCAGCCCACCCAGCACCGCTCGGCGCTGTATGATGTGGGCAACGGGGTGCGCGTGTTGGTGAGCCTGGCGAGGCTGAGCAGCCCAGGGCATCTCTTCAATTGCAGCTCGGAAGCATTTCAGAAAGGTGGCCGGAAAGGGGCAAAGAGAGTAATGATTGTAATCACAGATGGAGAGTCGCATGACAGCCCAGACCTGGAGAAGGTGATTGAGGACAGCGAGAAGGACAACGTCACCAGATACGCGGTGGCCGTAAGTGCAGGGAGGATCCTTTTGGCAGCAAACAGCTGCAGAAGCTGTGCAGAGCTTGGCGGTGCCCAGTGCACCCCAATGCAATGGGGCTGGCAGAGTAGCCCACCCCCAGCATGTTCACAGGGGTCCTTGGTGGTGGTGGTGGGGTGCCCGTCTCTGGATTCAGCTGCTGGAGCAGGCACCATAGCCAGGGACAAGCAGGACCCTGCATTGCACTGGGCACCCAAATTTCATGAAGGGTGCCCAGCCTGGGCTGCATGGAGGAATTACAGCAGCTCCTTGCTCCTCAGTTTGCTCCCGCAATGGGGTGTCAGATGCCAAGGCTGTGGGGCTCCTTCCCTATGGACACCCCTCGGGTGGTTTGGGACCACTCTAACCGTCACATGAAAACCCCTGAGCCTTGCATTTCTATTTCAAACCTAGGTACTGGGTTATTATAACAGAAGAGGAATCAATCCTGAAGCCTTTCTGAACGAGATAAAATTTATAGCAAGTGACCCAGATGACAAGCATTTCTTTAATGTCACAGATGAAGCAGCGCTCAAAGACATTGTGGACGCGCTGGGGGAAAGGATATTTAGCTTGGAAGGTGAGTGATGCTCCTCCCTGACACATCCCAGATGGCCTGGCTGCAGCAGGTTGCTTCAGATGTGCTGTCGGTCCATGTTCTGCTCAATTTGAACAGGTCACACCAGAGTTTCCCTAATATCTGTTTGATACAGCACATAAAATCACACTGTGAACATCTTCATATAGAAAGAAATGTTTTTATTTTGAGTGGTTTGTACCCCTCAAGCATCAGGAGCACAGATCCCCTCTCCTCCAAAAGACACCCCTCATTCTGGCTACCAGTATTTGCCACTCTGGCATTGACAGCAAACCTCTGAAGTTTGGTGTGGGGGTCGTCTGGGTGTCAGCATCTTTCTTATCCATCAAATTCCATTCAAACCCAGTTGGGTTATAAACAGACAAAAACCACCCACCACTCCCTGGTGTGGCAGACACTGCCAGGTTATGGGAATAATGTGGGGTTTTATGGTTTATTGGCTGAAATTAAATATCAGGAAATATTTTTGTTCTAAATGACGATGCTTCTGTCCGCCTTGTGACAAGTTTGTTAGTCTCCAAAACTAAATTTATCTAAATTTCATAGGAAAAGTGCATCCTAGGACAAAACAGAAGATGGAGGGGTTTCACGGAAAATTAAATATCTCAGGGCTTGAGGGAATTTTGGTCAAACCAGCTCACAAGGTCCCCACCAGTTTGTCAGTTACCTTGGTCCAGTAACACTTCTCTGTGGAAGAAAGCTTCACTGGGTGAGAAGCTTCACCCAGTTGTAATTATGAAGCAAAATCCTCTAAATTCACATTTTTGTGTGATCTTGCAGCTAGGAAAGGAGAGATCCATGCCATGGCAGAGCTCCCAGTACCTATTAGTAGCACGACATTGTGTAATTGTGATGATTTAGGGAGAAACAGGCTCATTTCTGGCAACTGAGGTCCTTTGTGCTCCAGGGGGGGTAGAGGTGGGTGCTCATCCCACCCCGACCCACAGAGGCACTCCTCAGCCCCTCCAGGAAAGCAAATCTCATCATTAAATATAACATTTTTTTTTTTTTTTTTTTTTTTTAAGGAACCAACAAGAATGAAATCTCCTTTGGACTGGAAATGTCCCAGACTGGATTTTCATCGCATGTTGTGGAAGTAAGAGAGTAAATGCAGGCGGTTTTTTCTCCTGTCTGTGCAAGCAGGTGCCCTGTGCTTTTTTATCATCACCGGCAGCTGCCAGTGGGGAGACGAGTATTTGGGGCAAGTTATTAATCATGAAGCTAAATTGCTAACACGAGCATAAGGAAGAAAATGCTGTTGCTGCTGGTTTATCCCATGGGGAAGAGACCTTCCTTGGGGCCAGGCTGCATCAGCTCCTCCCAATGCCACGACCTCTTGGGAAGGACGTGCCAGGATGTGCCATGGAGGAAGGCACTTGTGGGTGCTGGGGGTGCAGAGGACGGTCAGTCTCCTTCCACCCCCGGCCTCTGTGGGCTGGCAGGTCCGAGCAAAAAGCCAACAGGGATTTCTGCTTGGGGTTTTCCTGAGAAGGAAAAGCACTCTGAAAAGATATGGATAAGGTGGAAATGTCATTCCAGCATGTTTTAAAATTCTCCATCTTTCCAGGTGAGCTTTGGAGAATTGTTTGCCAGATTATCTATCTATCTATCTATCTATCTATCTATCTATCTATCTATCTATCTATCTATTTCCATTTGTTAGATTATTCCCCTTTTCTGTAAAATGTGAAATTTTTGGGAGGGATCTTTTACTGTTTTTCTCTTCTGCACTCTGCAGCCTCCAATAAGTATATAGTCTAGGGGACGGGCTTTTAGGGACCCCCATATGTGTTCTCACAGAAAACCAGCCCATCAGGTCCCCTCGTCCATCTCAGCATGAGTCGGCTTTGCCTGTATGGGCAGTGAGGTGCAGAATTGTCTCCACTTGGCAAGAAATACCCCTAAACTACTCCTGCTCTCCTTCAGGATGGGATCTTGCTGGGGGCAGTGGGTGCCTACGACTGGAACGGAGCTGTCCTGAAGGAAACCAGCAGTGGGAAGGTCATTCCCCTGCGGGAATCTTATCTCCAGGAGTTCCCAGAGGAGCTGAAAAATCACGGAGCATATTTAGGTAAGAAAGCTGAATGAGGCTCTGCTGCCAGGGCTGGATTCATGATTTTATGCTTAATAATAGGAAGCACAACATATTTTTTAAATGACTAATAGCAGCCAGCACTTCCAGCACAGGCGGTACCATGCCTGGCTCTTTGTGGGCTCCTGCTGGGGGGAGACCTGTGTTGCCCCTTGCCCAGGGACGCAGCGTACGTGAGCATCCTCACCCGGGAAGAGTCCAGTGTTGACCATGGCAGGATTTAATTGCAGAAGTAGCTCAGACACCAGCCAGCTCAAGTCATCTACAGAATTTACTGGAATGGTTTAAATAGCACTGATGAAATTTCATGCCTAGGGAGGAAATACCTGCTGAGTTAATCCCTTCCATGTGTGGCTGTTAAAGCTCCAGAGTAAAAATATCAGCCTGGTTTGCAAAATGAAGCCTCTCTCCAGAGATGTGGGTGCCAGGCTGAGCTGCCCCAGGGCAGGGAATGGGGTGGGATGCTGCAGGGTCACCCGCTGGTGCGTCAGGGCTCTTCCCTCGGCTGGGGACATGAACAGCCCCTGGACACGCGGGTCATCTCTTGGGGTGACAGCAGAGTGTCCCCCTGGCTCAGCCACAAGCGCCTGGAGCAAGGATGGCTGTGGCTGTGCAAGGGGCACCCATGACAGTATGTGGGAGCTTGCCTGGGCTCTGTCTTTCCCACTGCCTGGAGTAAGAAATCCAGAAATATTAAGGAAACACTGGTGCATCCTGCTGCAGAGCAGACCAGCTCGCCCAGTGCTGAGACCTGGGCGTTTCAAGGCTGATGCTTGACTTAAGAATATCCTCCCCCAGAGGGGAATATTTAGGTAAATAGAGACACCAGGTAAGGCCAATGCCAAGGAAAGGGGTCCATAAACCCCGATAATCCCTGGAGATGCTCAAAATTGAACTGAATGTGACCCTGAGTGATTTGATCCAGCTTCATGGTTAGCCATGCTTTGAGTTTCTAATCATTTAAGTAGCATCTAAAACTGACTGTGAACATGCTGGAGCTGGAGCTGGGTTTCAAAAATAGGATTTTGCAGCCCCGGCGTTATATTCCTACATCAGCCCATTGGCAACCATGGGCAAGTGCTTCAGCCCGACGTGTGGTGTCAGCAATCCAGGTGCAGAAAATAACCCATCTGGGTAGGAAACAGGGATTGTTTGGGGTTATTTCCATAAGGACTCCTGAGCAAGGGTCTTGATGGATTCATGGTTTTTATTGGGCTCTGAGTGTTAACATCAAGAATCAGCAAAGTCCTTCACGCCTGGTTTCAGATGCGGTACTGCTGGGGTCTCGAAGGAGCAGCTCAGTGGGCACTGCAGCCTCCGGCCGTGCACACACCTTGCTAGTGTTCATTTAATTTGATATGAGCCATGAAGTAAAACACTTCTCAGGCCAGGAACTGCACTCGCCTTTGAGGTGAAAGAAGGATTTTGCACAGGGTTTGCAGGCTGCGTGAGGCGGTGCCAAAACTCTTGGCACAGCTACACTGCTCAGGTTGTTGGTAGGATCTGAACAGCTAAAAGCCCAGGGTTAGGGCACTGGGGTTTATTTGAATTACTTTATCTTTGAAGAAATCTGGGTTTCTAGCTTCCTGATCTGGGAGGTGGCCAGAGCTGTGTCAGCAGCTGGGGGCTAATGGAAAGCAGATTGCTGGGCAGCAGCTGGGAGCAGCAGGGAGCCACTCAGCCATGCTCACCCCCACCCGCCCCCTCTTCCAGGTTACACTGTCTCCTCTGTCATCTCCACCAAGCACGAGCGGATTTACGTCGCAGGAGCACCCAGGTTCAACCATACTGGGAAAGTCATCATTTTCAGCATGCACAACAACCGAAATCTCACCATCCACCAGGCGCTGAAGGGGGAGCAGGTAACGCCAGGGATGCCGTGCTGGTTTTTCCACGTGGCATCAATCCTCCTCCTTCGCTTCCTGTTGAAATGGCTCAGCAGTGGAGCACATCCATGGGCAGCTGGAGATGCTGCAGCTCCAAACCACGTGGCCGTGGCAAGGGTGGGGCTTGAAATGTCCCCGCAGTCCCTGCCGGGGAGGGTGGCAGTGTCCCCACACATTGGGAGCGTTGCTCCCATCCTCTCCTCTGTCTCCTCCAGATCGGCTCCTACTACGGCAGCGAGATCAACTCCCTCGACGTCAATGGCGATGGCGTCACTGACGTGTTGCTGGTGGGAGCCCCCATGTACTTCAGCGAGGGCAGGGAGAGGGGGAAGGTCTATGTCTACAGCCTGCGGGAGGTACGTGGCAGGGCCCGGGGTGTTTGGGCACTAGCAGGGGAACTGTGTCCCCATGTCACCTCCCTGGGGTGGCTCTGGGCTGTGCACACCCCCCAGCTTCCGTCAAACATCACAGGGCACGAGCAGCCTGGTCCAAAGGCAACAGAGCTTGGCAGCGCCTTGCTGTTGTGGCTGCTGCAAGACTCGAGGAGAATTTGTCTGTTTTTCTTGTTTATAAACAATCTCAGGGGGTTTGCTTGCTGCCAGCGAAGGGAGTCCAGCTTGTGCTGGAATGGAGCCGCCTTGTCTCGAGGCTTTGCTGCTCCCGGCCAGGCGAGATTCCCAGCCCCGAGGAGGTGATGGGTGCGGTGCAAGGCAAGGTCTTTGCAACATGGGTGTCTCTCCAGAGAAACAGTCCACATCCATACTGCCTCCCCCAAAATCACTCCCTCCAAGGGCACCCTCCTGCCCAGAGGCTGGGCCAGGCACAGGGTTATGGGCAGCAGCAAGGTCAATCCCTCCACCATCATTTCAGGGCACAGACGGGACATGTGTCACTGCTGTCCCCTTCCCTGGCGCCCAGTAGCACTCTGGGGCAGGACCAGCTTTCCTGCTGCCCTTAAATTTGGCTCAAAATGCAGTTTCTGAGCCAAATCCATCAGGGTCCAGGGGTGGGCAGGGCAATGAGCAGGTCATGCTTTATATCCAAGGCTGCAGAGCCTGCCTGGAGCAGCAGGAGTCCCCATATCTAAACTTTTTATGCAGTTATTTACGTAGGTTGCTATACAAAGCAGGCATGGGGCCAACGCAGGGCTCATCCCTCCCCAAGGACATGCTCAACAGAAAGTCCCATACCCCTGGGAGGATCCTGGGAGGATCACTTCATCTTGTTTTTTTGCCTTTGAGGGTTCTCTCCTCCTGCCAGGCTTGCTGCTAATGGTTTTGGGGTTTTTTTTCTGCTTTATCTCTTTGGCTGGCCCGGTAGAACCACTTCGTTTCCAGCGGTGCCCTCGTTGATCTGCAGAGCTACCAGAACTCCCGCTTTGGCTCCTGCATTGCCGCTGTGCCTGACCTCAACCAGGACTCCTACAACGACCTTGTCGTTGGGGCACCTTTGGAGGATGAGCACCAAGGAGCAATATACATCTTCCTCGGATTTGAAGAGACCATTCTGAAGAAGTACAAGCAGGTACAGCTCTTGGGTGCTTCAGTTGTCCCTGTCCTCCATCAGAATAAATGCCATTTGTGCCCATTTTAGGGACTGATAGAGCACAATGAATTCACACACGGTATTGCACTGTTAATTATTATTGCCGGATATCTTCTTTTGTGAGGGGTTGAAGACAAAGCAAACATAGAATGTGCTTGAAATTAGGGGCAATGCTTAGCACTCGGTGCAATGGAATACTATAGATAAAAAATTTCTTACACTTGTGAGAAATAGTAAATATGCAGAGTAGATTCAGCAGAAGTCTCTGGATGGTGTCTCCAAAGAGAAACTGCTCTCATTCACTGGAAAATTAAGTTTGGTGCAGTCACTTGGAAAGAGGCATCTTCAGTAGTGTGGTGGAGGTCGGCATGGCAAACCCCTCCTTCACAGGCAGGGATGCTCCTGCTGGAAACCAGCCTGGATCCTCCCCTTTGCTTTTCAGCGGATAGCAGCTGCGGACCTTGCACCAGGCCTGAGGTATTTTGGATGCAGCATTCATGGACAGCTGGACCTGAACGAAGACGGGCTCATAGACTTGGCCGTCGGCTCTCTGGGGAACGCCGTGCTGTTGTGGTTAGCTGTATCTCATTTGGCACTCTCCTCTGCCCGAAGCTCATTGCAATATGCTGACATATTTTGGGGGGAAAACTGATCTCCCAACAATCTGACGCATCTTTCCACAACAACGATCCTCCTGTCCGGCGGGGCCGTGGGATTTCAATTCTGTTGGGCCCTAGAAGGATGTCAGAGTTGATTTTGCATTGAATTTCATCATTAGTTCCCCAGGAGTTTCAAACCAGCTAATTGATTCATGGTGATTTGCCCAGGCTCCCTCTGATCTTATTTAATAAGAACAGTTTAAGATTTTCAAATATTGATTGATGTTTAGAAAGTCCCTTGAAGCTGTTAGGACAGAGGGTAGCTGTGCCCAGCAGAGATGAGTCACCCTGGGGTCTGCCTTGAAATGTGTTATGTGCATGCAAGGGGCCAAATCCAGCTCTCAGTGCTGAGCTACTTCACTGGTCTAAGCAGGAGGCAAATATGTGCCAGAAATTCTATTCTTCAAATGCTACTTAGATGAGCTGAGAGTAGAGCAGCATGCAGTGGTGGCCTTTGGTCTTCCTCAGCACCTTCCTGATGTTGAGAAAATGGGTGAAGAGGCATGAGAAGGGTGAATCTGGAGGTGTGGGAGACTTTTGGAGGGTGCTGCGGATATGTGTGGGCATCCCACTCTGCAAGCACATCTCATGACCCTTGCTTGCCCTGCAGGTCTCGCAGCGTGGTCCAGATCAATGCCAGCATCCGCTTCGAGCCCTCCAAAATCAACATCTTCACCAAGGACTGCAAGCGGAATGGGAAGGATGCCACCTGCATGTCCGCCTTCGTCTGCTTCACTGCTGTCTTCCTCTCGGCTCACTTCCAGACGGCCAGTGTGGGTAAGTGGCACAGCTGCTTGCGTGACAAAAACCTCAATTCATGCGTTGTTTAGCTCTCCATCCCCAAGGGAGCACCCAGCTTCTTCCAAGGGAAACCATCCAGAAGTTTGGCATGTCTGGAGGTGTGCACATTGCCACCCGCCGCATCCCTTTTTATCCACAAATTTGTCCCTATCCTGGCTGATGTAGCAGGGATGGTGGCTCTACCATTAAGCAGTGCCAAGAAACACCCCAAGGATACAACCTTGCCTATGTTTAACCTCTCCTCCCACCTACACCCCAGGGCCAAGCTCTCCCGCAGCTCCTCTTGCCATGGTACGTGTGACAGGGCTGTCACCACCACCCCCCCAGCCAGCGGGACAGGAGAGGACTTGCCCAGACCACGTCCCACAGAACTTGTCCATCCTCCCTGCTGCAGCGGCAGGACACATCTGCCAACCATATGTGCATGTTTCCCTCATATCCCCGGGAATCTCTGTGAAGTTATTGGCCAGCTCTGCTATTAAACCCTTGCCTGCTGCCGTGACCCTGAGTCTACCCGGCGGGTGCCCGTGACTCAGCTGGAGCCGGGGGAAGCAATGATGGCTCAGCCCCTTGCAACCCGGCAGCGAACACCGTCACAGGAAAATAGGGTCCCAAGCAAAGCCAAAGGAAAAACTCCCACCCCCTAGAACAAGAATTCTGATTGGTACTACCAAATCCAGCGCTTCCCTCCTGACTGCTATAACTGTGGAGCATGCAGGACAAAAAAGCTGAGAGGGGCTTGCTTTATTTATTTAATTTTACACTTATTTCTACCCAGAAGAGCCACCCCATGGATGGCGTGTGCTGGAGGCTGATGGTTTCACATCACACTGGTGCAGTCGGTGCAAATCCTGCCCTGCCTGGTGTTGGGTTGGGGACCTTGTTTCTTTTTGACAGCACTGCAGGAAGGAAATGATCTCTAATAAAATATCTAGGAGAGGAGAGAACTCCAGGGTACAATACCTCCAGAACTGGCACAGGCCCACATGTGAATGTGAGGCAAATAATTATATACCCTGCACAGATTTTACTCGGTGTCTCATCATAACGCATTTTTAAAGTTCCTCCTTTGACCTGGAGAGTGAATGTTTTACCCAGAAGAAATGTCTACTAGAAACAGGCAACACTAACTATAACCTGATTTTCCTGATTTTCCCTCAGTGTGCTCTCCACCACACTCCTCCCAGTGAGGCAGTAGGGGCTTGAGCACCCAAACCCACATTTTTGACCCAGTGTTGCTATACAGTGAGTGTAACCCCAGCGTGGGGGAGGCCCTGACGGTGCTGCTCTCCTTCCAGCGCTGCGGTACAATGCCACCATCGACGAGCGCAGGTACACGCCGCGGGCTCACCTGGACGAGAGTGGAGAGCGGTACATGCAGAAGGGGCTGGTGCTGCTCGCTGGACAGGAGCACTGTGACAGGCTCCAGTTCCACGTCTTGGTGAGTGAGAAGGAGCCCGAGGCTGGGGTCTCCTCCTCCGGCAGCGCCAGGGGGAGAGCCAGGCGCCCAAGCAAAGATGCTCTCCACCTTGCGCCAAACAACGACGCACCGGGAAGTGGTTGGAGGAGCCTCAATGGCTTCATGGGGCTGGAAATGAGCCTCCTCCCCACCGTGCCTGGATTTCTTCATGCTGGGTTTGATGTGGTCAGGGATGGAGCTGCTGTGTCCCCGAGCGCTGACTTCATTGCAGCCCCAGCTTGCTCTGTGCTCCTTTCCACAAGCCGTGCCCTTGGGGAGGGCATGCACTCCTGACGCCCCAGTCAGGCTCGTCCTCCTGCTCCAAAATTGGTGAAAACTCTTTTTTTTCTATTGGGACGAAATGCCTTCATGCCAGTCCCCAGTGCTTTCACCCCTGCACCCCTCCAAACATCAGGGTCCCTTTCTCTGGGTGCAGGAGTGAAACTCTCTGCATCACTCGCAGGGAACAGCCGATGCACAAACCTGGCCAAAATCAAACATTCCCAGTGAATGATGAGAATATTGCAGAGGCCAGGGAGGGCTGAGCTGCCAGACTGGCCCTGCCCCAAGCTCCGGCCTGAACCACTGTGAACTTCTGGGAAATTTGAGACTGAAGCTCAAGATGGAGCTTGTGATTTAGCCCAAGAAGCATCTCACTTTGGAGCATCTCAGTACACCCTGTGCAGCTGGGACAATGCATGGGAAGAGCTCACAGAGCTGCAGGAAAGTGCAGCTTCGTTACCAGCTGGATGGGCCCAGGGTGAGGGTCTCAGGACAGCTCTGTTACCCGTGGGGACAGTCCCCAACCCCAAGCACCCACTTTTTGGAGCCAACATCTCCACGGTGCAACATTTCCAGCACCGTCAGACATGTATGTGTGGATGGCTGTTGAGCAGCGCTGCTGAGCTAGGTTGTCCTGTCCCTAAGTGAGGGTTAGCTGGAGAGGCAGGATGGTTTCACACCAAAGTACACTCAATTGCAAAATTTTTATTTCATAAAATAACCACACGTGCCTTACCTTGTTCTCTGATGCTGCTCCTCCACAAGCAGGAGCCCTGTCCTCAACGATGCTTTCTGTCCACTTCAGGACACAGCTGACTATGTGAAACCAGTGACGTTCTCCATCGACTACGAGCTGGAGCACCCTGAGAACGGTCCCATGCTGGACGACGGCTGGCCCACCTCGCACAAGGTCTCGGTAGGTAGCAGCACTGACCTCCCAGGGTGTCTTTTCCCCGCAGATTTATCTCTGGATATAACATTTGCTTCTTTATTTTGGGGCTGTAATCCCTGAACCCTCCTGCAATAGCTATGTGTTGGGCTCAGCCTAGGATCACTGCCCGTGTCCCTTCTCCTTGGAGCACAACCTGGGGCACAAATGGTCACTGAGCTGCTCTTGTTGTCTCCCTCAGGTCCCTTTCTGGAACGGGTGCAACGAGGACGAACACTGTGTCCCTGATCTGGTCCTGGATGCCAGAAGCGATGTGCCCAGTGCCATGTGAGTAGGTCGCTCAGAGCACCCTCCCAACTGATATCACAAACCCAGCCCCAACCCACTCTCCATAAATTCTGGCATTGCAACTGGACCTTCATCCAACAGCACCACGAGGTGCTCCTCAGCACCTCTGCTCGCAGCGACTCTTTAAGCCTCTGCCTGCTCCCTGCCTGGAAACCATCGGTGGTTTTTCAGGGAATCCACAAAACAACTAATATTTGATGCCATGGTGATGATCCCCAGGGAGACAAATCGGTCAATAACAGGGGGGAATAAATGCAAGGCTGGCATTACCCACTTGGCAATTACAGGCTTGACTCATGCAGCAGAAATAATTATATGCTACATTTCATCACTTAAAGAGCTTTTAAGGGTTATCTAGGAGCACAGGAGCTTGAATCTCCACGTCCTGTTGATGGCAGTGGGCTCTGGACCAAGCTCATGGCCAGCACTGCTACCTGGGGATTACTTGTATCCCGTAATTCAGCATTTATTGCTCGGTGTCTCCTGTAAAGCTCTTGGTCCTGAGGCTGTGACCCAGAGCTCACCAGGAAGAGGTCTGGGGCCCTCAGCAACCCCAGCTGGGCTGCGGGAGGTTGAAGTGAGCTGTAGGTAGGGATTATGTATGGATCTTAGTGGCTGGAGTCTTACAAATAACTGTGGGCAGATGCTGCGGTCTACCAAGGTGCCAGACCTCTAATTTGGTTCCTCCTGAAGCCTGTGGAGCTTTTCCACCAGCATCAGCGGGGACTGGATCATGCCCTAGAAAAGCAGCCGATACAGAGGTGATTTCTGCCCAGAAAACCACTTTTGAGGTGACTTGTTGGAATAGAACTATTCCTTCAAATGGGCACGCTGGTTGCCCAGTCATTAGAGGCAGAAGGTGGCTCTGAAGATGGCACTGTTGTACGTTTTCCTTTCCTTTGCGATTTTTCATAAAGAAATTAAATTGCCAAACACCCATCAAGTCTGCCAAAGCAGATGCTGCTGCCATTGCAGTCTCTGTTGGTAAACTTGTCGGAAGAGAGATCTCAGTCAGGCTGAAACTAAACACCAGCTTTACCCTTTGCTAATGGTATGGAATCTATTTTTTCCCCTTACATCCCAGCTGTACCAAGAGCTCCCAACTGATTTTGAGAAAGCTAAGCACCGTTAGCGAAAAATCACAAGCAAAACAATGATCCACAGGAGGAATTTCTGATTCCTCTTTCCGTAGCAGCACAGCACAACAAAGCAGGGATTTCCTTGCACTATCCTATGCACTGTGCACATAAAAATCCCAGAGCTGGGTCTTGGCGTGGCGCTGCAGGCAGCCCTTGCCTGCACTGCTGCCCTCCTCTTGCAGGGAGTACTGCCGACGGTCTCTGCGGAGGGCACCGCCGGACTGCTCGGCCTTCAGCCTCTCCTTCGACACCTCCATCTTCATCATCGAGAGCAGCAGGAGGAGGGTGGCCGTGGAGGCGGCGCTAGAGAACCGAGGTGAAAATGCCTACAGCACGGTCCTCAACATCTCCTTCTCCAGGAACCTCCAGTTTGCCAGCTTGATCCCCAAGGTGAGGCTGCCAGGGGAGATCCAGGGCTTTCCAAAGGTGCTTCTAATCCTGGCCGGATGAGAAAGCTGTGTCCTAAACCAGAGCCCAAAAATGTCTTCATCCCTCATAAATCAGACATGTTTATGGGCTTAGTTTCTAAGCACTTACAGCCATTTCAGCTCTTTATTTTGGAAATAAAAAAACGTTTGAATTTTAAGAGCCTGAAAGAAGGTCAAATGCAGATGAAATTATTTCCCCTCTTTATTTTTCTACTCCAATAGTTTAAAAATACTTGCTGCACTTGGCCAAGTTCCTGTCAGGGATGAATTTTTGCAGCTGAGATATAACTCCTGGAAGTACAGGCTGATAATGGGAATGTGGCCACAGCTCAGCACCGAGCCGGGCAATGCCACATCTCTATTGCTGTCCCCTGGATGAGCCCATCAACCCCATCCACTCCCAACCTCCCAATATTTCACCCCCACCACTCACTCAGTCTCAGTGCAAGTCCTCCTTTTTCCCAGCGAGGTTTGGGAAATATGCTGATGCTGCTGAGCCCTCCCTCGTCCCCCCAGTGACTTCATACCCGCCCGCAGATCCCATGTCCTGTGTTTGTTTTTCTACAAGCCATGCCAAGGGAAAATTGTGGGGCACATTGCCCACAAAATAAGAAAAATGTATTTTCTGAGCGATTACTCCAAATTAAGTGAGGGGGAAAAACCCTACAATGCTCAGTAACAGAAAGCACCCATGCAGCAGTGGTTGCAGGAAATATTTGTAGCTGGTTATAGAAGCGTCACTGCTAATGGGTTCCTGGCTGCCGGTCCTTATAAAAAAGCAAATTGCCAACTGGAGAGAATGGATGTTTGTGTCAGAGGCTGTACAGAGACCTGAATGAAAATCAGCTGTAGCCCCAGAAAGTCCATCATCTCAGCAGATGAGTGGGAGAAAGCTCTGGGCTGTTGCTGGCAGTTTTTAAGGCATTTTCCCTGATGCTGGTACTGGGATGTTTCAGCTCCTGGGCAGGACTTGTCTAGTACCATTGAACTGATAACCTTGTGGGGGTCTAGCACAGGGCTAAAAACTGGAATATCTCATCGTCTCGTGGTGGGAATGGACACCTGCATACATCCAGGCTACAATCTCTTGTAGGGTTGCTACAGCTTGGCAGCAGAGGAGCAGAGCAGGGTCAGCACCCCATCCCACCACAGCCAGTGCTTGGGCCTTGCAGTGGGCAGGAGCTTCCCCAGCCTGGCTGGTGAGCTGGAAGGTGTTCAAGCAGCAGAAATGTAATTATTGAGACAGGAAATTAAATATTACTGTTTAGCTAGCGGCCACGAAGAACAATAGCGCGTGTTATCTCTTGGTGCTTCCCTGTGACTCCTCATCACAGAAAAATATTCCTCTTCCCAATTACAGTGCCAAGAATAATTGAGTTCATTCATTTACTGCTGTAGTTACATTTCTAAAGAGGATTTAAATCAGAAAGCTGGAAATTACTTGTTAGAAATGCCCCTCTCCAGGAACTGCCCTAGAAATTTGCCTGTATGGGAAGGATTCCCAGCCTGTGGCAAGCAGGGTTGGTTGGTTGGTTTGGTTGTTTTTTCCAAAAGTTAAAGCCTGTTTTGAGCCCTGTGGGTGTGCTTTCTGCTTTTATAAAGAGCCAGGACATGGGGCTCGTGCCCAGTGTCGCGGACACTTTGTGTCCTGTTTTAGGACGACACAGACATCAATATTGACTGCATGACTGAAGACAAGCACCCCAACAAGAAAGTGTGCAATGTGAGCTACCCGTTCTTCCGAGCCAAGGCCAAGGTAAAGCTATTCCCTCCTGCCCAAGTGAGGCTTTACCCATGGGACAGGAGCCCTCTGCCCCTGGCATTGCCATGGAGTCACATCCATCCATCTTTGGGTTTTGAACAGGATTTTAAAGATAAACATTTGGTTTCTTCCCTTTCCCTGTCCATCACTGCTGTTTGAAAGGCACGTTAGGGGAGCTGGGATGGTTAGGGCACTGCCTTGGTGTTAGGAGAGCACCAAAATCCAACCCAGCTCCTCTGAGTCAAAGAATTTGTCTCCAGTCCTTTGGAGCAATTTAATGTTGGCTTCAAACCACTGATGGTAATTTGCCCAAGCTCCTTCCTCACAGGATGAGGCACCCTTCCGTGCCTGAGAGATTTCCCTTGCTCTGAACACCCAAGGTCCCTCCAGACCATCCTCTGAGCCTGCCCAAGCCTCCTCGGGTTGGTGGCATCCTCCAATCCGCAGCTTACAGCAGTTCCCAACACGTGGGGTAAGCCCAGGTCTAGTGGGCATCGTTTTTTATATGCCGTAAAACCCTTTGTCAATGCTAGACACAGCATTAAGGTGGGGAAGGAAAAGCCTGTCCTTCATCCCCGTAGGAAAAGGGGCCAATACAAACAGGATCTAAAGATAAAATCTTTCTAACCCCTGTATCTGTGTGAAGCCTTTCCTTGAGAGAAGCTTGATAATGATGGGATGAGCTCCAGGCACCTCGCGAGGCTTGAAAGCTCCCAAAAACGTCCTTTCAGATGCCTGTGGCTATACAAAGCGCGCAGCAGCCCGACTCCCCATGACCTACGGGGGCTGAGAATGCATCTGCGTGGCATCAGGTAGTCCAGGTCCTGCCAAAACAAAGACAAGCTGGAAATGGAAATTTGGCCCAAGAGCAGCAGGAGCTTTAATATTATACTCAGCTGTGCAGTCCCAGACAGTTTGAGGTCATTGCCACAGCTCTCGCAGATGTGACATTTATCACATTTTATTGTTGTTGGCCTCTCTCCGGCTGCCTTCCCCCGCCAGCCGACCCCGTGCCGCAGATGGGAGCGAGCTGCCTCTCGCTGCAGGTCCCCCGGAGGGTTTCACTTCCAAAGGGGGGCTGCTCTCTTCTCCAAATCTCACAGCAAAAAAATGCAGCGTGCAGGGCTGAGAGCAAATCCTGCAAATCCCCAGCATGGCCTCTTTTCTCCCTGGAAAGCCGAGGCTCTGCCCAAAGCCCAGCAGCATCTCCCCGTGGGATCAGCGGGATGCTCTCACCCACACAGCCCCTGCACCACTCCTGGCTGGCCCTCGGGGCTTTTTTTCCCCCTAATATTGTCTCCAATTTGTTTCCAACCTCCACAGGTAGCTTTTCGCCTGGATTTTGAGTTCAGCAAGTCGATTTTCCTTCAAAGCATGGAGATCTACTTGATCGCCAACAGGTTAATGGTTGCTTTCTCCTTTGTGCGTGTTTGCGAGATCGACAGAGGGTCACCTTCTCCTGTAGCCGTAGGTGATGCTGGAGGCCTTACTTGGGGAATAACCACAAGAAAACCTGGTTTCCATGGGTTATTAGAGAGTGTGGAGCCCTGTATTCACAAACCAGGCTATTTTTATTTATCTATATATTTATATTCATCATTTATTTGTATATGTGGTACCTGTGCAGTTGAAGAAGGGTCCCCAGCCACTGCTGCTTTCTTACCCACCTTCACAACTGCAAGTACTCCTAACAGCTTTGCAAAATTCTCCTCAATCATTTCCCCTGCACAGGTAAAGTTTTTTGACAGCCAAGTGAAATCTCACTATTTATTTTTCATTTTCATCAAAGATTAGAGCAGACGAGGATTCACTCTGCTGGGGCTGCTGCACCGCTTTAAGGCTGCTGGGCTCTAAATGATCTACTTTTATGGCCTTGGACTAATAAAAGTTAGAGAATAAAATTTCCTCTCTTTACACTTTGGCCAAAAAGCAAAAGTTCAGCCTTTTCCCACCTGCTTCCTATGATCCCCCCCAAAAAAATCAGAGGGGAGCCAACTCTTGCCTCACTCCCCACTTGCCCCACTGCTGTTTCAGTGACAGCGAGGAGAAGGAGAGCACCAAGGAGGACAACTTCGCCCATTTGAATTTTCACCTGAAGTACGAAGCCGACCTGCTCTTCACCAGGTGGGTGTTTTAGAAGGGGACGCAGCTTTCGGAGGAACACAGTTTGCACGGTGTCCTTTGGGGAAAGCAGCGCCTCACGCCATGGGAGCCATGTTCAAACAGAGCCCAGTGCAAACTGAGCTTTCATTTGGGGAATTTGTTTAGAAAAGGGGCTGAAGGAATCAGAGAATCAGGGATATCCCGCTCGGGGGGTCCTTATAAAAATCCACATCAAGGAGCGACAAGGTGTTGTGCTTTCATAATGGTTAAATGCACAAGTGGTATTAAATAGGTCTGAGGGCAACTTTTTTCATGGGGAAAAAAGTACTTATTGTAGGCAATAATGTTCATAGCATGTGTTACTAGCCAGTGTCTGGGCCGGTAGCCATCCCACTATAAAAATCATCTGAGGGATGTGTGTGGAAGGGTTTGGGCATCAACAGTAACTAAAGCAGAGAGCGTCCTTGCTCCAAGGAGAGTGGGAGCTAAGTCACAGGTAATAATTTATTAACCTGATTATAAGAAAAAACACGGACCCCAGTAGCACATTCCCTGGCACCTCTTGCTGTAATTCTTAGCATATTTTTTTAAGACCTTCAGTCATTTAAATTTTTTTACACTAGTGGCAGTAGGGCACTGAAAATAAAACCATTTTAATACTTAAAATTTTGGAGGAGTGGGAGGACTCTCACTTTTAACAAATATAAGAATTGCCCTTATGGGAAAAGGGAGAGCTTGGATGAAATGTGCCAGCACAAAAAATTCAAATCTGGGAACACTGGGGACAAAAAAAAAATAAATTTTAAAGAGTTTTGGGGGGGTTGGGGCCACACATTTCATGTTGTGACAGTGGTGAGCGTGTGTCCCACCACAGACGATCCTGGCCAGGCCCCCATCAGATGCTTCTGGCTCCTTCCCCTCCTCTCCAGCTGTAAAACATAGATGTGATTTCCCTCTTCTGATTTACACATGACATTCGAACTGCCAACCAGGGCCTTGAATGTCTCTGTTATATTAAAAAGGTGAGAAAATTTCTACAAAGAAAGGGAAAATACTGAAGAAGCAGAATAGTTTGAAAAATCCCCCATCTTTTTTTTTTTTTTTTTTTTTGCACAAGGTGGAGCCAGACAATGGTTTCCATCCGAAATGGGGCCAGAGAGACCAAATCTTGGGGAACCTGCCTGCAGTGGGGCTGGGGCTGCCCAGTCTGGTGCTGAGGGCAGCTGGGCATGGGGCTGCTTCATGCTCTGTTTGCCCCAAGCTCACCTCACGACTTGTCCTCCTTCGTCACAACAGGGTGTCGAGCCTGGGCTACTACGAAATCAGGTCAAACAGCTCCCTGGAGAGATACGACAGCATCGGCCCCCCCTTTCATTGCACCTTCAAGGTAAGGAGGGAGTTTTAAACTGGCTGAGGGACCCCCTGAGCATCATCCCGGAGGTGGGATGTCCCACGGGATGCTGGCACCCCAGGCACACCCTTGTCCTCTGCCCTCACAGCTGCAGAACCTGGGCTTCTTCCCTGTGGAAGGGGTGACCATCAAGCTCACGGTCCCCATGGCCACCCGGGCGGGCAACCGCCTCCTGCTTCTGACCGAATTCGAGGCAGACCAGGTAGGAAGGGGGTTTCGCCCCCATTAAGCACATGTGGGTCCCTTCTGCACTGGGAGTGGGGATGGAGCCCCAGGCAGTCGGTCACCCTATCCATTTGCAAACCTGCTCACACCTGCATGGACAGACTTGGCTCCTGCCCGTGCTTCTCTCTTTTGCATTTGCTTGGCTGGAAACATGGAAAATGGTAGTGGCCAAAGGGTTTAGTCCAAATATTTCTCCGAGCTATACCTCCCTCCAGCACGCAATTAATTCTTGAGGGTCTTGGAAGTTTTAGCTGTGCCTGGGTGAACTGGAGGCGTGCTGGGGAGAAGAGGCTCAGCCACCAGCACCAGAAAAGCACAGGGGTGTCCAGGGTCCCCCCTGCTCTCACCAGGACGGGTGCTGAGCACGGGGAATGATGTGGAGAGGTGGCCACCGTGGTCCATGACCCCATGCTCGGAGCCCATCGGCTTCTCCCACAGGAGAACACAACCTGCAACATCTGGGGAAACACCACCGACTACCAGAGGACACCGGCCGAGGAGGACCTCTCCCGCACCCCCCACCTGGTACGCACCTTCGTGGGCCTGATCCTGGCCCCCGACTGAGCCCTGCCAGCCCAGACAGCCACCAAACCAGAGAGCAAGCCCCTGGGATGGGGATGCCCCGTGGCCACGTGGGAGGACGGGTGCGTGGCCCCTCCACCGGCATTTGGATCTCGCTCTGGAGGGAGAAGCCCAGGGGGGTTTTAATCCCCTTCTCGGCAGCTCCTACACCACAAACTTCTCCCCTTACAGAACCACAGCAACTCTGACATCGTTTCGATTGACTGCAATGTGAAATTAGCCCCCAACGAGGGGATGGATTTGCACTTGCGTGGCAATCTGTGGATGAAGTCTCTGAAAGCAGTAAGTTCTAAAGCAGGCATGTGGCTTTTGAGGAGAAATCACCCAAAGGAGCCTTCACACCATGAAAACGTGGGATTTTTTTTTTTAACTCTCCTGCAATTGCCTTCCCCACCCCCACCCCCCCCATCCACTAGAAGCCCAGGCACCTGTAAGGTGATTTTTTTGTTTTCACAGCCCATGGTGTGTACATCCAACATCCTGCACAGCACCTCACTGTGGGGAATTTAAACCCAAGGAATTCTTTCTTGTTGCAATTTAACCCTTCTCCCTACATGACCTGCATTGTCCTCTCCCTTGGATGCAGCACACAGCATCCCTGGCATGGATGTAAAGCCAGTGAGGGGGGATTAAAGCTTTGGGAGGTACCTGGTCTGGATGCTGGGTCCTCTCCCATGGCCAGTGCTCATGTCCAGCATCTCTTTGCACAGCTGAAGTTCAAGTCACTGAAGCTCACTATGAATGCTGCTCTCCAGCGACGCTTCGGGAGCCCCTTCATCTTCCGTGAGGAGGACCCCAGCCGTCAGGTGAGCCCCCGGGCAGGACAGTCACACACAGACCCGGCAGCTTGGAGGATGCTGCAAAACCCCGCAGCGGAAAAAACCCTGTGGCCGGCAAAAGGGCTGCAGTGACCAGCACTGGGCACCCAGCTCCGCAGAGCCCAGAGCAACACGGTGCAGTTGTGGCCAGAGCCAGACAGCTCCAGTCCTGGCACCACAGGGAAAACCCGACCCAAATGGCTGGTGCATAGGGTGGGCATCCTCCCCAGCAGCTCTGGCACCCTCCCCAGGATGCTCAGCACCCCAACCATCATGCCACCCCCCCATCCCCTCCGTTCCGACCCGCCCCGCTCTTGCACCTGGCAGCAGCAGTGTATGTTGATGCTCTTGCCTCGCAGATAACGTTTGAAATCTCCAAGCCGGAGGAGTCGCAGATCCCCATCTGGATCATCCTGGGGAGCACGCTGGGAGGGCTCCTGCTCCTGGCCCTGCTCGTCCTGGTGCTCTGGAAGGTGAGCAGCCCTTAAGCCACGCGCGTTGGGGGCGGCTGCGGCTCGGTGGAGACCCCCCCATGTGTGGAGGGACCCCCTGGCCCCCCAGCTCCGTGTCCACAGCCCCACGAGCCCCTCGGCACCGCCAGACATCACAAAAAGCTCCTCTGACTTCTTTCCGCTTCCACGTTATTTATATTCAGGGTCATAACTCCCGGCAATATCCCGTTAAAAGCAAGGCGCTTCCCAGCAATCTGCTGAAGTAATGGTGGGGTTTTCTTTTGTTTCTCTTTAAACCCTACAGCTTGGATTTTTTAAAAGCGGGAGCCGCAGGCGAGCGGCGGAGCGGGAGCGGAGCGCCCAGGGGCTGGAGTGATGCTGCCAGGGGCCACCGGGTCCCCCCTCCCCGCACCCCCTCCCAGCCCCTCGCCGGTTACGGAGCAGAGGTTCACCTCGATGCCGAGGGATTTGGGTGCTGAACTTGGGTTTGCATCGAGATGAGAGTACAGCCCTTTGTGTGAAATCACCTAAACGGGTCTAAAAGCAAAAAAAAAAAATAAAAATTAACACTATACATAGCAAAGATTCCCAACCCCTACTCCTGGCCCTGTGCCACGGCGAGAGGAGCTTCAAACTGGGTTTGCAAGGAGGTGGCAGCAGCGCGAGGGCAGAGGGGCCACCGAAGCAACGGCCCCTGTAAGTTGGGGCAAACTATGGGGCTGCAAAAATCTGTAAAAAAATAATAGCCTTAAAAAGATGAGGATTTCTCATTCCCGCGGCTGAGCTGTTGCAAATCCCCGGGCTTTGCTGGCCACGGCTCTGAAACTGTGTTGCATTTGTTAACCGGAGCAATTGGGTGGAGATTTTAATTTGCCTTCTTCTTAATGCACTGAAATACATATGATAGCAAATTAAAGCACCTTAATGCAAATCTCCAGTGTCCAGCTGTACATAGTTATTCTAAAGATACTTACCTGTTTAAGCAGAGGAGAAAAAAAAATAATTCAAAAAATGTACAAAAAATTTATCATGAACCAGTTTGAAGTG
>NW_020799112.1:8942542-8952410 GCF_003259725.1 Athene cunicularia
GGGGGGGGGGGGAGAAATCTGATTTTCATGGCTAGCACCCTCACCTTGAATGGGAGTTGTTAAAGTTGGGATTTCTGGCTGATTTGGGTCTCTGCTGGCCCAGGGGGCCCAGCTGATGTGCAGGGTCACCCCAGAGAGCCAAAATCCCCCTGCAGGTACCGGGGTGGATGCTTGGGGCTCTGTGAGGCCAGGGCAACGCTGGCACTGCACACATTCCATGGCCCCAAAGAGACCAAAGTCTGCAGATTCATTTGTTCTCCCTCTTCACGCTCAACCAATTTTCCTTACTGCCGTTGAAATCACATAGGCATAAGGACTATGGATGGCGTCTGTCCAACCTTTTATTGCTAGGAGAAAAATATCTGCTTTTCAAAAATTTGCCCAAAAGCACCTCAACACTTGGTGCTATGAACAGAGCAGCTGCTCCCCTCCCTCCCTCCCCAGGTTTTAGATACCTGCAGCACTGGGTGCAAGGAAAAGAGCTGAAGGTCAGCAAGGGCTGGGCAGGACCCTTCAGTGGGGCACCCCCAGGAATGGGGATTGGGGGGGCTTCCTGCTGCCATCATGTATAAGCACATACATGTGTGTGTACATATTTTATGGGTTGGGTTTTTTTTTTTTTAATACATATATATACACGTCTCTGTGTGTGTATACATCCTCCATGCATGGGAAACCATGCTCCCAGGAAAGATGGTGCACAGATGGGGGTGTGTATGGGTGTAATGTATGTGTTTGTGTGTCAATGTGTATTTATGTGTACGTGCATGCGTAAATATATATGTGTGTGCAGTGTGTATATATATATATATATATATATATATATAAAATCAGTGTGTGTGTGCTTGAGAGGAGCATCTCCAGCTTTGAGAAGCCGTTGTCACAGGGGACACTGTGCACCAGCTGGGATCAGTGTGGGTGTGTATATACAAATATGTGTGGATATATACAAACATGTGTAGGTATACATGTGTCTGTATATGCTTATGAATGTGTATATAAAAAAAGTGTCTGTATGTATGTTTAGGCATATGTATGTGTGCACACATATATGTGTGTTTGTATGTGTGTAGATATATACAGATATTTATATACACGCACTTCTGTATACTGTCCCTGTATACAGTATACACCTCATGCCCAGCAGTGGCCCAGGGCCCAGAGCTGCAGCCATCCCCCACATGTACCCAGTGCCTGTCCCCAGCTGAGGCGTGGGGCCATTCCTCAGTGTGGCACCTGCCTCATGGGAGGGAAAACTGCATTTTTATTGTCGTTCAGTCAAAACACTCCATGAACAAAATTCCCATTGCCTGCCACGGGCTGCTCCTGACTGAAACCAGGCATCAAAGCATCAGCACTTCTCTGTCTGTGGGTTAAAATGTAAAGAGGGTTTGCAGCTACTGAGAAGAGCTTGGTTAAAGCTACTTACACAGACAGCTTTCATCAATTTATTGCTCCAAACAGCACAGACAAAGCAGTTGAGCTGCTCTGCACAGGTTGGGTTCACAAACAGTAAAATGAGCTCTCCTAACCTGCCTCATCTACCCGCATTGACAAGTGGCTCTCGCCATTATCAGATAAACTCAGAAATTAATTCTGCACCCTGACATATCCTGAAGAAAGCAGCACAGTTCCAGACAGGGCCTGACCCAGCAAACCCTGTTGTGAGTGCAGCAAATGGTGTGCAATTCCTGCCAAAGAAAAAACCGGGATCCTGTTGTTTGAAAAAAAAAAAAAAGTGACCCATTTTCAAATGACAGGTTTTCTTTACTCAGCCAAGCACTCTCCTCTGCTTGCTGCTGCTCTGAGGTAGAGCTGAGCAGTGTTTGCCTCCACAGAGATGCAGAAGCCTACAGAATAAGTGAAAAACTCAGCTTTTCACGCAGCTACACGATGCTGGGAGCACCCAGGGCTCTTCGCACCACCCAAGGAGCACAGCTGCAGCGTAGCTGACCCAAAAACGAGCACATGAAACGCCAGCTGCAGCTCCCTGCATGTGCATGGCCCTACCCTTCTGCCAGGGCTTGCCTCCCTGAGCACATCCCTCCAGCCAGAGGGACTGAGACTGCAGATCTGCCAAGGGTTTGCATCCCACCAAGCGTGGGCTGGCCTCGGGAAGGTATATTTTTAAAAGCCAGTCTGCTCTCCAACAGCAGCTCTCTCCGCTGAGCCAGTTCTATAAATAACAGACCACCACCTACAGGCACACACACGCCTCGGCCCTGGCAGGGGGGGATGTCACACCACTCCCTTTTCCCAGTGGAAGAAGCACCTGTGGGGTTCGTAGATTTTAATCAAGAGCTTTAAATGACTCCCACAAAAAGAGCAAGCGCACTCCTTGAGCTTTTAATGCTTGAAAAATGAATTTCCAGACTAAGGAGAGGGAAGGTCCCAGCACAGCGAGCGCCGTGACGGACTTTGCTGCATCCACAGGCATGCAGGAACAGGCACCCACTTTTTTTTTTTTTCCCGCCCCCGCCCTCCTATCCTTTGGCCAAGAGCTTTTACTGCCATAGCGAAGGCAGCAGAACACCATGTCCATGACACCATCTTCCTGGGCTGAAGACAAGCAGAAACACGATGTCTTTCTCAGGAAACAGGACAAAGACCAGGGACCACACCTGAGAGCGGAGCGGCTTTAGCATCAGCTGCTCCTTCTGTAGCACAGACCTTCCCCCTCTTTTTATAAAAAGTGCTTTGCAATCTACTGTCAGGAAGTTTTATTGCTGCTTCTGGGTAACAGCATCCTCTCTCTTCAGGTCTTCACGTACTGAAATCATCCCAGGAACAGCATGAACAAAGCAGAACCTCAGCAAATATCCTGCAACGGAGCCAAAAGCAGGAAAGGATCAGGACAAAGATACAGGAAGGGAAGAAGCAGCAGCTTTTCCACACGATCATTTGGTGTAACATTTTTTTCTTATTAAAAAAGATGACTTGTGGGAGGAGCAGCTTCCTTCACCTTATTATTATCTACAGATATTTCACGCATGCACATTTGTTCCAGGAATGGTTTTATACAGGTATTTCACAAGAACACAACACTTAGATTATTCCACAGCAGAAGCAGGTCCTGAGAAATAAAAATACAGTGCAAGGAAATACTGTCTTAATGATACAGCAACTCGAAATGATTTCCAATCCAGAACGCAGCAAGCAGCCCGAGTTGCTGCGGGTGTTCAGCCCTCTCCCCTTTCCCCACACTCTCCCAAGTCATGGAGTCAAGTCAAGTCAAAGACCACTGACTCTCATTTTTAACTACAGGCACATCACAAATTATAAGTGTGGAAGCATAAAAAGGGACAGCAAGGCCTCAGAGCTCTGATTGAAGCATGCAGCACAGTGTAACAGAAGACTTTTTTTTTTTCTGTAACACATACACATCAATTCATAAACTGGTTAATTTTAACTGAGTCGGCTACCAGCAACTTTACCAGCTAAATAATAATCATCTGGTATGTGGTCTCAGGTTGTTGGAATTTCAGGTTCAAAGCTTTAGCAGTAACAGACACAATCCTAAAGTGGAAGACTAAAAGCATTCCCCAGCTCTCGCAATTAACTTCAACAGGATGTTGGTTTTTTTTTTGCATTTCCAACAGCCAGGCTAAAATTCACCGCTGCAAATTCTCAGCAAAATACAGAACTGCAGCTTTCCTGAGGCCCTCAGGTGAATACACCTCAGCACACAGGAGGAAGACATTTAGGGTAACAATTTACAGAAACACTGCTACCCCCTCAACCGTTTGGTAACATCCACTTGCTGCAATAAGGCTGAATTTGGCTTTGCCATTTTGCCTGGTTTGATTGCAAGAGTCATGGTTTTTAAGTGCAGTAGTCCAACCTACCTGAGATACAAGCGGCAGACACATTTTTTCACTTCAGGCGCTAGTTTCTAGCAGGGTAAAGTTTGCAGCTTAGAAGACACAGTATTTCTAAAGCTTTTCCCTTGAAGGAGACACAAGAGCCAGTGCCGACGGCACCATAGAGTCTAAGCAGCACTATTCTGCTTGGCACTAGACACAAATTAAGAGTTACAAGCTAATTCCACATTCAATGTTTATTTATTTGTAATACAAATAGAAACGTGTGCCCAAATCTCGCCTTAAAGTTCTACCCAGATTGTTTAAAAAAAACCTACAGAACATTCTTTCATCATCTGACAGTTAAAAAGCTGCATTTAAAATAAACAGAGTTTTCAGTAGCCTGTCAAAACAAGTGACATTTTACTGTCGGAGTATCTGCAACTTCTACCAAGGAGAAGTACTTTCTCAAGCAACAGCGGTATTATACAATCAGTTGCTTATCATAAAAGATCTTATGATAGGACAATTTTTTAAAAATCAGGTTTCATAGAGATTTTCACAATGAAAGGAGTAAAAATCATGAAAAATCCTCAAGTCCAATTCAGGGAGGC
This sequence comes from Athene cunicularia, assembly GCF_003259725.1. Lineage (NCBI taxonomy): Eukaryota > Metazoa > Chordata > Aves > Strigiformes > Strigidae > Athene > Athene cunicularia. Next base: position 8,946,957 of record NW_020799112.1, read on the forward strand.
ACAGACTCCAAACTTATTGGAAAAGCCAGTTTCTTGCAGTTTCAAGGAAGACTCTCTTTGGCGACAGACTACTCCGTTAGGAAGATACAGCATTTGGAATCCAAGAGTGCAGTTTTACATACTTTGAGTCAAAAAGGTGCACGTTGATCATTGAAACAACAAAAAACAAGTTAAAAGCATTTTGAAATGTTGGGACACACAAAAACACAAATACCCTATAAATTTTCTAGGTATCCATGCATGATCTTTATATATGAGCAACTTAGCTACGTAAAAAGAAACCATGACTCCAATTCATTTCAGTCAATGTGCAAGTTCCTTTTTCAAAAGTTATTTAATACTTACTGTAGTAGTGTAAATGAAGAGCTTGATATTTCAACTCTTACCAGATGAACATATCATAGCTGAATTTAAACCTGTATTTCCTAACAGAGCATTCCATATGTCTGTAGCTGTTGATAACTGCTGTTCGAAATTTAATTAAAAAAATTAAAAATTTAAAATGTTACCAACATCTTCAGCATTAACTAAAAGGCATAAAAAGATGGTGAGGTATGAGAGCAACGGACTGCTCTGTATGTTGACATTTCACTTTGAACCAACTACCACATAATTTCCAATTTTTTTTTCCCACCTCACTCCAAAAAGTTTTTAAAATCTGCAAAGCTACTGCCTCAGTGGCACGGCAACACCGACTTTCAGAGGCACCTTTGTAAATAACTACCTAAAGCATTCGGCTGCAAATCTTAAGTGGAGATGTGCATTGGCAAGAAAACATTCTGCACAGGTTACATTGGGATTCTTGCCACTTTGTTTATAAAAAACAAGAGATAACGAAACAATTCTTTTAATCAAAAGAAATGACCAAAATCTCAAACATCAGATCTGACTACAGGAAAACGATGTGGCTTTTTTTTTTTTTTTTTTTTAATTTCCCCCCCTTTAAAGATCTGCACAAGAACTGAGGCTGCAGACTGAATCCAGAGGAACCCAAACCCAAAAGAACAGAGAAAAACAACTCCATGTATACATTATGCATTCTGCTGTCTGCAATTGATGTCGTCCCGGGATAGCACCACCACGAAAAGATTTTATGTAGCCTAATGAAACTTCACAAATTCTTCCAGAGTTCTGGGGATCTGGTTTTGGTAGCTGATGTTATAGATCCGTACTGCTCGGGCAGCCAGGCACTTGAGACTCAGCTTCATTTGAGTTTTAAGGAGTATTTCAGAGACCCCTGTTGTACTTTTGTCAAGAGGGGTTTTCTTCTGCTTATTTGTCATGTCTGTATGAGCACCAGCCTCCACCAGGCTAATGATGATGGAATGCAATGTCAAGAAGTCACTGATGGGCCTGTGGTACTGGACAATGATGTGGAGCGGACTATTCCCTTCGTTGTCCACCGCGTTCACATCAGCACCACAATCTAGCAAGAGTTTTGTGACCAGCGCGTTAGGAAAGCTGCAGACATCATTGGTGTGGAAGTCGTCCACCGGTGTGCTGGAGTTGACAGCGTGGTGCAGCAAACTAGAGCCGTCCCGAGTTCTGGGATCAAGGTGAATCAGGTTATAAATCTGCTTGTTGATTCGTGACTGATCCTCTTCACTGCACTGGGTCTTGGTAGAGATGCAGACTAAGTAGAGAAAGGTGAAGATGTTGCATTCGTAGTTGTCCATGGCTGTGTGGATGTCAGAGTCCTGGGTGGTTTTGATCCGAGACATGCCTTGTTCGATTTCCAAGACGCTGCACCTCAGAACGCTTTCGATGTCCTTGGCTTTAACAGGCTCGTTTAAGTGTATCATCTGAGAAAAGACTTGGGCAAACCTCAAGAGGTCCTTATGAGTGTTCCTGTTGCCTTTCTGACGGAGGTGCAACGCATGGAGCCATAGCTTGATACACTGTTCAAACTCCATGTTATCTGCATAAACAGCCCCACGGTAAATAATAGGGTGAGAAACATCGATATTGTCTGAGCCCAGAATTCTTTCCCGCACAATGAGGCCTTCCATGTGAAGGGCATCTCTGTCCTGCCTAATAGACTCTAATTCCTGAGGAGTCCTGCATTCAGTCCTGTTCCCATAAGCTTCTATTTGTGGAAGAACTTCTTTTTCAATTATATTCTCGCTGTCTCGGTACCGCTCCAGCATTGCTAAATATAAATAGTGGTAAGTCTTCATTATATCATAGTTTTCTCTGTCATTTGCAAACGAGGCACCCAGAAGTTCCAGCGCTTCAATCCGGCTCCTCCTGTCACAGTCGGCATGAGCGAGCAGCAGCTCCACCACGTCAGCTTTGCAGCTCTCGGCCGCAACCTTCAGCGGAGTCATCCCGTGGCCATTGACCATCATTGCCGCCTTCCACTTGACCAGCTCCCTCACAATTTCCAAGTGGCCGGCTTCGGCCGCAAAGTGCAGCGCTGTGGCACCGCAGTGGGCTTTGGCATTGGGATCAGCATGTTGCTCCAGGAGGTACCTCACCACGTCCGTGTGCCCTTTGTAAGCCGCGATCATAAGGCAAGTGTTGTCGTACTTGTTGGCGATGCTGATGTTGGCGTTGTTTTCTACCAGGTATTTCACAATGTCCAGCCTGCCGTCAAAACACGCAGCCCTCAGGGGAGTCGAATTGGTCACCGTCGTGTGATTCACATTGGCACCGTGACTCACCAGCAATTTGACTACTTCAAAGTGGCCAGCTCCTGCCGCGCACCACAGAGCCGTGGCGCCATCGATGACAAAACTGCAAATGCAACGACACAGACAAGCAGTTAAACTGACACTCCTTCAGAAACATCTTTTACAGACAGCCGAGCAGTATGCAACAGGCACGTACATACCCAGCCATTAAGAGACATTTTATAGCTATTTCTGTACTTGAAGGGACTCACCAGGATAGCCAGGGTAAAAAGAATAATAGACTTATCCAGCGCACAGGTCTCCTGAAGGAAGAAGTGTTGGAAGCCGAAACTTCAAAGCAGCCAGGGGATTTAGACACATTTTGCACTAGGACTTCCCAGGCTGCTTTGAAGATCCTACCTGCAAACTCCAGCCCTCAGTCTACAGAGGTCTCGGGAAGAAGAGTTACAAGATTTACCACAACTTTGATGCCTTGTGCCAGAAACTGAGACATTAAAGAGAGAAAACTTAAAATTGACATATTGAGACAAAAAACCCAAACTCAGATGCGAACTGCAGCTCACACCGGCCCCGGCAGCTTAAGAATTTCGTACCATTTCACTTATTCTCCTGCCCTGACCTGCAAAACTGCCACCACTTCCGCTGCACCGATACCTCTTGTTCGAGAGCCTGCGCTATAAACCAGACCAGCAGTCTGGTTACAACAAATGGAACAGGAACAAAATAAAATTTTAAAAAGCAGTTGTTCTTCTGAGCTGAGCTGTTTCAGACATCTGTTTTACATCACGGCCTTACAGACAGATTGCTGGCACTCGTAAATGAGGGGACAGTTAACTTTAGCAAAGAATCACTGTTTCTTAAGCTGTTTTCATTCCCAAATCCAGCATGGTGTGTAACTACAAAGACAAAGCCTGATGTCTTTTCCATTCCCCCGATTTTTGAAGTAACACTTAAATGTAGAAACAGGTGGTATTCACACCACAGTTAATGCACATTCAAGGCACATCCCAAATCACAAAGGAGGGACAAATATTTCCATGCGTCCAGTCACGTTTCCCAAAGTTAAAATATCATAAGACACTGACTTAATTTTAACTTTAACAGTGATTTTTATCATTTTATGAAGCTCTCACATAATTCAACAGGAATAGTTGTGTGTCTGTTTGTAAATTCTACACCTCCAGACAACACTTTAAGATCTCTGGCATGCAGAAATGTCTACTACACCTCTCATTCACAGTAAAAAGTTCCCTATACTGTGAATAATCACATTAAAATACTTTTACACTAAAACAGGTGGAAAGTCAGGGCCTAGGATTTGTTAATGAACAAGACATTAATTTTTTGGTACACTACAGGTATATATTTACAGCTGCTGTGCCACCTTATCTCAAGAAGAATGACAATAACGCCAGGATCACATGCCTCCTCTCCTCACCAGGCTGCCACTGTGCCCATTGTGCCTCAGACAACACCTCCTTTAATCTGTAGCAGGCAGAGGCTCTGGCAAGCAGATCACCATCTCATCATGGCACAGCACAAGAAATGAGAAAATTCAGCAGCAGAGGGAGGCTGACAGCCCTTCCTATCGCTTTCTGTCAACAGAGGCCCTTCCTTTCACTGAATTTGGAGCAGACCTTACCCGAGGTATTCTGAACCAGTTTATGCTTGTGAAAAAAAGGGCTGGAAGAGAAGGAAGAAAGAAAAAAAACCAAACCACACAGGGAAGCCGGTTCCTCCCCCTTCATTCAGCATGTAAGAACCAAGCCCGCATTTCCCTGAGCCAGGTGGAGCTGCACAGGCATAACTCCAGCTCATCAAGTAGGAGCCAGATGAAAGATATCAGCAGGGACTCGTTATGATCCTCTCACTCAGTATCTGATGTGAGCTCTCCTCTCTGTGCAAGCCACCTGCAAAACCTGAAGCTGTTCAAAAGACCAATCTACCTTCACGATTAGTCAGCTTTATGTTTTAAGACTGACATACAGGCAAGAACTTGACAAGCACTGTGGGAGATTTTAAAAACGTTTCTCCTTCCTTCTGCCGTGGCAGCACACTGCCCAGAGACCTCGACATCCCAGCCAGGCTTCTCCCGAACGGCTGCCCCAGCCCAATATGCCCTTCCCTCCATTTCTTCCCTTCCCATCCTAAAACGCCACTTTTCACTCCTGGCCGTCCCATGTGTTGGCTCCCAACAGTGAGGAATGGATATCTGGGCTGGACGGACACTGAAAAACCTTCAATTTGAGTAAAGAACAGCCTGGCTCATGGTGTGGAGGTACCAACCTACCCTGACCCGCTGCCTGCCATCACCTACAGCAGCAACATCACAGAAAAGGCCGTTCTGGCACAGCGAATATTACTGCAGGTGGGGGATGTCGGAAGGGCAAAAGCCTTTGTGATTCATAAAGTATCTGGTGGGGTGGATCTCACACAGCAAAGGCATTTTTACAGCTACCAAAGCAATCTTCCCAATGCCAGACCAAAGCAACTTTCCCAACACCAGCTGGGTGAGCAGCGGGGCGCCCCGAGCCCCGTAATGCCGTGCTGACACCGGTTTCTGACCGGGCCCGGTGTACGTACCCGTCGAAGCGGACCGTGCCGGTCTGCTGGGTTTGCACGCGGTAGTGCTCGAGGAGCAGGCGGACCACCTTGGTGTGGCCGTTGCGGGCGGCGATGATGAGCGGAGTGGAGCGCTGCCCGCCGTGCTGGCTGACGTAGCCCAGCAGGTACTTGATGTCACTCTCGGAGCGGTTGAGGAGCAGCGCGGCCAAGGTCAGCACTCGCCCCTCGCTCGCCGCCTTGTACACGTACCCGGCCA
>NW_020799112.1:8952460-8954801 GCF_003259725.1 Athene cunicularia
GCTCCGCCCCCTTTGTCCATTATCCCCCCCGGAAACCGGCGGCGGCGCACGAACGTTCCGGTTCGCGGCCGGTACACGAGCCTGGCAGGGTGTGAGGCCGACGCCACTTCCCCGGTGCTGCCCGCTGGCCGGCCGGAGGCTGCACGGCCTCCCCTGGCCTTCCCTGCTCCAGTGGCCTGGCACCAGGCTGGGCTCACCCGGCTCTGCTTTGTTTGGGTTGGTTTGTGTTGGGCTGGACTGGGTTGAGTTCAGTTGGGCCAGGTTGAGTAAGGTCTAGTTCAGATGGATCGGGTTGATTGGGTTAAATTGTGTTGGGCTTGGTTGGGTTCAGTTGGGCTGGATTGGGTTCAGCTCAGCTGAGTTGGGTTGTGGTTTGTTCAGCTGGATTGGATTGGTTAGGTTAAATTAGATTGAGTTGGGTCCAGTTGGGCTGAGTTCATTGGGTTAGGTTGGGTTGGATTGGGTTGGGTTCAGCAGGGCTGAGTTGGTTGGGTTAGGCTGGATTGGGTTGAGTTGGGCCGGGTTGGATCAGGTCTGGTTCAGTGGATTGGGTTGATTGGATTGGATTAGGTTGAGCTGGGGTTGTTGGACTGGGTTGGCTTGAGTCTGGTTTCATCTGGATTGGGTTGGTTGGATTCAGTTGGGTTGGGTTCAGTTGGGCTAGGTTTGTTGGGTTGGGTTGAGTCTGGTTCAGCTGGACTGGGTTGGTTGGGTTCAGCTGAGCTGCGTTTGGTTTTGTTTGGTTCAGTTTGGTGGGTTTTTTTAAAGAAGGCACCAGCAGCTTCCATCACCTCGGCCATGCCTCTACCCCAACAATCCTGTTATGCCCAAGCCCAGTGCACGCAGGCACTTCATCCTTAACTCGGGGACACCATTACCAGCCTCGCTGCACAAGTATCAGCTTAACAGAGAGCTAAATTGCCCCCCCCAGCCTGGCTGCCTCTCCTTTCCTCCACACAGATCATCTCCCAGCGACCTCCGGGAGTTGCCCCATGCTGTGACGCTTACACATGTTCCAATAAATGCTGTGGTAAGTAACGCGATACGTGCCCTGCGCCGCCGTCTGCCGCGCGCCATTGTTCTCAAAGGGATACGGTATCAGCCCTATTAATAGTTAATTTAAAATCCTGCAACCAGAGCCCTGGCTCTTTGTGGAAAGTTTCGTGCGGGCCGGGCTGTGCATTATGGATGGGAGCAGCAGCCCGGCTGTGCGGCCGCTGTTGCCGAAAGGAGGCCCAGGGACGCGAGAGGGAAGCGAGTCAGGCCGCGGTCAGCTCCGCCGTGTTCAGTCAAGGAGGATCAGCTTTTAACAGCCGCCTAGGCGTGTAAGGTACGGCATGACAAGCCGGGTTCATGGTAAGTTTAAGTGGAACCTGTCTCCATTACCTCAACAATCTCCTCCACTTTGCAAAGGTTTTCTTTTCTTTGGCGTCTCCTCAGTTTTGCAGGGTCCAGCTTGCTGCAGCCTGGACCACGATTCCTCGGCAGAGAGCTTTGACTCACCTTCGTTATTCTCCCCAATTACCACCTGGGCCATTGGACACAGAGAGACCAACTGTGGCAGCATAGTTACTGCAGAGCTCCCAGCCCGAGGCCAATCCTGAGCTCAGCATCAGGGCCCTGGAGCTACCCAGGAGCAGGGGCAGAAGTCAGAAGGTTTTGATGCCTCAAACCACCTTAAATCCCCATTTCCCCTGACCAGCGAAGTTGTGTCTCCACTTGAGGAATTCGGCTTGTTTCCAGTGCAGATGTGTCTCCTGATTTAGACCCCAGGAGGTGCAAATTAAGTCGCAGGGGGGGTGTGGATCCTTCCCTCCTCACACTTTTACTGCCCCAGAGTTGTCCCAGCCTGATGGCAAAACGGGGGAGAGGGAACAAGGTGCGGCCCCCGCATCTCCTGACCCCTCAGAGCACCAGCATCTGTTTGGGTGCAGAACATGAGAGATTTCGTTCCAGGGTACAAGAGATGAGCCCAGCCACAGGCACCGTTTCTCATGGCGAGAAGCCAGATGGTTGGCAGAGCCTGGCTGTGTGCCAGCACCTGGTTTCCTTAAACCTCGCGCAATCACTAAAATCGCGACGCAGTGATTTCTGTCTGGGTCTCTGCCGGCCTTCTCCCACCTCCCAGTGCCGGGGATGGGCATGAGGGCCCAGAGATTTTCAGGAGAAGATCAATTCGGGAGTTAAACGTCGTCCTGCTCCTTTTTCTGAGCGAAGGTGCTTTAGAGAGGGAAGGGAAATGCAATCCGCTGCCTGGACGTTGCATGGGGAGGGGCAGGCTGGGCCGGGCTGTGACCGCGCCGCGCCATGCTGAGCCCCCCCGGCCGGGGCGGTCCCGGGG
>NW_020799112.1:8954851-8964687 GCF_003259725.1 Athene cunicularia
CCAGAGCAACACGGTGCAGTTGTGGCCAGAGCCAGACAGCTCCAGTCCTGGCACCACAGGGAAAACCCGACCCAAATGGCTGGTGCATAGGGTGGGCATCCTCCCCAGCAGCTCTGGCACCCTCCCCAGGATGCTCAGCACCCCAACCATCATGCCACCCCCCCATCCCCTCCGTTCCGACCCGCCCCGCTCTTGCACCTGGCAGCAGCAGTGTCAGTTGATGCTCTTGCCTCGCAGATAACATTTGAAATCTCCAAGCCGGAGGAGTCGCAGATCCCCATCTGGATCATCCTGGGGAGCACGGGAACGGGACATCCTCTCTCCCCTTCCCCGGGGGTCCCCAACCCGGCTCATCCAGCTCCCCCGGGATCCCCCAGCCCCACCACCCCGTCCAGGATGCTGCGGTTGGCCGGGGTATCCCGGAGGGTCCCCCCCTGTTCGGCCAGGGCTCGGCTTACCTGGGTCACCCCAGCTGGTCCCGGCTTTGCAGCCTCTGCCAGGGTGCTGTAAGCTCTCCGGGCTCACCCAGAGCACCCCGGTTTGTCCAGGGTATCACCATCCTCATCCTCCACCCACCGGGTTTGGACCGTGGGCTCAGGGAGCACAAGTCGTGCCTGTTCCAGCTGAGGCTGTTCTGGTCCTGGCACCACAGGAGAGTGATCCGGCCGCTGCTCCCCTAGGGAGGTGAAGGTCCAGTGGTGCCGGAGGTTTGTTTGATGGAAAGACTTGAGCGGGGTTGGATCAGGCCTTGTTCTGCAGAGGAGTAGGAGGAGGATCTCCAGAGTGGGAGATGAAGGTGATCGTGCATCCAGAGCATCCCCATGCTCAGTACCACCAGGCATCCAGGCGTTTTCAGCGTTCGGCAGAAGTGCCATGGGAGTTGAATTTTGCTTTGTCATGCAAAAGTTAAAAATAGGTGCACTTAATTCAGCACTTAAGATTTTCATCCTGTTTTTATGCTCACTTCTCGGCCAGGAAGAACCTTACAGGGACGTGGTGTTTATTGTTAACAATGTTTCGCCTTTCTATACTGCCTCCTCCTCAATTCGGCCTTTCAACGCTGTTGTTATTCCACAGATCCCAAAGCCCAGAGCCTTGCCAGCAGCCCGGGAAGCAGAGGTTTTGAGTGGGAATGCAGACCCAGAGTCTGTGCCCTGCCTCCTCGGAAACCTGTTACATGACCTAAGGCTGACGCTGTCGCTTTTGTCACCTCTAGGCATGGAACCGTCAAGAACGAGGACACCTTCAAGACCTCCCCGTTTCATTTTGACCTGTGGTTCTACTTCACTCTGCAGAACTGGGTGCTGGACTTCGGGCGTCCCATTGCGATGGTGAGTGTGGCACAGGCAGGCCCGCTGCTTTGCTTGCAGTCAGCTTCTTTAGGGTGGGGGGCAGAGCTGTGTAGACCCATGGGCTGTTTTCTACACCAAAGGGACGCCCTTGAGGAGCCGTCCTTGAGACAATGACCACTGCGATGTACTGGAGTAACTGGTACCAAGCGTGTTGCTCCAGGCACGGGGAAGGTATCTGAAAAGCTTGTTCCATATATCTATTCCACAACTTTATGTTTTCATAACAAAAGTTCCTGGAGAGTTTCCTACTTCTCCTCCCCATACCTTGCCTGTATCTCCAGAGCTTGGGACTCCTGCTCTACACATAGCGCGGGGCAGAAGCGGCTGTTACCCTCAAATGTATTTTTTTTATCACTGGCCTCTGCACATTGCAGAGGGTTAATGGAGATCCGCTGCTGCAGGGCTCTTGTTTGCTTGCTTGGCCACACAACTTCACGGCCTTGGCTTTGGGCAGCGCTGCAGGAGCAAGCGGCTGACGTGTAACTACACTCTGCGTTTAGCACCCACCTCCAGATCGCGCTCTTAGGGGTGCTTACTGCAAGGAGAGCTACCCAACGTCATCACTAACAGCTATGTGAAGGCAAGCTGACAGCAGCGCTCCAAAGCGAGGATTTTCTCTCTCCCCATCTTTCAGGCAGTGATGGGGCCATAATCGCGAGCTGGGTGGTGAGCATAGACTGATGTGCTTTTCTCCCCCCCTTCCTCAGATAATTCTACCTTTGGAGTGGTTTCCTCTAAACAAACCGAGCGCTGGAGATTATTTCCACATGGCTTACAATGTTATCACGCCATTTCTTCTGCTAAAGGTAAACCTTGAGGTGCAGGTGTTCTCTTTTTTTTTAATAGTACCGGTTGTAAAAAACAGGGTAAACAATACAGTTTTGTAAAGCCTTGGTAGGAGTTGGTTGAACAAAAGTTGGTTATTCACAAACTCCTGCGAATGAGCCAGCCCTACTTTATGTTAGAGGTTTGCCACTCCAGAAGGAATCTGTGAGGGCACCTTCTAAAGAGCAAGGCAGTAACCATCTGAATACAACTCAATTCCCTGCATATCCAGAGCAAATTGCTTCCCCAGGAACTCCAGATTCAGGAGGAGTCAGAGCCCTTCTCCCTGGCTGAACCAAAGCATATTTTTCAGACAACATCCATCCGTGACTTAAAAGACCTTATGAGACAGCTGGAACTATAATAGACTCTAAATTGTTCAGATCTTAAATACACTTGCTCTTTGACATTAGAACTGTTTTTTGGCTTGAATTTATCTTGCTTCAGCTGCCAGCTACTGGATTGTGTAAACCATTTATGAGGTTAAAGACTGTCGTATCATTAAGAAATCTTATATTAAATACTTAGCAGCCAGAAGACAGGAGAAAGCAATTATAAATATATTTTAACCTTCATTAGCTAGAAATTGAATTATGTCCTAAGAAGTAAATGATTCTCTCTTTCCTGAGTCTGTCTGGGAGATTTTAAATACCAGTGTGGCCAAAAAGGAATATTCAGGATCCAGTCCCTTGGGGGATAGGAAAGCTCTGGAGCTCAGTCTGACCCATCAGTCTGACACAGCTGATTTCTGCTGTTGGGGTAAAATTTGCTGTCTTGGACATCTCTGGGTGCACAGCATGAAGGGTTGGTCCACAGAAAAAATCCACTTGCTATTCAGGGTGCATTCCTTGTGCCCAGTGTCCCACTGTCCTTTTCCATCAGACAAGTGCTTTCCTGGACCTTTTGCTCTCCTCCCCCTTCGGACTCCTCTGACATTCATACAGCAGTTACAGAGAAAGGGAAAGTTAAGCCTTGAAATTAAATACAAATAAGGAGCTTTTCACTGTTTATGAAGGGCTGCAAAGCTGATTTGGCAGCAGGGAGATGGGAAGCAACGGTGGCCCCAGCTGATCCTCGGGCTGGGCTGACATGTCCCCTCTGACCCACCATTCCCGAGCCCAGCTTGGCCTCTCCTCCAAAGCCTGAACCACCTGATCTGGGATTTACATCTTTCAAGGTCTTCCCTGCTTTGCAAGTGGAGCAAGGAGCTTCTTTCCAAAGAGAAGCTCCTGCTCCTTGGCCCCAGCTGGGCTTGCCCCAGGTTTTGAGAAACCCCGGGCTCCCCGCCAGCCTCACGTGCCTCTACCCAGACCTAAGCAGACCCTGAGATGGTACAGGGAGAGCTCATCACTAAAGCTTGTGTTCAAAAGTTTGCTTCAACCGGTTTTGCTGGCAATTAGGTATTTCTAGATACAGGTTTAAATGCAGCTTCCTCTTTAGAAGCAAATAAACAGAGAGGTGAGTCTGATTCTGTTAGGAAGACAGAAAAAAAACCCAATAACAAACAGTTCAACAAGAGTCCTTTGAAAATCATCCAGCAGAGAATTACAAAGGAGCAAGTGTTTCTTACCAGGGGAGTGAAGTGCGGGTTCTCAGCTGGAGTGCTGCTGGAGGCTCTCCCTGCCACTGGAGGGCACAGCCAGCCTTGCAGATCCGCTCAGCACAGCAGCCACAGAAAGCAGCTGCTGTTTTATTTTACATTTATCGGGTTTGATCGCATCTAGTGAAGAAACTGCTTCAAGTACTCTGTTGGAAGCACCCCATCACTGATTGGATCTAAGCGTTGACTCAGGTTAAGGGGTGTTGCTTTGCAGAAGGGTTTAACAAGGGCAAAAAATGTGGGTTTATTGTTGCAAACAGGATAAAGTGCATACTCAAACCTGAAAGCCACGTAGGCTGGTGAAAACGCTCCTGAGGTGCATTTAGGGAAGGTAGCAGGAATCAGGGAAGCTCGTTCTGGTGTGGTCACACCGCTTTCCCCAGGGGGGGTGACTCTGTTTCCCGTGGCAGGGTGCTGGCCACTGTGGGCAGCAGCTCACACCTGCCACAGCAGCACAACCTGCAGCTTTCTGCAGGCCTCGTGCTTGGGTTTTTTTGATGATTTTTTGCACAGCACCGTACAGCCGGCACGGGCAGAACTTGTTGTGCGTCTCTATGGGTACCTGTTCAACACTTCTCTGCGGTTTTAGCTCATCGAGCGATCCCCCAAGACCTTGCCAAGATCAATGATCTATGTCAGCATCATCATGTTTGTCATGGGAGCCAGCATCCACCTGGTCGGAGACTCTGTAAACCACCGCCTGATTTTCAGTGGCTACCAGCACCATCTGTCTGTACGAGAGAACCCCATCATCAAGAACCTGAAGCCAGAGACGCTGGTAGAGTCTGTGTTTTATACAAGCACTTAAAAAAAAAAAAAAGTTAATTGCTTGTTCTTATTTAATACATTTAATAGTACCCTGTTCCCTCTGCCCTTTTAAATCTCTTTTCGTTGCATTGCAGATTGATTCCTTTGAGCTGCTCTACTACTACGATGAATATTTAGGTCATTCGATGTGGTAAGCGATTTGCAGTCTGTCTGGTGGCCTCAGACCGTGGTACAAGGGCAGGCAGATCTCATCTGATTGTAGCTTAATATGTAAAAAAATGAAATGTGCCTGATGAGAGCTGGCTGGGAATAACATTCTTGGAGCCAGCATGATTACAGTGGATCTCTCCCCTGGAAAATTGCCCATTCCCCCTAGTTTTGTCTCTGTCTCAGGGATATTTCTGGGATGTGGCAGCTGTTTGACAGCTGTAGGGGCCTGAGGAATGCTCCTCTGTTCTTGCTCCTCACCCCCCTTCCACAGGACACCCAGGTGAAGAGGCAGGTAACAGCACAGGCCCTTTGGCTGTCACCACCACTCACATTTTTGCTCCTTTGCAGGTTGACCCCAAAACCACCCGACTGCCCACTCTCTCCAGCCCTTTGCTCGCTCTTCTCCGTCACCCAGGGAGGGGTCTCTCACGTAGCAAGACTGGTGCTGCCCTGGAACCGGGACCATTTGGCCACGGTGATCCAAGGAGCTCAGTTAGGGTCTGATTTCAGTGCTGTCACCCCAAGCCGAGCCTGGAAACACTTGTTGCAGCTGGACAGCAGGTTTCATCCAGCCTGGCTGCCCTGGCTGGTGCCTCCAGGCAGTGGCATGTCCCAGCAGCACCCATGGCCCCTGTCCTGCTGCTCTGCCTGAACCAAAGACCCCAGAAAGGACAGGCTGGTCCTTTATCCACTGCCAGATAATCCTGAGATTGCTCAGAGCAGAGGGAAATCTCTCCCCCATCAGGCTTTTCCGGTTTATTTGCCGTTCCTTGAGTGCTGTGAAGCAAGCAAATCCTGTTCTTTTAAATAAAAAAGGGCTCTGTTAGGTTTTTTGAAATCCTGCTCCATGTCCTGCTTTCCTGCGGTTCAGCTTTTAACACACACACACCAGTCTTACACAGCCTCTCAGAGCCCGGGAGTGTAACAAATGCAATTGTTCAGCAGAGCACTTGAGCCCAGCATCTGACCTAATCAGTAAACTTGGGCTTTTCCTGCGAGAGCCCCTGGAGTCTCATTATCTGCAGGAGCCCTCGGTGCAGCCAGGACACACAATAGCCCTGCACCAGGCTCCACCAGCCCTTCGCCTGTCCTGTGGACGTGGCAATCATCTCGTAGCAAGAGCTGTGACACCGGCAGAGAAACGATGCCCCAACTGGCACCACAGGACCCCACGGAGCAGAACCCTGCTTCACCCACCCGAGCACATGGAGCTGGAGCAGCCTGAGTGGCCTCACCAAATTAATTCATGGGCTCAGCACAGGTCTTATGAGGAGTGGCTGAGGGAACTGGGGGGGTTTAGGCTGGAGAAGAGGAGGCTGAGGGGAGACCTCATCACCCTCTACAGCTCCCTGAAATGAGGATGCAGAGAGGGGGGATGAGTCTCTTGAACCAGGGAACAAGTGACAGGACAGGAGGGAATGGCCTCAAGCTGCACCAGGGCAGGGTCAGACTGGCTCTTAGGAAGTATTTCTTTCCAGAAGGGGTTGTTGGGTGTTGGAATGGGCTGCCCAGGGCAGAGGGGGAGTTCCCCATCCCTGGAGGGGTTGAAGAGTTGGGTTGACCCAGCGCTGAGGGATCTGGTGGAGGTTAATGGTTGGACTGGATGATCTTCAAGGTCTTCTCCAACCTAGAGGATACAGTGATTACCTACTTGCATGGTTTGGATTTGGTGGGGTTTAAACACGTTCCAGGGTCACATTACCAACTGGAGTTGTTTATGTTTGCAGGTATATTCCTTTTTTCCTGATACTGTTCATATATTTCACTGGCTGCTTCACCCCTGTTGAAGAGGAGAGCAGGATGCCAGTGGCTGCCTTGCTTCTGATGGGGCCCAGCAGCCTTTATTACTGGTAAGTAGCTTCTGCCTGGCCTAGATGGGCGAGGGATGCAGAGGGAGCACCACAGGCAGCCCTGCAGCCTGCAAGCAGGGGTTCTCCATTCTGCAGGGCAGCTTCTAATACGCAGATCTGGAAAATCAGATGAAACCTGTTTGAAGTTTGCAGCTGCTTTAGCCTTTGCAGGTTGGGACAAATTCAGGGTCACTGACCACTGCTCTTGTCCCTGCTCGGGGTGTTTCTTCAACCGCAGTCAGTCGTGTTGTTACTGCTGGAGCTCCAGCTTCCCTGGTACTCACCACCCATCCCCCCTCAAAACTGCCATTCACAGCACCATTAGACAGTTCTGGACGATTTTGGGGTGGTCATGCAGCACCTGCAGCATGCCCACCCGCTCTGCTCGTCAGGGACAAGGGGAGGCTCTTGCCAGTTGTCCAGGCGCATTATGCAGAGCCCCAGCCGCCCATGTGATGCTCAGACACTGCCTCTCGACTCACCCTGCATGTCCAAATGGCGTTTTGAGAGAGGTCTTATTTATTTCCCATTTTCATTAGCTTCATCTTCCCAAACAGTTTCCCTGATGGCAGCCAAACAACTTTTCATTCATCTTCAGAGATTATGTTCTCCCTTGCCCATAGCTTTTCCCCCTGCTGAGATCGTTTTTATAAAGTATATTAATTTTTGATAGTCAAAATCATCAAGATGATTTGGTCAGTTCCCAGTTACCTCATTGAACTTCCTTTAAATACATCCGTGTGAATCTCTGCAGTTCATGTGGTAGCCATTTCAGAACCAGGGAGTGTTAATTCCTCCTTGTCCCTGCTAACACCTGTTCCAGGCTGGCCGCTGGGTGGGCAGCGGATTTTTGGACTAAAGGAGCACAACATCCATGGGGGAGCCAGAGTCTGGCTTTGGTTCTGCCTTTAATCATCCCCTTCACAAACGGAGCCCAGCACCTTTCAAATCCCTTAATGGGAATGCATTTCTTTACCCTTCTCTTAATGAAGCCCATAGCTCAGTTGTTAAATTACTGATAAGAAATGTGAAAACAAATCACATCTTAAAATCTGGCAGTAGAAAGCAGCATGGCTTTGTTTTGGATATAGAGCAGGAAGAAGGGGGAGACATTCACCTTTGGTGAAGCTGGAAGTGCTGCTGGCGCTTTCTCCCAAGGGGGCACTAACAGGTGTTTTTTTCTTTGTAGGTATCTTGTGACAGAGGGTCAGATTTTCATCCTCTACATTTTCACTTTCTTTGCCATGATGGCTTTAGTGATGCACCAGAAACGCAAAGGACTCGTCCTGGACAGCAATGGGCTTTTTCTCTTCTATTCCTTCATCATAACGCTGGTCCTCATTGCTGTTTGGGTGGTTTGGTTGTGGAATGACAAAATTCTCAGGAAGAAGTACCCTGGTGTGATCTATATCCCTGAGCCGTGGGCCTTTTACACCCTGCACATGAACAACCTCCACGCAGCAAAGGAAAGTTTATAAGTTTTGATATTTTAAAGTGGTTTGAAGAAACAAACAAAAAAATAAATCTAGTTTTTCTAATGTAGATGTATTTCAAATAAATTCCTGACCAACATTAGCTGCAAGAAGTATTGTATGTTCACTAGACTTAGACTAGGGAGGGGGTGTTTGAACAAAAAGGGAAAATAGTCTCTACTTCAAAGCCAGGGCAGGGGTGTCCCCGCTGGCTTTGAACCTGCCAGCCCTCATGCACAACATAACTCTGTTTTAGGTGCTTATAGGGCAGCACCAAACCCCTCCTGCCTTGGAGCAGGGGCACAGCAGCCCAGCCCCAGGCTGCTGCCAAACCCCCATCCCACCATCACTGCCCTGGAGAGTGTCCCAGCCTTTAACAGGAGCGGTTTTGCTGGGAAGTGGGTGTCTTGGCACAGAGATGGATCCACTTCTCCCACCTGAGAAAATATGCTGGGAAGGGGGTTAAGCCACTCCCTGTGCCCCCACACCCACCCCAGGGAGCCCTCCCAGGGTCCCGGCCGTTGCACCGGGGTTAAGCCCTTGCTGCTGGGTGCGGAGCAGGAAGGGCCAGGCTGGTGGCAGAGGCAGGAGGGCCAATTCCCCACAAATGCAGCCCAAAGAGAGCATCAGGTAGGGGGGCAAGCACCAGCCCTGCTCATGCAGGGCCTGTGCTGGCTTCTGCTCCCAGCCACCACTTACCCATTCTTGGGTGACAGAGCTGAGCTCCTGCCACCCAGCTTCATCCCTGCGATGATTTATGTCTAAAATTTGTATTAGAGCCCGGTGTGACAAAATCCAAGTGGTAGAAGTAAAAAGCTGTTCATGAAACATACTGAACAAAAACATTTGGTAAAAGCAGAGTGACTCTGGTGGGTTCCTGAAGCAGCTCTGTTCTTTGAAGGGAGCATCTTTATCCCACAAGATTTAGGGATCCTGAATGTGTAACAGATCAGGGTCAACCCTGGGACGGTCCGGTCCATGCTATAATGGTCACTACGGCCACTAAATACTTTGTTCTTGGGTCTGGATCTCCACCCCAGTCTGGCATCGGGTACTTCATTCCCCCACACATGCTGGCAGGAGACTTCCAGCACTGGCAGATCTGGAGAGGCAGAGCATCACCTGTTCCATACCCAGGAACCAAGCTCTTTTTATAGGGAACAGGATGAGACAAAACTGTGGAGTCACACGTGACACTTGCTTTTCAATGGCTTGAATGTCAGTTGAGTGGCAGAAGCAGAGGGCTGGGAGGGAGCAGAAGACGTGAACAAACAAGGCTGTTTGTCTGAGCTAGTCCACAACAGCGGGAGGCTCTGCCTCCCCCACACACCAGGGTTTAAGCCCCCGCAGCCCTCCCTCTCCCTCAGCATCCTTTCCTCGGCGTCCCCCTTCCAACTCCCCGCCGAGGGCTGCAACAAGACTTGGCCGTCCTGGAGGCCGTTGGTTCCCAGGCAGATTAGTTAAATAAATGCTAATAAATACTCAGACAACAAGGAGCTTTTTAAACCATCTCAGAAATCCCTTGTCTTCTCAGCCTGCCTGCAATGCCTCAGCTCCTCAATGTTTGCAGTCTAAATCCACCCTTCCCCTGCAAACCCACCGGGACGGGCACAGTGACAGTGCCAGCGATGCCCAACGCTCTGCACCGAGCTCAGCCAGGCCCTGCAAAGCCGGAATTAACGATTCCTCCTGCCCACCAGCAAAACTCCTCCAGCAGCCAACTGCAAAGCCGTAAATCCTCCCCCCCCCCCCCCCCCCC